>NC_046238.1:5539993-5848740 GCF_009819885.2 Catharus ustulatus | reverse complement strand
GGAACAGAGAGCTGTACAAGCTAACTGTTATTTGAGTGATACTGGGTGAGCTTTCAGCCATGTGAACATAGTCTGTGATGTGTACAGAAGAATATGAGAATATTTTAAGCTGACCATTTAAGAACATTTACTTAGGTGAAAAAGTGATTTCCTTTAGTTAAGCCAGTCATGGATGAAATCAGTTTAAAACTGCAGTGGTGCAAAAAATCCTCATTAAAACTTGGTAAATTCTCTAAGAAAGTTGAAGGTGTTTTACAAGTCTTGGGACAAACTATAAACTCGTGTCAGAATCCAATCTGAATTCTTGTGGCCAGCTTGTGAACTTGGAGTTTATAATGGAAATAGGGATATAACAGATTCTTAACCATATCAAGACCAGCAGGTGTTGCTATAATATATTAAATGCTATGGAGCCATCAAATAAACTGCACTTGAGCATTAGTTCAATATTTTCTTAAACCAAATTGTTATTTGCTAGGAAAATGTAATGCAGAGATAGATTTGCAATAAGAATACTACTGAAATAATCACAGCACTGGAAAGTTTCAGATTCTGAGCTGCTTCTGCTGAGTGACTAAGAGTTTTGCTACAGCTTGAGTGAAAGATCTGGTCCTGCACCTAGGCATTATTTGTGTTTAAGAATCCAGTGATGTAGGAAATAACTAAATCCTGTACATATTTCTGTATGATGCTGCTGAAGCTTGTGGCATCTTCTTCTAGGGATATGATTAGGTGATGGTGGAACTCCAGTTTAGGTTTTTTTCTGCTCAGCACTGGTGATCCTCAAAAGACCAGGGGAAAATTCCTCTAGGACAGAAACACATCTTCTCAAAGAAACTGCACCCTCAGGGGCCTTGCAGAAGGTGAACAGCAGGAGGGTCACAAGTAGGACCAGCAGTGGAGAATTTATATCTCAGGAAAACCTGAGCAGGACTTGCCAAGTTTCATTGAACTCAGAGAGGTTGTAACTTTGGCTGCATTTTGAGTTGGCAGCTCCTGAAACCAAGAAGGAAGGATGAAAGGAGAAAAATTTCCAGAAGCAGGGTATATCCTATGGTATGCAACCCTCTAAGTGAGATGGGTATATTTTTTTTGTATAAAAGGAGGATTGCTGTGAACATGAACAGAGAAGCTGTTGAAAGGGTATATTTAATGCCCATAGGTATTAAAGAGATTAAATGGGTTTGACCTGAGAGATTTTCAATTTAGACTAGATATAAAGAATAAGTATTTTCTGATGAGGGTGGTAAAATGCTGTCATAAGTTGCCCAGAGAGGTGGTGGATGTCCCATCCCTGGAAACATTTGAGGTCAGCTCAGACACAGGGCTCTGAAAAACCTGCTCTAGTTGAAGATGTCCCTGCTCATTGCAGGGGGCTTGGAGCAGATGGATTCGTAGTTTTTAAACATTTCTGCCAACCTAAACTATTCTATGAATCTATATTTCTATGGATGCTTGGCAGGAACTTCTCTTGCCTGTGGATGTGGTCCCAACCATGTCGTTTCCATGTAGGATCCCAAGCCAGTGCTGGGGAAGCCCACGGAGCTGAGTGCATTACCAGCTCTCCCTGAACTTGTTTCATCTCCTTTCCACCGGTGAGACGGGTGGGGCATCCCCTCCCCTGCAGTTGTCCACCGCAGCCAAGGACACACTGGGTGTGTGCCGTGGCGATGCTCGGGCAGGACGAGCCCTCTCCAGGTGGGCAGCGCCATGGAACGGCCCGTGGCTCGCTGTGCGGGCTCGGAAGGCGGCGGGGCCGCTCGGCAGGGCGCGGGCGAGGCGGGGCGGGCTCCGCCGTGTGCATGTCGATGAGATCCCGCGGAGCACGTCACTCCGCACCGGCGCTCTGCGTTCGGGGCGGCGGGCAGCGAGCGAGGGCGGGCGGGCGGGAGCCGCCGGAGCAGCAGGAGGAAGAGCAGGAGGAGGAGGAGGAGGGAGGAGGAGGAGGAGGAGGCTGGGCAGCGCTCGGCCCCGCTCCATGCCGCCCTGCCCGCCGCGGAGCGGGCCCCGCCGGGCGACAGCGGGCACGGGGCGGGGAGCGGCGCGGCGGTGCTGAAGGACAGCTCCGCTCCTCGGCTCCGCTCCTCGGCTCCGCTCCTCAGCTCCGCTCCTTAGCTCCGCTCCGCTATCTCCGCTCCGTTCCCGTTATCTCCCCCCGGCTCGGCTCCCGTTATCTCCGTTCCCGTTCGCTCCGCTCCCCCGGCTCCGTTCCCGGCTCCGCTGGCCGCGGGGCCGCCGCTCGCCGCGCCTGGATGCGCCCCCCGCCACCGCGCCCGCGGCTCCCATGGCGGTGGCACGGAAAATCAAAACTTTGTTGACGGTGAACATCTTGGTCTTCGTGGGCATCATCCTCTTCTCCGTGTACTGCAGGATCCAGGACCGCTCGCAGGAGCTGGTGCAGATCGTCCGGAGCGCGGAGCGCCGGGCCAGGAGCCGCGGAGCCAAGGTGGGCAGCCTGGCCGACAGGGAGTCCATCCTGCAGCGCCTGGACCACCTGGAGGAAGTGGTCTACAACCAGCTCAATGGTACGAGGGGCGGGGAGGGATGTCCTGTGCCCCGGGAGGGTGCTGCAGCCCCCAGAGTGTCCCCTCGCTCTGATCGCTCCGAGCCCAGTGCCCAGTGCTGGAAAGCGAGGGCAGGAGGGGATGCGGGGTTCTGCTGGAGGGGCTGGTCCAGCCTCCCACCTCTCTCACCCTGCCTCTCTGCCAACTCTTGGTCCAAAGTCAGGACTTCCTCAGTAGATGCAAAGTTCAGGAGGCTGCAGTTCAGGGGTCTCGGGATCAGAGGAAGTCCCTACAAACTGTACCAGGCTTTACCTGGATCTATTCACTCTGCAGAGGAAGTTGTTTGTATAGCAAATGCGATGTTAGATTATAGTTGAAAATCATGTACTTGGTTTCAGAACTACTTTAAAAACCTTCTGCTGAGTTCTAACATTGTGCACTATTAATGGTCTGTTTAAACACAGCACCCATATGTTTCCTTAATGATTTTGCCATTAAAATTTGTTATTGACATTGTTGAGGAGGGGAAGCATTCACCAGTTCTTTTTATGACTTACCATTCTAACTCACCAGCCTTGGAAAATATTGCTTGGTAAGCAAAGAACCCTTCCATGGTAGTTAAAACAGGCTAAGCCATCAAAATTGTCACAGGACAGATAACATTTCATATAGAAATTAATTCTTCAAAATGAATGCATTTGTATTTGCATAGATTTGTAAAGTTCCAAGTGTGAGACATCAAAGAAATAAGTATGTGATTAAATGCAGCAGTGTTTTGGACCAAAAAAGGCTGAAGGAGTGAACTTTTGCATGAAATTGTAATATAAATGTAACATTTAGTGTTGTGCAGCAAATAAAATTTTGAGTGTAAATATGTTTAAGTAGAGCAAATGTGCTTCTAGGCTGCTTGTGGAAATCTTTCTCGTAACATTGATTTAAGAAAGGCTACTGTAGCCTCAAAATGCAGACAAATAGGAGGGTTAGCCATAAAGTATGTTTCCTATTACTGCTTTGTGAATGAATGTATAAATCTAAGTAAGTTGGGCTGTTATGGTAATATGCAGTTTATGCCAGCAAGTGTTAGGGAACAGGCATCCCCTCATGCTCTCCTCTGGATAAACAGGGCAGAGAGAGGGGAACGTGGAGTGGGCTGTTAGTCCCAAACCCACACACCCAGGAATTAAAATGGATGTGTCAACAGCTGTGTTTTCTAACCATATTTTGGAACAGTTTTGAAGAATGTAGAATTTAACAAGAAAATCATTCTCATGAATTCCACCAAGCCACAAAGTTTCCAGACTAAATTAGCTTGCTCTGCATGATATATCCATTACAACTCAATGAATGGGGGTTTTTTGGCCCAAATAGATTTATTCATGGTGTTTTTCACAGGGGAGACTGGGTAGGATTTCCCTGTGCTGTGTTCATCCCAGCATAGCATCCCCTGGAGAATCAGCAGGAGTCCTTACCGTGCTAGGCAGGCACCATTGCATGAAATGACTGGAAGTTCTCTGTAAAGCATGCCTCTATTTGGGGAACTGTTTCCTTTATCTTCTTTAATTCCATTTATTGGATATGGATATTCATGGTGGAATTACTTGAACTTAGTGTTACATTGCTTCTTCAGGTCATATCAAACACCACAGGCAGTTTTCTTTTCCTGAAAGTTCTTACCCAGGAAAATACCGAAAGTTTTTCAAGCTGAGCTGTTCAAATTTCCTATTTATTTCACCTTAATTTTTCTCTAATGGGATTTTTGGGTTTCTTGTTATTGCACAGTGGTACATTAACACAGATTAATTCTTTCATCATCATTCTGAACAAAAACATTTCCTCCCATCATGTTTCAACAAAAGCAAAAAGTCCTAAGAAATTAGAAGATGCTCCACTGAAATCATCAGAGTTGCATCACTGTAAGTGAAATCAGGACCAGGCATCTCTATTTGGGTTTATTGCTGCTATTCTGTTTGTAATATCATGACTCATTATTTGTGCCATTAATGAGCATAAATTGCTGCTTGGGCAGCCCTGGAATGAGGGACCCTGTGTGCCAGGGCTGTGCTGTGTCTCACAGCCAGGCTGGTGTTACACAAACCCTCCTGTGCTCTGGGGCTCTGCAGCTCACCTGAATGTTGAGTGAGGTTTCTCAGCTTTCCCAGCCCCTGTCCTGATCACAAGGTCAGAGTGTTGGCTGAGCCTGCCTTGGGTGTTACTTCTTCATAAGGTGGGGCAAAGTCTCTTCTGTGTGGAGAGACAGACACAGGCAGACAGATTTTGTTCAGGAGTATGAGTTCCCTGCATACCCAGAACCCCTCAAAGCCCCAGGAGGCTGAGTCCAGCTCAATGTTATCATTGCAGCAGGTCAGCCCAGCCCAGTATTGCAGTTTTCTGCTCTTGATCCTTTCTCTTTGAGATCAGCAAATTTAGAACTACCTATTAAGTATATTTTTGGTAATATCTCAGAGTTCTTTTCTTTTATTTTTCTCTTCTGTTCAGATTGGGACCTGAACTCATAAGACTTACCTGGATTTTCTAGGGACTCTGTTCATGATCCAGTGTAATAAAAAGTCACTCTGTGAGAGACCAGCCCTGCAGCTGCACAGAATCTTGTTTCTGTTACACATATTTGTTTACATACAATCAAGGAAACGTTATTTAGAAGTGTGTACCTTCTACAAGGAAAATAAACACAGGCAGTAGCATTACAAATGTATAAAGAGGCAACCCAAAACTGATCACTTGAGAACTCATTAACTTTTCAGTCTGAATAAAATCAGTGTGCAGTGCCTGTGGTGGTGTGTGCAGAACACAGAGGACCATGCATGAAAGTCAGGAGAAAGCTGGTCCTTGCCATTCTCTTTGGCAGAACAAGAGTTTCTAGAATAGGATGAATGAGAATTGCCACGATTCCCTGCAGACATACACCCAAACAATAGTTTTCATTTGGCTCGTGCTCTGGGTTTTTATCAACTTGGGAAAAAAATAGTATTTCTGAAAGCTTTCTTTTCTCTCAGCTGCTGCTGGGTTTGGTGGAAGCAAATGAACAGAGAATGTAAAGGGAAAGGAAAGCAATGAAACGTGTCAGTGGAATTTTTGTGGTGAGACTTTGTATTACCTCCTGATGTGTGACCTTGGGAACAATGTTTATTTTGAAAAACAGAGTTTTTATAGAGCTAGTTGAACAATGTATATTTTTTTAGTATTTTTTTTGCTATGGTATTGCTATTGATGGATATATTTTATTGTCATTCGACACAGAACTCACACCAGCTAGACTTGGTAGCAATTCATTAAATGTCATAATGATAACTCCTTGGTATTTTCTTCCTTTGCCTTTACTTTTTTTTTTTGTAAAGGGGAAAATTAAAAATTATTTAATTGCCTGAATTTTTTCCCCTAATCAGTTTTGCATCTAAGTCTGTTGCTAATGATTCACCACAGAGGATAAAGAATTTTTGATGGCCCAAGTAGACCATAACCTTTCATGCCAAAAGCAATTGAAGGTCAGACTACAATTTCAGTCTAATTGCCTTTTTCCCTTTTCACTGTCTCTTTCCAGTAATACACAACAATCAATACAGCATGTAATTAGATTTCATTCAATCTGCAAAGATTTAGAGAGCTTTCATCTTCTCATTATGTATTCTCACATCATGTCTTCCTACCCATGTCTTCTACACTGGACCCCTTTGACCTGTTCTGATCTAGATGTGGAGGGATGAGTTGGGAGTATTCCCTTGAATTTGACAGATTATCATTGGTTATACATCATAATTTGATTGTGCTCTCTTTGGGAAGATTAAATGCAATAGCAATTTCCAGTGTGATAAATGGGGTTTACATTACATATGCATTTCATGGAGGAGGCTGGGGGAGAAAGTGGACAATTCACATAATTGCAGCACAGGGGCTTAAAATGATGGAAATAATAGCAGGTCCTGGGTGCAGAGTACTGATTCCTGCTGACTGGGACTCCTGATTTTTAGAGTGCACTGGAAGCCAAGTGATTGCATTTAAAATTCAGCCTGCCAATCTGCATAGGTAAAAGTTACAGCAGTATTTTTAAAAGGGCAGTTTATTCTTTATAAGCTTGGGACTGGTTGAAAATGGGTCCAGATTTCCACATTTGAAAGTAAGGGTTGGGAACAGGCTGCAAGGGAGTCCTGTGGATGTCCACATCATGTGTCCACATTGTCAGCAAGAAGTTTTTACAGCTGGCAGCTCTCAGCTGAAGAGCAGATCCTTGGCAGAGGGAGGAGAGAGGTGAAGCCACACGTGCACAGGTCACACTGAGTGTGACTGCAGCCTTGCACCAATGAAACTGCACCTCCTCATACCCAAACATTTTATAACTATTTCTATTTTATGTGTTTATGGTCTTGTGCTAACATACATCTGGCAAAATTAGCACCTGAACACCTGCAGAAACATCAGCTCACGTGTGGGCTCTGCTCTCAGCTGTGTGGTTTCCTCATCCTGGTGGTCTCCTTCCCTCAAGTGGTCTTGTTTTGAGGACATTTTTAAAGAAGTGCAAGGTTGGTTCTCATTAAGACAGGAGGATAAAATATTAATTTGTTGTTGTTGTTTTTTTTAAGTTAGGCTACTATTTCTTGTGTTACCACACAGTAGTTTCTGTTGTGCTGGGTCATTTTCTCAAGCTTGGCTAAGTCACCGTTGCTACACAGCTGACCTCTATTGCAAAGTGATGGTCAACTCCAACAGACCAATTTCCCCATCACACTTGCTTTGGGTGTGATAATCCTGATTTATGTAGCTGAGGAACTCACAATCAGTGCTTTCAGGAAGGTCAGAGTTTTATTCTCCAAAACAACAGAAGGAAAACATAATGAGCCAATATTTGGATAGCTCCTATATAAATACAAGGTAATATTCCAAATAGTATGACTCTGTTTAGGTACTTCAGGAAGAAAAGTTCTAAAAGTTTAATTAAAAAAGAGAGCAGCTCTCTTTTGTAAAACAGGCAAAATTGCACTCAGCTCTGCAAAATATTGACAAATACAAAAAATATGTCTCCATTCCAGCAGCACATCAGTGATTTTAAAGTCTTTCTCTGTACTTAATGTTTCATACAGTGGTAACTATTTTTTATGTAATGTTTCTGCTTTTTGCCTTTGTAGCTGGGAAGAAAGCTTATTTTGACAGGAAAAAAAAATCATGTGGTAATTTTATCATTGACTCATTTGTGTGGAACTTGAATCATTTGAACGAGATGAGATTAAAAGCAATGTTTACAGAGGCAGAAAGGAAACCTTTGCCTGATGTTGTTTTTGTTGCCTTCTCAGCTGTATTCCATTTCAGTATCTTTCCATTTCTTTGTACATTTAGCTGGAGTTGGAAAAGCAAATATGGGTCTGACATATTCCCAGAGAGGAGCTGCAGTGTGGTGCTTGCACACCTACAGCCACTGCACAGGTTTAGAGGATTAGAAAACCTGGCTTTAACTTAATACCCCTGACAGAGAGAGGTGCAGCTGGTGTTTGAGTTTGGGAGGTTTTATTGTTTGTTTGTTTGTTTGATGTTTTAGTAAATAAAACAGGTAGCAGTTAAACCAGGAGCATCCTTTTAGAATGAGGTTCCAAACACTGAATGTGTGGCACTTACCCAAGGAAATACTAAGATTTCTGAAAGGAAGGAAAATAAATGAATCATGTTTAAGAAATCTGCCTTTTTAAAATGCTCCTCTCTCAGTTTCTCTTTCTCAGCATACTTGGCATACTCTTTTATTATTGTTGTTTGTGGAGTTTCTCCTGGTAGTCATTACCATCATTTAGTTTAAACCAACACACTGAAGGACAGAAAAAAGGAAAAATAGAAAGAGCCTGTGATGTTCTGGATAACAGGAAGGAAGAGAGCCAGTGACAGCTGAGCAGCTTCCAACCTTGTTGTAGTCCTATTGATCAAAACTGTCCTCTGAAATCAGACACCTCGAGTTCCTGAGAGGGAAAGCCAGAGAGATCCTCCCAGTGACCCAAAGTCATCTTCTCCTGAGAGCTAAAACAGCCAAATACTAATTGGATGAGTCTGCTTTTCCTAAAACTCATAGCTGTGGTGCCGTGGAAGTGGCTGTGAATATCTGAAATCTTCATAGGTGGAGACAAAACCCATTTTTAGGAGAGCAGGGCAGGTGCAAACAGATTAAACACTGTCTTTCTGCCCTAGAGTTTCTATCCTTTCAGGTGTTCTGCAGTGTCCAGGTTCTCCAGACAGTTTTGAAGACAAGATACAGCACAACTGGCACTTACTGGTCACTCAGCAAGTCCTGCAGGAGATAAAAAGAGTGTAAGGCTATCTCCTGAGCCAAGATTTCTTGACTTATACAACAGAATGCAGCAATGATGCAGCTTGGTCTAGGGCCCTCTGATTTAACTGGGTTACTTTGAGTTTAAACACATGGGAGTGCTGCTGGGGATAAAGGTGACAACCTTGGTTCTGTCATTATTCCTCACTTTGATCTGTTGGGCTTTCAAATTCTTATTTCTTGAGGTGACATGACACCTGTGACCTGCTGTAGGTGCAGATGAAGTGAGCTGTGCACGTCTGTAGACGTCCAAGGAAGGAATTCTGGAGCTGAGTTCTGCTCTCTTATCCCCCTGGTTTGATGCTCTCCTCCCACAGTGAAAAAAGGGGACTTGTGCTCTCTGCAGTTCTTCACACTAACTTTTTATTTCACCTGGTTTAGCCAAGTTGGACTCCTTGCTGTGCAGGCAAGTCCAGCAGCACTTTTGTGGGAAATCCAGTGGGATGGACGTTCCAGAGGAGCTCTCACACCAGTTCCCTGCCCCTCTTACTGCACTTGACAGGCCATTTAATTTCTAAACAATTCTGTGTTTGTGTTTAATTTGCTGGCATGACTTGTTCTGAGGGATCTTCTCACAAACCAAGGCTGAGCCTGGGGCCATGAATTGTTTGTATCCTTGTTGAGGGCAATCCTTAGTGAAACAATGCAGCAGAAATGGGCTGGTTTTGAGACTCTCTGACAAATGGAAAAAGACCTATTTTTTTTTTTTCTGTGGTTTTGGGTGGGTGTTTTTTTTTTTTTTTTTTTTTTTCCCCTTCAAATATGTCCTTGATTACTGGCTTTGAAGGAGAGTGGAGGGCAGCAGCAGGGTGGAGAGCTGAGGAGACAATAGAGTGATTCTGCTTTGTCATCATGCGCAGTGTGGACGCAGAGTTCTCTTGGGGGCCGAAGAGTTGTTGAAGTAAATGAGCAAAACATTTTAGAGAAGGTGAGAATATAGATTTCTGAATATCTTAAGCCTTGTATCACCTCCCATGGAGCTGTTCTCTAGAAGCACTTTCACTTGCCACCAGTCTGATTTATACTTTTAATACATGAGCTGTAATTTGCATGTCATCCTGGGAGAGTGGGCAATGATGAAGGAAACTAAACCAAGGACAAGGTTTTTAAAAGAGCTTCTCTTTAGGTAGCTTTCTTCTACTTAAAAATGGTTTTGTCAGGCAGATATTTGATGCCAAAGTACTACAGGAGAGTGTTACCAGTTTCACAGCACAATGTTTGGAATCCCAGTGGCTGGGATCACATCTAAATAACCCAGATTTGGTGGATGAGGAAGATACAAAGGAACATGCTTGGTTTCTGGGGATCTTTGCTTCAGTCTGAACCTCCTGGGCTGCATGTTGGAGCAGTGAGCCCAAGAGGCTGCAGCAACACCTGGGGCTGAACAGCCCCTGTGCAATGGCACAGCAGGTTCCTGACACCTCCATCCCCTATGCAAAGCCAAGACAGGGCTGTGGAAAGAAGCTGTATGTGTGAAGATTGTGCTGCCACAGGATTCACAGCACAGAGCTGGTCTCTCTGGGGTTCCCAGTGTGTCACTGGGTTTTCTTCCTGGGGAGCTGCTGTGGTTGAGTCAGCAGTTGAGTGTAGCTGGGAATCCAAGCCAGGTACAAAAGTGATGCTGCTTTCCAAGCAAAGAGCAGATGCTGCCAGCCCTGCTGTGCTGTAGCAATTTGTGGGGGTGACAGACAGTGCTGGCTGCACAGGGTGACTGCCTCAAGTAGGTTTTTATGACTGCAGCAATGATTCAAATTCTCCTCAGCTCACCCGTGCACTTAGTCCTGTTGAAATCAGTTGCCTAAATTAATCTTTGCTATTGATCCAGAGGCATCAGCACTGGAGTTGTCAGTACAGTAACTCCAGTAGTGAATTTGGCCAAGTGAAGGCATTTTGCAGGATGAAGAGTAGGTCTGGTAGTTGTGATGATGTATGTGTAGTAACAAAGGATGAAGTCTTGCTTGTCCCTGTGCTACTTCAGTAGTTGAGAACAGGATCCTCTTTGGAGATTTTGGAAGGATTCCCCTTTCTAGTAGGGATCTGGTGAACTTTGTGGGGTTTTACCTGACTCCTGATTCTGGGGACTCTCATTATTTCTGTGTTTGGGCTGTTTGGCTCCAGTTTGCATTTTGCAAAAAGAAGTTCTCAGACCAGGTCAGATTAGCACTTCATGGTGGCAGTGGCACTGCAGGACCATCTGCAAAGAAAAAGGGAGTTTGTCACATAGGATTTCTTTTCTCTTGGAAGATATCCATGAAGACAGCTGGAAAGTCCTTTCCTGCAATACTGGGGAAGTTTGCTGATTCTTTTTGCTTTTTCCTCTAGCATTTTTGGTGGGGTGGTAGGGTTAATTGGTTGTTTTTCATTTGGAATTTTTTTTTTTGCTGGTTTTGTATTTTATTTGGCAATGGGGCCTTACTGCCCTTTTAGAAATTGAGTTTATTTTTTTCTACAGCTCTCATATGCCTTTAGGATGAACAGCTTTTGTAAATAAAAATGTATTTTTTGTTATATTAACTCATTTTCAAGCAAGCCTTGTGTTGCAGCAAAGATTGGTGGTATTCTTTCCTGTGCACGCTGAACTGAAGGCAGTGATAAGACTAAAAATATCCCCAATTGAAATAGCATTGTATAACCCAAAGGTTAGTTTTCCTCAGGATGAAAATTTGCAGTTGCTCTATAGGCTCCTTGTAAGACAGATTTCTGGTCATGCAGCCATGTGTAAAATGGAGCTACTGATATCTGCAAATTCTGTGTCTGCAAAACTCAGCTCCACTGGTGGCAGAATTCAGCTGGTGGCCAATGCTGGCACCCATTGCTCTGGTGTGAGCTGGGGCTGAGTGCTGGGTGTGTTACCAGCACTGAACTGCACTGTTCACACCTCTAACAGGAAAAACAGCTTTTCCAGCACAGAGCTGCTAATGCTAAAACCTGCTGATGGATTGCAGGTGGCTCCATGTAACAGATGGGGCTGGGGCATGAGGGGAGAGGGAGCTGAGCATGTTGGAGTTATTAAACAGCCTAATGCTAAGCTGCCCAGCTGCTGGAAGAGTTGATGCTTTCAATTTCCACAAGCAATGAGTGGGTTTGGCATGGAAAAATGGGTAGTTGGGTGGCTTAGGTGTGAGCCTGTGCTAGCCTTGGGTTTTTGGTAGTTCTGTTCCATAATTTGTGCGCTGCCCAGAGGATCCCCAGGACACATGTCTGTGGATTTAGGCTGGTGACTTTGGGTGTGGGCAGCCAAATTCTCCACTGGAGACACCTTTTTTCCAGCTGCCCAGTGGTTTCTACCATTCTTTAGTGAACTTTTGTATCTGCCAGAAGTTGCAACTTTCTCAGCAGTTGGAAAATGTCTTTTGTTTATTCACTGCTAGTATTGCAAGCAGCAGTGAAAATGTTTGCAGGTATTAATTACAAATGTCACATATTTCTTCAATTTAATATTTGGCAAACTCACTCAACACGTCCTTCGTGGGGTGCTCCCTTAGGCACAGACGTGACCATGTGCTGAACACTTCACCTTCAGCTATTCCAGCTCTGAATACACAAACCCAATAATCTTTGATTTTAGACCTGTGCCAGCCTGATGCTCCTCCTGAAATAGATCCATCTGGCTCAGTGCATTTCCATTCAACAGAAAATTAATTCCGGAAGGGAAGTGCCTTTTCTAATGCTTGTATCCAGTGGGGTTATTTGTAAAACCTTCTGTTTCCTGAAAGAGTCAGCTTGGTTTGGGTCCCATATTCACAGCTATGTTCCCATTCCAGGCCCACATAACTCAAAGCCAGGCTGCAGAGAGCCCTCTCAGATGAGGTCATGGAATGAAGAATTTCTTCTGTGATTCACTCTGAACCTGATCTGCCTAACAACTTTGTCTCCCTCTTTCTGTCGCACATTAGAAAGTTCACAAAGTGAGAATTTTCAGTCTTCTTTGCACAGTGAGAAGAGTGAACAAAAGATGTGCGTAAATGGAGGAGAAATATTGATGAGGGAACAAAGCCATGGCCTCGACTTTGAAGCTGGGATGGAGCAGCCCAGCGTGCCAAGGGACACGGGCTGAGTGATGCAGCCCTCAGACAAGATGATCATTGCACAAGGATTTTTGCATATGTTACAGGACTACTTGTTTAGGTATCTCTCAGCCTTTAATCATGCTGGCAAGAAGCTGGAGCACAAATAGAGTCTAAGAGACACAGTGCAGCCTGTGGAAGAATGGGGCCAGAGTGAAATTTTCCTTATTGCAGTTGCTTATAGTCAATGGAATGCTCATGGGGTGAGGGAACTGGGGTCAGGGTCTGTGCCCAGCTCGTGTTCTGGCCCTAAGCAGAGGTGGAGCTCCCCATGGCAGGACAGGTCACTCTGGGGCTGCCATACCACAGTTTGGCAATGCATCTTGGAGTGCTGATAGTTATTGTGGACCAGTTTCAAGAGAGAAAAGCTTTGTATGGCTTCCTGATGGCACTGAGCAGCAAAGTCAGACCCAGGCCCAGAGGACAGGACAGATCCAATTAGACATGACTAGGCTGAGACACGCTGTACTGTCATAAAGCAAAATGATATTTCACGATGGAAATTCATTTTAGGAGCAGAAATCAGTGTAGGATCTTCTGGTTTTGTTGCTGAGCTGGAGGAAGATGCCTCTAATCTGTGGGATGGGTGATATTGCATGCCTGTGGCTCCTCAGTGCCTCAGCATATGGTTGTGAAACTTGAGGTTGATTATTTTCAAAAGTATTTTGACAGATACTGAACTGACAAATTCCCTGTTAAAAAGAGAGGCTTTGTTTGCTTCTCTGCTCATGAGTTTTAGGATTGTATCTTGCTTTATATCCCTTTCATAGGTAGGGAGGGAAAAGTATTCCTACTATAAGCAATCAGAAGGATGAATTTTTTATTAATTCCAGGGGAAGCAGGCAGAGCTGCATGGAGTGGTGTGCCCTGCTGTCTCACCTCTAAGTGTGTATTCTCCCTTCCCAAGGGAAGAAGAGCTAATCTAGCAGGTCAGGCATTTCCATGTGGATTTTCTGTAATATGGAAAAGTAGTTTTAAATGGGATCACACACATACCTCATTATTTCATTAGGAATCCCCTAATCTGTGACCAAAAAACACACATTTTATCATTTATCCTGGTTCTCATCATTGCCACTAACCCCTGACAAGAAGCAGAGTGTGTGAGTTCACAGAAATTGGAACTGGGGAGAGATGGAGTCAAGAAAATATTTTAAGGTGCTGAGATAGAAGTCCCAGACCCAGGAGGGGCTGTCCTGTGCTCTTTATCTGTGGTGAGAGCTCATCTCCCTGCTGCCCTGCTCTGTGTCCTCAGGTTAACTTTGTGATGTGGTTATCAAGGGTGTGTTTAACTGCCAGGCATCCAGCAGACCTGGACACACAGTAATTAACACAGTTAATCCTAAAAATGTGTGTTTAGTTCCTTGAGCAGCTAAACCAACAAAACTGACTTTCTTGTGGGTTGGCATCCCACAAGTGAAATTTGGGTGGTCTCTAACAGCTCCAACAGGTCTCTTGTGTTTGATTTTTCACCAAACCTCTTCTCTCAGTAGGAACATTTTAATGGCACTTTCTTCCCAGGTGTTGGCTTCTGTGACTCTCACAGAAATGCAATTTTTTGAGACCTCTGACTGTCTGCCAAGCTTTGGCTGAAGTTAGAAGCAGTCCTCGAAATCTAACAAGCAGAGTGAAGGGAGAGTCTGGAGAGGGAAGCAGGCTGATGGACAAATGGAGACAGCATGATCCCACAAAATGTTTTCTCTTAGCAAACCAGGCTAAAAATCATATTGGTGACAAATGGGACTTCTACTTATTTAAACACAATTATGAAAATTAAGTTCTGAGCTTTTAAAGGAACCAGACTGAGATGTCCACACTGAACTGCTTTGCTTGCTCTGTTAATTGGCAATATGTTAGCACAAGCATTTTTTTGTCTACTTTCCTGCTTATTTCAGTTAATAACTACAGCAGCACGACAATTCCCTGACACTACACCAGTACTGCAGGAGAGCCTGCTCTATTTTCAGCCTGCTGAAATGGCAGGCTCGGGTCCCACTAGCCTGTCTCAGTGCCTTTCAGTATTGAGTGAATAATTCAATTATGAGCAGTGATCCTGGTGCTCTGTGCTCAGCAGCAGGATGCCCATCCTGCTGCTCATCTCATCACATCCCCATCACAGCCCAGGGGCTCAGCCCTGCCTTTCTCTGGCACCTCTTGGTGCTGGCAAGCTCTTGCTCCTCGGGAGAAATGTGAGTGTGAGCTGAAGTTAAAGCGTGACCGGAGAGCGCCTCTGCTTTGTGTCCTTGAGGAGTGATGAGCCCAAGCTGTAAACTCAGAGCTCGGGTTCCTGAAATTCAAATTTTGATTCATACCAGTCTCTCCACTGAAGGATGATCTTCTCCTGTATAAAGGCACCTTCTGTCACTGTCCTCGTTTCTCTCTTTACTGTGTAATTTAACACCTCATAATGTAGTCGTAAGTACAAACCAGAGACACATCAGGGGACAGGGACATTCATTCTTTCATGGAATTTTGGCATAAAGGAGAGGAAAGCTTGAAGAAAAATTGAGTCTCTGAAAACTTGAGTTTCTTTTTATATTGCCTTGGTAAAAACCAGATAAGCACTGTTGCAGTCAGTGGCATTAGGAAGGTAAATTGAAGAAGGTTGATCCACAACTTCAGAAACTTGGCCATTCTCTTTATATATGATCTGAATTCTATATATGTGTGGAAATTGAAACGTGCTCTGTAGGTGGATCAAAGCAGCACATTGCTACCAAATGCATCCTCTCTTTTCCAAGGCAAGCCCAGGGGTCCTGCTGTGGGTTTGTCAGGGCCTAAATCAGCCCTAGGTCACAGTCAATTCCTACAAATACCCACATGCAATGAAGCCAATTCTGTTAATAATGAATCAGTTATTATAGCAGGGCTGGTTTTTAAAGTGCCTGTAATAGTAGATTGTAGCTTTCCCGCTCCTGGAAGTCTGAGTCAATTTATCTTTATATCAACAATAAACCAGAAAGGGCAGAAATCAAAGTAAGCAATGTTTTTATTACCGCTTTTAAATAAAACATTGTGCCAATATTTTCCCCCTAACATTACATCTTTATTTTCTCAAATTTATTGGCAATTGCTATTTATCTTCATTTCTCCTTTCTTTTGCAAAGCTATCTCATCCTTTGATTTGCTTCCCCCAGAGAATGTGGTACCTAATTCTTTTTATTTGTCCATGATAAATCCCTGATTAATTGTATGTTATAAGCAATCCATGCAACTTCATGTCTTTCATTTCTAAATAGGCTTCCTTTTATGAATATAAAGAGCTGAAGCTTTCCTTTCTAGAGCCAAAATCAAACCCAGACTCAACATTTCTTTTAACAATAGCAAAGCACTTCAAGTAAGATTCTCAGCTCTGTGGACTCCTGTTCCTCCTTTGTGAGCAGGAGACACTCAGACCTTTAGGTGGGCACATCCTTGAGTAGATAGATCTGTTATAAATGTGGCTGTCACAGGAGGACTGCATTATAACCATTTCATCCATTTTAGCTTCAAATATGCCATAATTTGTTAATTTGTAAGAATTTTGGTTTAGGTGCTGGATTCAGGACTGTATTGTTGCTGTTTAAAATGTGTCCTGTGTTTGGTTTTGAGCTGACTTGTCCTGCTGGCAGAAAATTAAATCATACACACATTAAGAGGCTGATGGAAGGAGGCACTGCTGCCTGGCATTGACAAGCAAGGCACAGCTGTGGTGTATGTTGAGATGAGATATGAAAATAAAGTGAAGGCAGGAAAGAATAGGAAAAGCAGAGATGTGAGTTCTGTCTCAACCAAATTCCCAGGCCAGGCTCCCTGAGAGGTGTCAAAGATGTGCCTGAGAAAGAAGATGCGAAGACAGGTCAAGAAAAATACACAGATCTACAGATCTAAAATAGACAGTCTGTCAGGAAAATGAGTATGTTTTGAAACCAATGTGCAATGATGCAAAAAAAAAAAAAAAAAAAAAAAAAAGAAAAAAAGTATGTCACCCTTACAGAGCTTTTAAGGCAATGCCACACTGAAAGGAAAGGGGAGGAATTTCTCTGGCTCCTGCAAAAACCAATATCCAAATTAACTGTTTTTCAAGAAATTGGGTGGAAGTATTTGAAATCTCACATCCTCAATAGCAGCTGATGTCTCCTCCCACCTGTTCCCAAGGGGAAATGTCTGATGCTAAGGTGCAGAGGCAGCAGACAGAGAACCAGACCCACTCTGACAAACCCGGGGACCTTTCCAGATAATTTCCTTCTCTGGTGGCCAATAGGAAGAGCATGGAAAGGAGAGCAGTGGATGTAGCAGCAGGTCTGGGGTTGTTAACATTGGCTCTTGATTGTGGTTGCATTGCCAGGGGTGAACTTGGTGACTAATTTCACAACAGTGGAAAATCGAGATCCACTTTGAAGCGCGATGTGACTCTGAGTTCCAGCAGCTCCCACATCTGGGTTTTGTGCTGCCATCCTCTGCTGTGCAAAATGAGCTGAAAAACCTGGAGCTTTTCAGCCATACAAATGGCAAAGTGCTCTATATGACTTTGTTGTTGGGAAAGCTGTCTGTGTGATTATGTTAGTTTAATTTAATGGCAGGCTGTTTAGGTAAATGAGCAGGGAGGAATATGAGCGTCTGCAAATAATGAGGAGCATGATTGCAAAATGATGCAGGAGATGGGCTTGTCTGGCCCTTGTTGGGGCTCTCCAAACACCCTTGAGCAGGAGAGAAGAATTTTCCTTAACCTTGGACAAAATCCCACTGAGACAGAGACCCAAGGGTGAATCCTGGGCTGAAAGGCAATAATTTGGCAGGTTGGGCAATGTCAGATGTGGTGGAGCCTTTGATGAGTTTGGACTTTATTATCAGCACAATGGAGTCTAAAACAGAATGAACCTGCATAGGACCTGAAATGAGACAGATTTTTATTTTGGTTCTTTGTGTTTAAAGTTTGTTTTTTTTTTTCCCTTTTGGAACCTATGCCTGTGGGGTTGACTGTTGTAGTGGAGCTGGTCTGAGAATAGAGCAGTCAGGGACTTCTCATCCAGAATTGCATCAGAAGTCAAAGGGGTATTTTTAATGATTGGAGGTGTGCAGTCAGCTCTGTGGGGTCAAGGAAATGTCATTGCATTGAACAGCAGCTTTCCAGCTGTGGCTGCATCCTGTCGGACCTTGGGTCACAAGTCCCTTCCTGCAGTGGCCCACTGCTTCCCTTCCCCACCTCTGATTAACACAAACAAACCCCTTGCTTTTCAAAAGATATTTCCCTCATTTATGAAATTAAAACCCTTTAACTTGGCTGAACCAGCTTGTTCCTGAATCTAATTAAACAGCCCTGAAGTTTTAATGCTTGCACCATGGAGCTTTTCAAGGAGAAGTCGCTCTCCCTTCCTCTAGAATGGCTCTGTTATTGTTTTAATGATCACTTCACCCAGGAGTTTTCACCTCTGTTTCCCTGGAAAAATTAAAGAAAATCTAATATATTGATACAGATGATCCATTTCATGTGAGTCAGTGGCACTCTGGCCGTGACAGCACCAGAGAATTCATTGCTGCAGGAGCCCATTGAATCTAATATTAGTGGCTGGGCTTTTAAAGGACACTGGGTAGTTTTATGCCCTGTTTCTACCTGTCTGGTTAAGATAATGAGGGTAATCTAATACTATGCTTCAGGGCTTTAGTTACCTGCCTATGGGGTTCAGAAGGGAACTCTGCTTGCAGGGACTGTGCAGAGTTTAATTGGCCAAGTGCTTTATCATTTGTGTTTCATTTCCTCTGAAGCCTCAGGTGTTGGCCACTGCCAGAGGACAGGTGCCAAACTGATGACACTCAGATTTTGTCTCCTTTTAATATCAGTGGGCTGCCAGGCAGATACACCAACATTTCAGCTCCTCCCCCTCAACTCCAGATTTATGCCATCACCAGAAGAGTTTTCTGGCTTTCCTCCAAAGCCCTGAAGAGAAAAATACATTTTGTGTTTCACCAACAAAAACCACGAGTCACCTGGGATTTAAAAACTTCTAGAAGAATCGTGGCATCTGTTATTTATTTAAAGATAACAAAATGATCCTTCTCTATGAATGATTTTTTTGATCATTGAAATGAAAATTTAAAAAAAAAAAAAAGCAGAGTCACACACATCTAATTTAAAATTATGCATCTGGGTTAGGGGCTTTGTATTTTGTCTCTCAAAAGATAGCCTTATATAGCTCTTCCTGCTTAAGGAGGAAATCTATTTTTGTTTATATCAAGTTTCTGGCAAAACTCTGGCACCTCTCTTATTATCTGCAAATTTGGGATTGGTGTCCTACCTCACAAATGAGCCTTTATCTTCATCTCCAGTGGACTGTACAGCTGCTATTTCTTGGTCCTTCCAGTCGTCAATCTGTTTATCTCCTCCTGAATTATCTCTTGTAATTAGAATACATTTTCTCATCTCAAGGGGTAACCAGCTCCAAATGAGTGTTCTATAAAAGCAATTACTTTTGATATTAGATATCTGTACATAAAAACACAGTATTTCTTCCAATTAAAAAGCACTAATGAATTTTGTGTCTAGAGAGGCAGTAGCCTACGCAGTGCTGCAGTTTCTGTGAAGCCAAGGAACAAAAGATTAGGCTTGTAAGAGGGCAGGGGTGTGTGTGCTGCACCACTGAATAGCAGATTCAGAGGGAACATGGCTCTGCAAGGACATCCTGTTCCTTTTTGTCCCCAGCAGGCCTTTTGTCAACACTGATGAACCAGATCTCTCCACATTGTGCCAAGATGACTAACACAGTTTGTCCTACTACTCCTGTCTTCTACACCTGGCCCTCAGTCTTTTTATTTCCTCAGACATTCCTCTCCTCTTCCTCAAAGTATTAAGTCTTGTGTTTGGCTTTATCAGAGGTGGACTCCTTCCCTCTACCGACACAGACCTGCCACCTGCCATCATCTCAAAATTACCTGAATGACTAGAGAGCTTTCATCACAAGCTTTTCTACAAAAAGGATATTTCAGAAACACCTTGACTGTGTCATATTGCCCTCATGTCCTTCTTTTTTCATTATCTTTCTTGTATCTGGTTCTTGTCTTTATTGATGATGTCCTTTGGGGTGGGATTTGTCTTGGAACCCTGAGTCTGGACTCAATGCCATGGAAACTCTAAGGAAAAAACTGTTCTGGCCAAATCCTGTCCTGGTAGGATTTACCATGTAGGATTTAAGGATTAAAGCATCAATATGGTGGGAGCAGAGTGTGCAGGGTGGAATCAGGGTCAGCTTCCAGCCCAGATGCTGAGAACAGCCCTGGGCACCTTCATGGAATTTTCCATAGGATGTATTTTGAGCACTTGACAGATATTCACATGTTGTGTCTCAGAGTGCTCTCTGCAACCTGGAAAAATCCCTGTTTAGAAAAGAAACATATGGCAAAGCACACAGGGGGCTGGATATTAGTCCTCTTCCCAGATAATCTGCACAATTTCCCAGGCCCCTGTTCTGCACTCTCTGGCTGCTGTGGGTGGGGAAGGAGCAGCCCCCTTTACAGGCAGAGCTGCCAAATCACTTCATCCCTTCACCATCATTCAGCACTCTCCTCACAGATGGATTCTTACAGGATTGCCTCTCCTCTGGGCATCAAGGCAGAAATACAATCCCAGGCTTTCCATTGGGGTCTGGAGATGAGGTTAAGCTGCAAAACCACTGCACCTCCTGTTTCTAGAGCCAAATGTTGCATATCAAGTGCTCCAGCTTTACAAGTTGCTGTACTTTTTTCCTTTTCAAGCCATCAGCTGTTGTTTGTCTTCTCCCTGATATATCTGCAGAGACACTTGGGGCTGATACCAGGCACCAGGGGACATAAACTTTTCAAGCAGGGATGCAGCAAACTTGACTACAACTATAAAAAAATAAGACTGTGGCTTTGATTTCAGATAAATGGAAGTGCTGGAGTCACTTAAATTAGATAGGGTTTTGTTTGTTGCTCTCCAATTTCCAAAAGTTGGAGCTTGTATCCCTGTGGGATGTGATTTGCTGAATGTTGCTGTATGCAAAATAAATCTCCTCCACATTCAGCATTTCTTCTAGCTCAGAAAGTGAGCACCTTTTGATATGGGCAAAATTCAGATCAGTTCTCTGGGCAGCAAATCTTGCTTATTGTGTAGGCTTGCTTCAGGGTCATGGTGGGAGAAACTGATTTGGGATATGGAAAGTTGGGATATACAGAAATTAAGGGCCAGACTCTGTTTAACATTTAGATTGAATCATGAGCTAGACACCAGCAACTCCCTATGCTGCATGCTACTGTTTGCAAAGTTGGCTGAAACACTGTCATATAGTGAAATAGTTCCAAATAAGATTTTTTTTTCCTATATTTTGTTGATCCTTGTACTTGCAACAGAAAAATGCTTTTATTTTTTCAGGTTTAGTATTGGTGCCAATGCATTCACTGAATTTATGCCTATAGGGGTGTGTGAGATGCAAGGGGCTCTTGGCACCAGCCAGCCTCTCTCTGGTGTGAGTGTGTTCTTTTAGAAATTACCAGTTAATAGTTATTTTTAGGGATCACCAAAATGAAGTTACAAACAGCTGGTGAGCTGAGACCTTTAGCTCAGTGTTCAGGCTCACTCATATTGCACTTTTCCTCCTCCAACCAGCTGCTTTCCTTGGGCATCTGCTTCCCTCTGCCATGTAGCTCCTGAAGGAGGCAGATCAGTGCCTCACTCCATGCCTCCAGGTACGCCCTTCCCTGGGGCTGTGACCTTCAGCTGAAGTTTCAGCTGCACCAGAACGAGCTCACAAAATTAGCACAATACAGTAATTCAAGGTGGAAGCGTTAGGGCTGATTCAATAGTTGCAACTGCTCTAATTCCTGCCTCTAAACAGGTGGGTTTATGTAAAAATAGCTTAAAAAGGCATTGTAGGCTGAGTCTTTTTTAAGCTGTTACTGAACTTATTCCAGAATCTCTGAACCTTTTCTTTGCAAAGCTGTAGCTAGAAATGCTAAAAGTCAGCTTTGTCAATCTATGTGGAGTTGCTGTTGTCCCTGATTTTTTTTTTTTTTTTTTTTTTTTTTTTTTTTTTTTTTTTTTTTGTTGGTCAAACTAGGATCCAAAGATTTTGTTGCCTCACATGGTATGCAGTGATATTATCAGCTGAGAAATAATAATTCTAAAAGGAAACAACTGTTTTGCTGATGAGTTTTATGTTTCCTATTTAAAACAGGTAAGTGTTTCAGGAGTCACAGGTAGAATGGCTGGGTGAATATGTCAGGTTTTTTGACCTGTGCCAGGTTTTTTAGAAGGAAATGTTTTATCCCTTCCTTTTAGGGTGCTAGAAACTGAAATACTTTTCTGCAGCTATTCAAATGTGCAGATGATCTAAGTGTAGATAAAGCTCAGAATTCTGGCTTTGGAGCCCTTCTCAAGCTGGGGCTGAGACAGCCCAGCAAGGGCATTTCGGAGATTTTGCTGCAGTTCTGACATTTTATTAATATTTTCAATTACTTATTTTTATTTTGATTTGTCAGAAGTTTAATTTTGTCTGAGAACCTTGGCTGAACCTGATTTACATCTGCCTGTAATTGTGTTGCAAATAAGAAAAAAATGATAGTAAAATAATCACAGCCATAATCTGATCTAGCTTTTGCCATAGTTTCTCATATAAATCTCCTTAGTACTTCTCCCATTGTGACAGTGTTTACAATGAAAAATAGAAGATCTCTTCTCTTCCTAGAAAATGATGCATCCTGTGGAGTAATTAATCTGGTTAAGGAACTAAGGCTGGTTTGTTCTGCTCTCCATTCTCCCAACAATTTCTGTCCTACACAGAAATCTCTGCAGTGAGAGCAATAAATTTGAAATGAATGGCAGACACTAATTATTTGTGACCTCATTGTCATCTGCAGCATGGAACAGTCTATGGCCATTCCCGGTGTAGCAGCTGCAGATATTTTTAGTCTAGAAAATTTAAAGAAAAGACAGCTTTAAAAATAGCTGCTCACTGGGCATCCCCTTTGTGCACATCCCCATTTCAGAGCTGTCCCCATGATCTCAATCCTTGGCTCTGGCTCTGTGCCTTGCCCTCATTGGCTTCTGATTCCATGGAAAAATGGAAGTTGGGACTGCAGAGAAGGAGCTGGAAGTCTGCAAAAAGCCACAAAACAAGAAGAAAACAGAAAAGTGCTCTCAGAGGAGAGCCTGGAGGATGTGCTGGAAGGTGCTTCAGCCAGACTGGGGGATGCTCACCCCATTACCTATTCCCTGATCCTCTTAATGCCAACCCATTTTTGTGAAGATGCTGCTGAACCCAAACTCCTTTTCTGTGTGATTGTTTTTTGTTTTTTAAAGGCTGACCATGCAGTAACTGTGGACTTGGGGGTTAGCAAGTCATCATCTTGACTTAGAGTGATGGGAGAAGGCTCTCTGTTGAGGAGACAATTGCTGAAGCAACAGCAAATCAACTTTGAGATGGAAAATGCAATGCAAATATGTGAGACACAGTCTGGCTAACCAACCATGCATTGAGGAACATTGCTTGTAATTGCTGCATCTACCATAATGCACATATATAAAATACAGTATACTCATTGCTCCTAAGAACTTCCAGAGACACTTTAGTGCTCTTCTTGAAGAAGGGAGCAATGTGATGTCATTTATTTAATTGCTGCTATGTACATTGGTCAATGTTCCTGCATTACTGGGATAACTGTCAGTCAGACTAGGCTGCACTTGGGGTAAAGAATGGAGAAAAAAGCTCACAGCAATATGCTCTGAGAGGAAGTTGGACAAATGGTGACTCCTTCCCAGAACAAGATCAGATTAGCAGCACAAAGAGCTACAATATCAGATTTAGGAAAAGGTATATGAAATAATTGTCATCATGCATGGCTTGGCAGGCTGTCTAACCAATTCTCTCAGGAGTGAAATAGCCAAGTGCTTGATGCTTCCTGTGGGTTGGAAGTCTCATTCTCACATTACTTGTGCCATAAAGACTCAGTGTTTTGTTCCATAAACTACAAGAGCGTATGATATGAAGAATAAAGTTTTCAACTACTGGAATTAAATTGTTGCTTCCAAATGAGCACACCACAACTTGGACACCCTTTCATTAAAGCAGGTCAGTTAATTTTAATGAAGTAATCTTCAATTTGCTTTGATGTTATATCAGAACCTAGCCCAGATGATCCCAAATGATCATCAAATGAATTTCCATGTTATAGTCTTTCAAGGATGTAGGCTTTGTCAATTTTCTGGGCTTTGTCTTTTAAAGTGCCTAATCTGAATTTTTTTTTGGAGGGAATTGCTGACTTTTCTCAGCTACTGAGCCCCCTTTAAGATTCCATATATTGGGAATGTCAAGCAGAACTTGCAGCATCACTGCTGGTGGTGTCTGTTAAATCTAAGACTGCATCATGCAGGAAGATTAGGCTGCTGTGTTTTTCCTTTTGAGTGGGGAGAGATGTAGAGTCCCAGACATGTAATTTCTGTAATTACTCAAGCAAGGAATCATTGTCAGACCAGGCATGGAGGGCTCTCTGTTTTAATTTTTGCAAAGGAAAGTCAAAGTGCCAAGTAGCCTCTCATCCTAAATTGGAACAAACAGAACAAATGTTGCAATTTTCTTCAAAATGAAGCTCCCTAAAATATTTTCAGAAATATTGAACATGGATTTGATGATTCACTTAATAAACTAGAAGAATTTCTCTGGTTTGAAATCCAGACTGGTCTTGAGTTTTATTCATGTTTCAGTGCATGGTGATGAGGAGCATGAAGGCATCAAAGGCACAAACACAAGCAAGGTCTGTCCTGATTGCAGTATTTATGTATTTTTGTTGGCAATGTCTGAAACTCAACATTAGAGTTCCTTAGTGCTGCAGGTATTCAGCCCTTTTATGTTAATTTGTGACTGTATTGTTGCACTTACCTTAGCACAGGATTTTGTCATAAAAATGGGGAAAATTGAAAATTTTACTCTTTCAGATCAGTAACGAGCCAGTGTGTCTCTGGGCTGTCCTGTCACTAAACAGAGATGGTGATGGAGCTATAACAAGAGAGAACACTGTGAGCAGTGAGGTGCAAGAGAATTCCTTCACAAAGGTCTGAACTCCTCTCCTTAATGGGACTTGGAGGAGCCAGTCCCACCTTGGTGCTGCCATGTGTGTTTGTTGCTACCAAATGCTGACAGTTTCTTTCTTTTTAATTGTTTAGTTGAAATAATGACATTTTCCTCTCAAAAAAGTCTTGATTTGAAAAATGTTGAGTGGGTCAAACTCTAATTGCTTTACTTGGTATGGTAAATGGTTTGGGGGAGGGTCACACATTCCTGTATGGTGTTCCCAGGATTATTATAAATACCTTTGTCGCTTATAATGACTTGTTGATAGCGAGCCTCTTGGAAAGGAAAGCTTTGACATTAAACACAGGATATTTGAGGAGCTTATTATGAGGATTCAGCACCAAATTAAATGCCTGTTGCCATGGAGGAGGTTCCTGGCAGCGTGATCATATGGGCATTTTTTATGTTGGTTTAGTTTTGTTTGACTTTTATTTTTGAGTTGACCAGTGAGTGAAATCTGTAAATGCATTGTTGACTGGCTAATTTCTCAGCACTAACCAGTGCTGCTGCTGTGGGCTGTACAGAGCTGAGCATCTTACATATTTCATTTGTCAGATGTGAAGTACAGAGGAAATCTGGAGTGATTCCCAGGTGGAGTGTCAGCTCCATTAAAATAGTTTCAGCACATCTTTGTGTCAACAGGCTGGGCAGAGTGTGTGTTTGAGTCCAAATGACCCATCTGTTGACTCAGGCAGTGAAATCAGGGTTATCCTGTATTTCCTACCCAGCAGAAGCTGGTGACCAGTCCACAGCTGTGTCCCCAACATGGGAACCAAACCTTGACCAGAGCTGCAGTGGTCCTGGAGTCACAGAGCAGGTACCAGAGCTGACATTAATGTGGAGTTAAGCTGGCACACCCACATGTGGCAGAAATTCAACATCTCTCCCTTAAAATGAGTGAAGCTTTAATGGGCTACATGAGGAAACCCTCCAGCTCTAATGGGGAAAATTTTTTCTTAATTATCTTAACAATAATTAGGCATTTTGGAAAAGAAGGAATTGTGAAAGCTGCTAATTGATTCTTTATAGTTTGCTCATTATGCACAGATACTACAGGATGTGTTGATTTGGACTTTGGTTTGAAAAGCTGAGGATAATTTCCACAGAGCCTTGAGGAAGAGCTGAGCTACCTGGGAGTTCAGATCTCATTTCTCTGAGAGCATTCTGTGGTCACAGAAGAGGTTCTATCCATACCCTTTATATTAACAATTTGATTTTTTTTTTTTTATCTGTTTCATTTAGGTTTGGCAAAGCCCATGGGATTAGTTGAAGGTCCAGGAGGCTTGGGCCAGGGGGGAATGGCTGCTACCCTGAGAGATGATAGCCATGAATCAGAGACTAAGTATGAAGAATATGGTTACAATGCCCAACTCAGTGACAGGATATCACTGGACAGGTCCATCCCTGACTACAGACCAAAAAAGTAAGTTGAATTCTGCATTATTATTTGAAGTAAGGGATTGATTGTTGTTCTGCTGACCCATTCTTCTCTTCACACATTTTCCTCGTTGGAATAATTAATAAGCATGTTCAAGACCTCAGATCAAAACTTACATCAGGATGTCAGTGCTTTTTGGGTTTGGTTCATTTAGAAAAGGCCTTCAGAGGTTGCAGATTTAGTCTGTGCTTCTTGTAGTCATGTGCAGTGGGAGGGGAGAATGCAGCAAACACTTTCTAGTCACTGGTCCCTTAAAAATAACCCCAGCTTATCAAATCAATTGTCTTTAATTGCATTTGATATTCTTAGAATTGTTTAGTCAGGGCTTGCAGTGTGCTGAAACATGGACTAAGTGCAATCCATCGGGGTCCTGTAATTGCAGTAAGGTTTTTTTTGTCTTTGGAATGTGTGTCTATTTTTATTCCAGTGTTTATAGTCTTCACACGCCTGTGCTATGCTTGACATCGCAATTACATGTTTATTATTTGCACTGATTTATTATATTTTGTATTAAATAACTTTCAAATCTTTCATATTTATGGAGTTACATATTTTCCAGATGAGACATCCGCACTATCATCCCATGAATGACAATCAGTAATGTCTTAATGCAGAGGAGATCAGCAACAATGCCTCGTTGCTCTCAGGAGACAGAATTGAAAAGAATACTTAATTAATTTCTAATAATAATCTTCTGTTTTAAAAGACCCACTGGGGCTCCTAGACAGAATTGAAAGTTAAATAAAAAAGTATCCTATTAAGTGGTGAGAAAAGTTTAGCCAAGCTAAACAGCTGTGCTCTGTGAGTAGATTGCAATTGAATTAGGATTTTAGGCAGTTCAAGCTGCCAAAAACAAAACTTCAGCTTAACTACAAATTTCATTAGCTGTGTAACATATTAAACTGATCTCAGAAGTATTGACTCAGCCATTTGTTTTCTCAAACCCTTGCTACAGAAAAGAAAACTCAGGTAACAGAATTGGCAAAGAGAAAACAATCTAGTGCCTTGATACCATGTTTGATGCTCAATGGTCTCATCTCTCCTCTCTTGATTATTATAAAAATCCATCATGGAATTATGCTGGGGGAAGAGGAGTCTGTAGTTATGCCAGTGTTGGAGTTGTGCATCGGATCTGGCCCAGAGACCCTAAAGTCAAAGTGAAGTTTCCCAGATGAAGGTCGGTGAGGTTTGACCTGGCTGTTTTTCGCTGCTGTGGTCAGGGGGATGAGGATAAATGAGTTGTGTTCTAGGAAAGGCAAAAGCAAAGGCTGCAGAGCTCCAATCCAGCTCAGCTGTCAGAACCATGACACCATTTGCATTGCAGTGATGTTTCACTCCAGATTATGCTCTCCCACAGCTTTACTGAGAAACTTTGGTGAGTCATTCAGATGAGCTTTTTGACATTCTCGTTGTGGGTATCTCATCAGGCCATGCCACATGATTAGATATCTGTGTACTGGGAGAAGTGCCTTCCTTGTCATGTTTTGACACTTCTGAGCTGGTTCTAGTCAGATCTAGATGCTGCAATTGCACTTGCCTCTAGATGCTTGTGAGTCACAGAACAACCCTTCAGACTGAATTTGCTATGGAGAATGAATGACAGTGGAGGAAGCAGAAAGTCTTGGTGTAAGAAGACATTTCCCCGCTGAGATGGATTGAGAGCAGCCCTGAGGAGGAGGAGGATGGAGGGGTGTTGGTTATGGAGCTCAACATGGCCCAGTGCACTCAGAGTCCAGAGCACCAAGCGTGTCCTGGGCTCATCCCTCCCAAGGGCAGCAGGGAGGGGAGGGGGCTCTGCCCCAGCTGTGAGACCCCAGCTGGAGCTGCATCCAGCTCTGCAGCCCCAGCACGTACCACAGGACCTGCACCAAAGCTGAGCTTGGCTCCTTGCTTTAGACACTCTGCTCCAATTATGTTTTGGAGAGAACTGAAACTCCAGGAGCTTCAGACAGACTTTGCAATACCACTCTTGTCCAATTTCTCTGTGTGCTGACTTGCCCAGTGGTCTCATCTCTCCACCTCTCACTTCCCAGTTTCCTTGTGATTTATATTCATATCATTCCCAGAGCTGTTCATTTTTAAAAGAGAGAAGCAAGGTAGAATCAATGTCCAAGGCCATGTACAAAGTCCATGGCCAGCCTATGAATAAAAGCATCTGAATTTGCATTCCCAACGTATTAAACTCTCCTTTCTCCCCATTCTGGTTTCCATTTAAAATATTCAATCTATATATATTCACAAGCCAGTATTAAAGATATGAACTGGGACAATTTATACTCAAGTCTACAATGCACAGGCACAATTTATGAAAGTAAACATGATTTCAGTATGCAAACTCAGGACTTGTAATATTCCAAGCTTGAGGAGAAATATTGTATTTTAGTTCATTTGAACTCCCCTTTTACTTTTGTCCACTCTCTTTTACTGATAGAATAAGCCTTCTATTCCATCTACAAGCATAGTTCATGAATATTTGGCAGTTTAATTGCTTTTCACGATGTATTTTCATCCCCATGCAGCAAATTAAAAAATATGTTGCACTACAGAGGTGCAGAGCCAGCCAGCGTGACCATGAAGGCTCCTAAATTGGAGTCACCTCCCTGTCCTTCCCCTGCAGCAAAGTCTCAAGCCTAGGTGGGTACTCCTGCCCTCCAGATGCTTTTCTCACATTTTGTTCTGCTTTCCTACCTGCAGCTGCCACTGCAGATACTCCTTTTAGCTGAGAAACCTTTTCTTTAGGGTAAGAATTTCTCTTGGTGCAGGAGACAAGTGCAAATTTTGTGCGTGTTGTGTTTGTGTGCCAAATAGAGGAAATGGCAGTAAACTGCTTGCTTGTGATTACAGAATTGCAGTTTGATTCTAGCATGGTATGATAAATATAGCTCAGCTTTTTCTTCTCAATAACAGGGGTTTTTAAATATCTATCAGATATGTATAAATAATATAATATTTGAAGTTTTTCAAGGGCCATACCACTGTAGAAAATATGTTGTGGAGAGGTCAGGATGTTTAATGTCCTGATTTCTCTTCCCAGCAGTAAAATATTAGCAGGACTTCTAGCCCTCACTAACACTTCTTATTTCTTCCATGAAATGGAAGAAAGAGAAGCTTTTCTCATAAGGAACAGGTTATTTTTGTTTTGCAAGCACATGGCTAAGCTAGAGCTTGTTCTGTGGTTCTCTGGGAAAAGTGTTATTTGATGGTGAAGTGTTATTGGAGTAATTTCCATACATGTTCTTCCATATATAAAATGAGTTATTGTGATTGAAAAAACCTGAGCACTAAGTGAAAATAATCTACTGATGCCAATGAACCTTGTGTGTAGGAAAGCATGAGAACATGTATCTGTGTCACTTTTCCTCCCAATATCAGGTGTAAATAGTCCTGAATCCTGCCCCTGGGGGTGCTGTAAAATCTGCTGGGCTCTGTCCATGCCTTTCTTACAGAATGTCAAAGGGAAAATGTCTGACTGAGTGGTCAAAACCAGGCCTGGAGCAACAGAGCTGAGATTTTGGTGGAGATTCTGCAGTTCCCAGGGTCAGCCACCTAAACCCCTGCAGGCACTGAGGTTTCCCTTGGCCATGGCAGGCTGGCAGAATTCATCCTCCTGCCCTTTTGGGGGAATTACATCTCCAGCACAAAATACCAGCCCCTGCTGCAGTGACAAAGGATCAGACTCAACCCTCCCCAGTCATGCACGAAGGCAGAGGTGCTAAGGCCCCATGTAACAGTAAATTTTGACTTTATCAAAGTTAAAGAAAGTAGAAAAAGTCCAAAACCTTAGGGAATGTCATTCAAAGACAGGAGCAAAGGCCCCCAGACTTCCAAAAGCTGTTTGTTTTACAGTGTAGCATGCTGGAAAATTGGGAAGTGTCAGCTAACCAGATGCTTTCAAACCTAAGCTTTGTCTCTCAGGATAAAATCAATTCCCCTGTTCTTTTTGATGCACAGGCTGGATAGCAAGGGGTTGAATTGAACAGGTGCAGCACCTGTAAATCCAGCATTTGCTATCTTTCTATCACTTGACTTTGCAACTTAAATAACTTCAGGAGTTTCTTTACATGCAGGACACATCCACACACGCAGACACACACACTCAGGCACTTGTCAAAACCACTTGCTGTCATGCATTATGCATACTTTTGAGAAAAGTTAATATGATCCTGCAGCTTCCATAATGGCTAAATTGGCTTTTACACAGAATTGTCGCTGCTTGGTGAGGATCTTTAATTTAACTGATCTCTTTTTGTGCAACTGGATGCCGAGTGCATTGTGGCAGTTCAGTGATAACAACAATATTAATATATGGATTCAGTCTGCTGGCTCTGTCAGCCAAAGAAGATATTTCTTTGTGTTGCGGTCATGGATGTTTGTATTGAGAAAATTCAGCCCTAAAGAACAAACTTATTAATGCCTTGGCAACTCAAGTCTTTAGCCATAAAATGCAGAGAAATCTGGGTCTCGAGGAAATTGCTTTCATTTATTCAGTTCTTTATGGAGGCAAGCAGTTCTGTGGTTTGCCATAGACATCTCACAAAAGCACAAGAATTGCATCTCTAGGGCTGTGAAGTGTAATTAATGGTTCAATCCACTCCATACCTAAGGAAAAGCTTTTTTAATTACCTATCAAAAAGAATTCTGGAATTGATCAAATAGTGTCACCAAGGGGGCAGGCTTGGTAAATAGACCTCTGATTTGTTCATTCAAAGGTTTAATAAGAGCAGCCTGAGCGGGGCCAGCAGCTGGAGAGCAGCTCTGCTGTCAGGGAGCAGAACACTCACCCCTAACCTCGACCCTTGTCTTGGTGGCAGATCTCAGTGCAGTCCCTGAGCTGCTGCAGCCAGCAGCTCTCCTGAGCCACAGCAGGGCTGTGTTTGCAGTTTCTCTGTGGGCAGGAGGCTCAGTGCCGTGGCTGGATGGCCCCTGTGCTGGATGTTGCTGCAGGAGCAGGGCACCAAGGCTCATGGCTTTAGAGCATCAGCTTTTGGGTCAGGGCTTTGGAGAAGGCTGGGTCTGGCATTATTTGGTTTTCCCCACTCCTGCTGCTTGCTCTGACCCGTTTTTCAGATCCTCTGGGGATGTTGGGTGTTCTTTGAGCCACTTAGAGAAATGACTCAAGAAACTCCAAATTAAAACAGACCCTTAGGATCCTTTCCAGGTTAGCCAGAGTGCAGTGCAATGGGCCTCTTTGCAGGGAATATTTGATGTGGAACAGATTCAGAGCTTTTCAGGAATCAGAATTTCTGATTAGTAGAAAATGACAAGTGAAAAAAAAAAATTGCCTAAAAATATTTTGTGTTAGGCTGAACATCTTCTGTAAAATGTCTGTTTAAACAAACTGTTTAGACCAATGAAACATTTAATTTCCCATTTAAAAAATCACTCTTGAAATGATGAATTTTCCATTACTGGCTTATACCAATACTTTCAGATTAAATATCAGGCCACAGTAAAATGAAACATTAGTTGAAATTAGGCATTTTGTTTTCTTAAGCAGAACTGTTTCACAGTCAAAGTATAGGCATGATATTTTGATTTAAATTGGGCTTATTTTTTATAGGAAAGCATTTGACTCTTTTTTTTTGCACCCACTCTCAATCAATCTAAAACACCATGCTAAAATTCTGAAAAATCCTTTTTTTTGGCCACTCTGAACATATGACGTAAATTGAAGCAGAGAGAATGAAAAACAGAGAGAGAAAATTGAGCAGACAGAATTACCTCTGGGCAACAGATTAAGATTGTTTATTGGAGGGAAATTCAGTAAGAGATGAAACTAAGTGAAGTGTTTGAATTAGATCCCAAATCAATGTCCAGACGTGGATTTTGAGCAGGGAGGAGAGGGGTGTGGACACATACTCTGGGAGTTCATGCAGCTGTTGAGCAGCTTTGCCAACTTACATGGGCTGGGCATTTTCCTACAGACAGCACCTTTGCATGCACATGATTTGTGTGAGCCACTGGAGATGCAGCCCCAGGGAGATGCAGCCAGGTTTCAGCTGAGTTTTGCCTTGCCCACGAGCAGGAGGAGCTGGTGTGAGCTCAGTAAATCCCTGTGCTGCTTCCTCTGCAGTGAGCTGGGCTCTGACCAGCTCCTCCTCAGCATTTCTTGTTGTAGTTCTGACTCAGATCATTTGGGATATCAGCTGACAACCTAAATTCACTCATGCTGCTGCCCCTGGGCCAGCTGTGTTTATTTGTGTATCCCTGTGTACGCCACAGGCTTGTCACTGCATTTTGGGAAATGTTTCTTGCTTGGCTGTAAGGGGCTCAGACTGGAACTGTGCAAAGCCCTCAAAGGAGAGGAAGAAAATCACCTGTTTGGCTGGGCAAGAAAACTCTGAGGAAGTCATAGGTACTGCCAGCCCCTACACCCCAGTGCTCTTATCAGCTCTTATCAGCTCTTACCAGCTCTTATCAGTCCCTCTGTAGCTGTCACTGAGTCCTGGAGTCATGACCTGACCCTGTTTATGAAGGCACTTCTGTCTTCTCACAGCCCCTGCTGGAGCTTTGCTCAAATAATGATTGATTAGGTGGAATAGGGGCTCAAACCTTGTTCTCCCAAATCCCAGGTGACCTTTGGGTCTTTGTGTGTTTGGTTAGTTGTGCAATGTTGAGTTACTCCAGTGAGAAGACTGAGGAATAGGTTTAAACAGTGACACTGTTTCCCAAAAATAATAAAAAAAGATATTGAGAAACCTTCCATCCCGTTTTTGAGGCCAGTACCCCAGTTTTCTGCAGGACATGGTTCAGGAGCAGAGTCCATGCTGTCTCCATAGCAGCAGTGCTGGACACATGGCAGTATCTCAGTTATTTCTGATATTCAATAGATGTTTTCTCTGGCTTTCCCATTAGATTCATTATTGATTCCCTTTTGTTTAGTGCTAGGCTTTCCAATTAAGTAGTGACTTTAATTATACTGCAAAGTGTATAACATAGGTCTTGATTATTAACACTGACCCCTGGGATGAAAGGAGCACAGAAAGGCTAAATTAAAAAGAACCATAAAAATGAACAACCTTTTCCAAAAATCCACCTTATATTCAAATGCAGTAATTTTCCTCTTCTGCATTTTTGCAGTGCCTTTGTGTATACTAATTGTTGAAGACAAGTTCTGCATGACTGTCAGCACTAATAAATGTAGATTTAGTGAAGGCTGAATTTGATTAACTAGGGAGTATGAAAAATAACTGATTGCAATGTTGTGTTTAAATGCAGTGAGACTGGAAGCCATTCCCTGCAATTTGTCTGCACCAGAATGTACTCTTGAATACATGAATAGTTTACCTAAGGTGGGTTGCATAACAGTGACTGGAAATGAGATCTCTAATTTAGGGTGATGGACTTGGCTGCCCAGGTAGGGGATGGAGATGCCATGGTAGCATTGCTTTTCTCATGCACAGTGAGATGTCCTCAGGAGCCAGCTTCAGCAGGATTCCAGGTGAATCCAGCCCAAAGTCACGCAGAAACAAGGCCAGATTTCTGTGCTAGCAACACTCATGGAAGAATGACCTGGGAGGAAAAGGAAAAAATGATCCAAAAGCTGGTTTGCATCCCTCAGCTTTTCTCATCCATCCTCAGACTAAATGTGTCTCATGTGACCTGCACATCCACCTGAAGCACCACTGGTTGGGTTTTTTTTTTCCTTTTAAAGTATGCTTTAGAGACTGTGGTAATTTTTAGAACTTGAAAACAGAAAGCCACAGTATTTCCATGGCAGAAAGAGTATTTCCTCCTAAAGAAGAGCAATGGTGGGGTGCTGTCTACAAATTCTGTGAGCTGTTCTTTCAAAGGTAAATGCATATCTGTAGTGCAGAAGCACTGCTGAGATCCAGCCAGGACTTGCAGCTGTGTGCTGGCATTTCAGAATTTCTTTCATTTCCCTCCCCTGAGCCCATGGCTGGTTGTTGCCTGCTATCACTTCCAGGGAGAAAAGGGTATTCCTGTAAATTTCTGAACTGTCATGTTATGTTACACTCCATGATATCACATTACAGGATAAAAAGAAGTAACAGAACAAGACAGGCAGTGAATTCAGGGTGGTATTTCTTTTCCTTTTATGTTTCCTTGCATGTACCTCTGTTACACTATATCTGAGATTCTTTGTAGGGCTTTGAAGGAGCTCTGATGGTTTGAAATAATATTTCCCATTTCTTTCTTAAAAGGTTTATGCAAATTTAGTTCTGCTGACAGTGTGAGGTATGTATTATCTCCAGATGTAGCTTTAAAAAATCGAGTTCTTATTCCTATTTTATTTGGGTAGGTTTCATAGTATAGGAAAGTCAAGGTTTCAGGTCACATAACCTCAAGGTTTTTTAGTTGTTGTTTCTGTCTTTGTGATAAAAACATGAACAGGCCAAAATGTCAGACAATTTACTCTTCTGTCTGAAATAAAACTGAATTGTGAACTCCAGGTTGATGCAGTGTTTCATTTTAATAGTGTCAGTTCATGCTTGTTTTGCCTGTGTCTCCTGTTTTGAGTGAATTTAGTGCTAATAAAAGTGAGAGACTCTTAAAAGTAGCCAGAGCCAGAAGTACCTGACAGATACAGGCTGGCAAATGTGAGCTCCCTGTCTTGGTTAGCTTGATCTAGATGCTATCCAAGGTTTGGTTTCTCTGAGACAGCACCTGCCAGTTAAGCTGTTTCAAAGTTTTATGATATTGGAGTGTGAGAATTCTATTTTCTGTTCCTCCAGCTTTCTGAAATGTTCTTGTCTTCTGTTACATTGCTTCTAGATCTTCTGCTGTGGTCTCAAAAACCACAGGCAGCCCAGGCCACCTTGCTGAATGCAGCACCAAAGGAGCTTGGTCTAAGGTCACTCACAATTTCAGGATTTATCAGTGAGGCTCCAGGCAGCTTTAAATTACTGCAGGTATCATCTCTGTGCATTGCTTCTGCACAAGCTCCCTGTTTCTCATCTTCTAGAAACAAAGCCCTCTGGAACTGCCTTTTACCCGTGTGAGATGCCTTCAAGTTGTCAAATAGTTCCTTAATTAGTTTATTTTCTTCTTAGCTCCAGGGGGTGAGTATGTTATTTATTCAATGCTACCTGACTTTTGTTAGTCTGCATTTATGCAGTTTGTCTCCTGAAGGCCCCAGCAGTGGGCTGCCTCTGGGGGATATAAAACACTCCTCTCAGGCACACACAGTACTTCAGATTGAATAATGGTGCAATATTAATAGCAGCAATAATAATTAAAACAGTGCACTAAAATACCCTGGGGTGTTGTTGCTAAGTTAGTCTGAACCCCTAAAATTTCAGAGAGAAGGCATAAATTTCAGCTGTTTCCATCCACAAAGTGAAGTTGTCTCATTCAGTGACTGGAGTAAGCTTTCATCCCTGCTGTGGATGTTTCATTAGGACACAGCTCTCCCAGAGGGTCATGGTGCAGTTTACATTAAACTCAAGATAAAAATGACATTGAAGCTTTGCTCCTGTATTTTCTACACTGCCTGAAAACAAATGCTTGACCTCCAGCTACTCCACTGGCTTATTGCCTTGGTGTTATTAACCTGTGTGTACCAGGAGACAGGGAATTTGTGTTCTGTTTGCTCAGGGAGGAGCACTCCCCTCCTTTGCCTGACAGACCTGAGAATCTATGGAAGCACTGGGGGGAAAGTTTCTCTGAGTGCAACTCTGAGCAAACAGCCTGGAAGGATCTGGCAGAATGTGTGTGTCTGCAGATGAGGGTGAGGAAGGGCAGGATTGTGAGCAGACCCTCAGCCTGCTGGGCACACACTCATGGTACAGCTCTGTGCCCCCAGTGCAGAGCACTCCCTCCTGCCTTTCTCTGTGGTGGCAAATTAATTTAACTCTGCAAACACTGAGGATGTGGATTTAAAATGCTTGGGATCTGTGGACAAGATACCAGACAATATAAAGTGAAAAGGGAAGCAGTTTCTCAGCAGGCTGGTTTGGGCAGGAGCAGTGCAGAACACTGAAGTGCTAAAATGGACAAACCTCAGAGCCAGGAAAGGGCTCTGAGTGCCCTTGGCCTGCTCAAATTCCCAGCCTCACTTAACTGTGTTACCTGATCTAGGACATGTGCCTAATTTCTGTCAACCTGAGGGAAAAGCAAGCACATGTTGACTTGTTTGGTCTTTTTAAAATTAGGATAAGAGCTCATAAAGATAAAAATCCCCATACCTTGCACTCTTTTGCTGCTATAAAGTGTGCTTTAGATGTTAGCTCTGTGCTAGACAGTAAATGTGGCTGAATTTTTAAAAACTTTTTTTCATTTCTAAATGTAACCAAAGCTAAAAAGAATCACAAGTTTTCTCAATTTATACAAACTGAAGCTGTATAAATAGTTAGAAAGGAACTGTTGTTAACATTTAACTTCTAAATGCATGAAATTGTTGAATACTGTGCTGTTCACCTCTAACTAGCCTTTAATTTAAACAAAAGCTATAAAAGTGCAATTAGGCTCCAGTCCAATGAAGCATTTAAATATGTTCCTAGTTTTAAGTGTATGAATAACCTCAGTGAAGTTGAGACAAGCTCAGGTGCTTTACTTGAGTAGGACATTTCACAGAGTGGTTGTAATGCACAGAGAACAATCCTGCAAGTATCACTGGAGGAGATTCAGAGAGGAGAGAAGTCCCATCTGCACCTCAGCATTTGGCTGCTCTTGCCTCATGATTTATCCTATGGGACCCTAGAGTTCATGGAGAGCTTTGGATGTGCTCCATCATCTGATTGTCAGGCAGCTTCCTACCCACACACAGCACATGCACCTTCCTTTGTCCTCTCTGCCTGACTCAGAGTTTTTATAAACACTCTGCTGCTGCCACCAGGCTCTCTCCTCAATCCCATATAAAGCATCTAAACATGGTGGATTTAATACTCCCATTTCCAGTGCTAAATCAATGTTTTTTATGCATTTGTTCTTGGAACGCTGCTCTATTTGAACCATAATTCCTCCCACATTCCATAAACTTGGTTCTGTTTTTACTCTGATAGGAATTGATCATTTAAAGTAAGAGGGAGCCCATGACTACTGTTCAAACATTTCAAGGCCATTGCTGGTTAGTGAAATGAGTTTGTTCACCACCTCAGCTGGGATTACCAGGGCATCATTACCTTTCTGGGCTACAAGCAGCCTTGCAGCAGCTGGGACAAGTCAAGATTAAAGAGCCTCTCACTACAGCTTTGGCAGGCAGTGGTGGAGTTGATCCAGTTTATGGCTGATCTCCCATTTGGTGGTTTACTCCTCCAACCATCCTGTATTTGAACATAGGTAGAAAGAAACATTCTGCTGCATAACTGAATTTGACCAAAGATTAAAACTGGTCTCCTGTGAAATATGCTGGAGCCTATTAAAGAAGGGATTCTTTGCCAAACGTTGTTGTATATCCTCCCAAGACCATAAAAAACATTGTTAGCTGAAGTGATAGTGGAAAAATATTGCATTCCACTATTCTCCTCCTTACCACTACACTGCAATGTGACAGCAAGCCTGTAATGAAATTCATGAAGAGCTCTGCAGCAGTTACCTTGAAAACTTTTTTATTGCCCTGCATTTCCAGGTAACACTGTGATACTCAGCCTCTGTCCAGCACCAGCTGAGGCAGAGATAGTCAAATTTAAACAAAAGTACCTGGAATTTTTAATGCAAAATACTTGCAGCACATTTTTAATAGTCAAGGATAACTTCCTGTATTTACATATTATTATCTGAATAACAAATAGCTTCAAGGGTACAGCAAACTGCTCTGTGCAAATGGAAAAGGGTGAGTTTACTCTTATGCATTATTTATTGAAAATAATTCCTTTGATTTCATCAATTTCCACTGCTTTTCCCTTATGTCTGGCACAGGCTCAGTAGGCAATAGAGAGGAGCTTCAGAGGAGGTGCTATCTTCAGAAATGTAACCTGCTGTTGGATATCTGGGCTCTTACCCCCTCACTCCCTGCAGACATGCTGGGATTAATTATTCCTTTGCCATAAAAACCCTTTTCTGGGATCTTGATGCACCACCTTGAGTGGAGAAGTATTTCTTTAATGGGAAAAGTGCTGACAGCCACTGCTGGAAGTGCAGCTAAATGGCTTCACATGGCTTGCTGGAGAGCCATGACCCTTGGTGGCAGCAGCCAATTTTGGGAAAACATCTTCTGCCTTTCTGGATGGCTCTTTGTGAACCTTCCCTGTTGGAAACACAAGGTCTCAGTTTTGGCAAAGCAGAAATGAGAGTGGATGTTCTCTGCTCCCCACAGACAACGTGGCTCCCAGAAAGAAGTTTTAAAAAAGTTGCACAAAAGGTAGTGCTTTCCTGCATGTATTTTGCTGATGAGATCTTCAAATCAAATTGACACAATGCCTTTAGTTTGGCCTTTATTTAATATCATTTCATCACTTTCACCAATTTTTATATTTCACTTAACTTCAAAGAGCTCTCCAATCTCAAAGCAGAATTTTCTAAGACTGCCCTTATGGCTTTTTTTAAAAAGATAATTCTTCTGTAGTTTTTACTTTAAAAGGATGCAAGCTAAGAATCCAGTTGGAAGAGGGGAAAGGATATTTGCAAATCTTGAGGATCACTAAACAAGCCATTTGTTTTAATCACCTAAAATGAGGCAGAATACATGTCACTTGGAATTTAGCTGAGCTCCTCTTTAAATTTAAGTGCAGCACCATTAAAAATAAAGTTGCACAGGGGATCTGTTTTCTTTGGGGATTTTTGGAAAGCATTTGAAAGCAGATTTCAGCCTCTCCATTAATTTCCAATGAGCCTAATGCTTTGTGATGCAGCATGCATTCAGCCAGAGGCAGATCTGAACAGGCACACTGGGGGATAGAGTGGAAATTTTTTACAGATGGTATTTCAAAACATATTAGTGACTCAAGTTAAGTTACAAAAAAAAAAAAGGAAAAAAAAGGCAAAGATTTTTTACTACAGAAGAATGTGAGCACGAGCTTTGAGCCATTTTTCATGTTAATAAAGAAGCTTGTTTTAAAAGTGATTGAAACTAGTTTTAGCATTTTTATATGTATAAATCAATAAGGGTATTAGACATAATGGCATGTTTCTGGTATTGTTTGCCTGAGGAAAACCAGAAATAGCTCACTGAAATAGAAGGCCTCTTATTTTATGTGTGCAGCAGCTACTTTTGAAGAGTCTAATAATCCTAAATATAAGGGTTAATATTCTCTACAAGTAGAGTCTTCATGCTGCATATGTTAACTATGCATATATATTGTGCTATCAGTCACTGATTGACAGTTCTCAGGGCTTTCTGCTATAAATATAAAAATAATTTGTCATAGAGAGAGGAGGAATTAAACCAAATAGAGCAAATGTGTTATAAAACAAAAGGCACAAACATGTGTTGGGTTTTTATGTGCAGAGCAATTAGTCACAGTTGTACTGGCCTGGAATTTAAAAGAAAGGAAAAGGAACAAGAAAGAGATGTGTGATTCTCAGGAAACCCTTGTCCAATGTGTGTTATTGAAAATTCATGGGGAGCTGGAACCTCCCTGTGTCCAGCTTGGAAGGGTTCTCTCCTTCATGGAAATATTACAGGACAGAAATTCCTGTAAATTTGGTCTTTCCTGTGGGAAATAGGACAGTGAAGAGAGAGTCCTAAGGTATAAAAGTTATTTTAGGAAGGCTGCTGCTGTTGTCCAGTCTACAAATCCTACAGACATCAAATCCAATTGTCCAGCCTGGGAATGTGGGAAATTCCCATGCCCAGATGTGTTCTGGAAAACTCATTGCACATTGCAATCTTTTGTTTGTGGTTGGCATGGAAGGACATTTTTCCTTGATACAAGAAATGTTTGAGGTTAGCTCAGGTACAAGGGCTTGGCCTGGTTTCTTTCTGATGAGTGTGGGGGATTTATTTCTTAGACTTTTGGATGCAAAATAAGAAAAAATATGTCAAGGATCATGTGAAAGAAGCTGCTGGGAATTCCCACAGTATGGAGCAGATTTAAGGTCTCACTTTATGAGAAAATGATCATCAACATCACTGTGTACAAGAAAAGATGGAGAAAAGGTTGTTTTAGTGGATGTCCCCAGACTTACAGCACCAACAAGAATTGTGCTGTATCTTGTACCTGCATTTCTCCAAACAAATTCAGGAGGAAGGTGTTGATTTGTATGCTGTAGGAATATTTTAAAATGGAGGCTGTTCCATAAGGAACACAGACTGTGAAAAAGGTATCTTCTGTTATCACCATAATTTCTAGGCTTTTTCTGAAAATGGCTCATTTCTCTTTTCACCTTAGTTGTAAATACAGTGTGCTGTTTTTCTCAAGGTGCATAGCTCATCAGTGTTCTGTACCACTGCTCTCTTCTTCCCAGTTGTATTTATATTATGAGTTCTTAGGGAATGCTGTCCCTGAGCTGCAAAACAGGGGGAGAAAGTAAGAGCAAGCCTTGACCTCAAAAATTTTCCATTCAAGTTTTTGGACAGGCAGGAAAATCCACCCTCAACAGAAAGAGAATGTTGTGCCATAATACAGTTAACATCCTCTGTTGAGGAGAATTAATTAGGAGTTGGAGCCTGTGGCTGACAGATTCATGATCCATGAAGATAATCAGTTTTGTGGGCTGTCAGTGCTGCTGCAGACTGGTCAGCAGCTGGAGCCCATGCTGGGGAACAAGACTTGTCCAACTTGTCACAGCCACTGTGGGACAGGAAGGTAATGGTGGTTTATTTCTGCAGCTCAAAAGTTACTATTACATCCAGCACTAGCTGTAAAGCCTCAGTGAGTTTCTGGAGAAAGAAATCAGGCACTGAGCTGGGCACTAAATTTAGTGATTTAGCTGTGGTAAATCGTCTGTGCCTATAGAAGTCACAGTAGCATTTAGGTGCTAAAGGGTGACCGTGTAGGTAAGATTAGTCTGAGCCTGTGATTTAACAGGGCTCAAAATACATATTGACCTGGTGATTAAAAGTAGTATTTGTTAGCATTAAAGAGAAAGAGTTCAATAATCTTTTAAAATATTTATCTTTGTCCTTTCATTGATCATGTACCAAATAAGGAGCTGTTCCAGCTTGTTCTCCTGCTGTGGCTATAAAACAAACCACAGATCATTCTGAAGCTTTCAAGGTACAAAGCATGCAGGAGTAGGGTTGGGTTTTGGGGTTTTTTGCCAGAACTGCAGATATTTCTTCATGCCCAGCAATTTCTTCAAGTTTGGGAAGGAGAGAAGCCTTCAGTCATCTCCATCCTAGCAGTTCATTGGAGAAACATATCTTGTATTAAACACTTTAAAGATTCATGAAGCTGCTTTAATTTTGTTTGCATTTCTTCCTGAAGGGTAAAGCTGTCAGAAATATCTAAATGCATTGCTTAATCCATTTCCAAACTCAGTATATTAAGGTCTGTGAGTAAAATTCATTTTTGGAGTTTAGCAAGTTTGCAGACAGGAAAAAGGGCAGGGGAAATAGAGCAGGGAAGATTTTTCTGGTTTTTTTGGTAATGCACTGAACTGCCTGCATGGCTGCAGTGACAGTCCTTCACAAAAAATAGTGCAACCCAAATGGACTGTAAGAACAGCCTGATAAATAGAGGACTTCACTTCTCTTGGATCAGATACAAATAGAATAAATGTATCTATCAGGGAATGAAGGTTCAGACAGAAGAAAATTTCCTTCCTTTAATGCCTCCGAGCTTACAAGGTTGCCATGGGCAGGTTAACGTGCAACTGAACACCTCTTGTTTTCTCATGTCCCAGTTTCTGATCTATGACCTTTTTATGTCAATACATGATTTTTTTTTCCAAGTTTCTGGTCTGCCAACCAAAGAGCTTTTCCCATTTTCTTATGCCTGCAAGACAGTGCTCACAGTTGGGCTCAGGAGGCTGGCTGGGAAATGTTCATTTAAGGAGTCAGTTCAATGTAAGGGTAAGAATGAGTGAAAATCATCTGCAGAATAGAGAAAAATGACCTGAAAGGAAATACCTCTGGGTTGCCAGCCAATCTCTGCAGTACAGAATGAGAACACTCAAAGACCTTTCCCAAGACAACAGCAGGATGCCCCAGGTTTGATGTTTGGCATGTTGTATGAAATGTGCCTGAAGGGCTGTTTCACATGGCAGCTCTAATCCATCCTCAGCTGGCCCATGGAAGTGATTAGCCATGGCATTGTCAGCCTTTGCTGCAATCCCTGCTCCTGCAGGCATCCAGCAGTGTCCTGCCCAGGGTACCTGTGTGCTCTGCTTGTACTCTGTGGGACCTGCTGGCACCTCGGAATGCTGATTTAAAATCACAGGAATATTAACTGTAAGCCATGCCTGCCCAGCTCAGACCATCTTTAGCTACAACAGAGGTCAAATGTCCTCTCAATTCTTCCCAAACTCAGGAGTGTTGGATGTTATTGAGGCCAAGTTTCAGCTGTCATTTACTGAAAGTGTCCTCCCTCCCCTGATTGCCACAGTTCACAGTGTGGCCAGACCTGGTGCAGAGAAGTGGAGATTGGTGGGACCCAGCTCCCTTCCCTGGCAGAGCATTGGGAGCTTTAAACACTCAGGCCCTGCACAGCATCAGGGCTGAAAAAGGGATGATTTCTGAATTTCTTACTGCAGTTCTGTTGGCAGTAAGGCTGAAGGATTATAAAGGTGTCCCTTGCTAGTGCATTTTGTACAGTTTGATTTCTTCACATTCTGGTAATTTTCTTCTCAAAAGAAATAATAAAAGTGGCTAGCCTTGTGCTAAGCTGCTCCATCATTAGCTCACAGGTTTCTTGCCTGAGGATTTCCTCTGTGTCCAGGCTGCTGCTCCAACCATTTTCTGCAGGGATGCCCTTTGGCTCCTTGGAAGTCAACAGGCTTGTGACAGCCTTGCCTTTTTCCTCTATAATCAACTGTCCCCACTGCCCTGCTCCAGGGCCATTCAAGGGCTGCTCCAAAGAGGATTCTGTGAGTTCTGACTCCTGTGTCTTTTGGAATACAGCACCACTGGCTGTCCCACTGCCTGCAGTGGGTGCATTGACAGCCTCTGGCTGAGCAAAGGTGACAGAGGTGACAGCCAGGGGTGTGCTTTGGCACTGTGAGGCTGGCTAATGGCACTGCTTGGCTGGGAGTGTCAACCTGTGGTTGGAGTTTCTTGGAATGAAGGAAGTATTAACTGTAAATTGCTGTGGCTGGTGTCTAATTAGAGAACACTTTGGGAAGAACTCGGGCGACAATCCAGCAAAGCACTTAAGCACCCACTGATTTTTAAGGAAAGACACCTTAACTGGGATTGCTCATGCTCTCAAACATCATCACAAGCGTTTGGTAGTGGACCAGTAATTTCTCCTGACTACCTCAGCACATCGATCTCGTTTTGTGAAGTGACCTAAGGAGCTGGGAGTTCAAGGTTGACTTGAAGTCTGCAGGAAATAAACCCTTAAATCACCACTGTGCTTTGGAAAGTGCTCAGCTGGACAGCTGCTTTTGCTGTTCTTCAGCCTCACTGCAATACATAAATTTATGACAGCTCTTAAACCACTGCTAAATTCTGAGGTCTGCTTTTCCCATCTAGGTGTTCCTGTTGCAGTGGCACTACCAAAGGTATTCCAATATATTGTTTGGAGTGATCTTTCCAAATGCAGTCAAAATGAAGTTTGTCAACTATGTCCTGCTAATTAAAAAAAAAAATTTAAAAAAAATAGAAAAACTGACAGGCAGAAGGTTGTGTTGAGAACTGATAGAGATGACTTCATCCAGGTGGAATAAGAAATTCAAACCAGCTTTTTGTCTAAAGCAGTCCCTGATGCCCTACAGTGTAAGTAATCACTGAGAACTAAGGCAAGAAAAGTTCTGTGAACCAGCAAGGGTCACACTTAGGACAATAATGCATTGATTTAATGTCATAAAGAACAAATAAATCAAAAATTAGGAGGTTATGGTTTAAGTGTAATGGTTTTAAAGCTAGAATTAGATTTTTTTTTCTCAGAATGTAAAGCAGCACTGGAATTAGTCCTGCTTGGAGTTACCCCATCAGTCTGGGTACCCAGGTGTTTCAGTTCACTTGCCAATATAACAAATACTTTTTACTCAGTTCAGCAAAATTCCTAATTCTCTGCAATCGTATAGTATTTCAGTGGTCCCTGTCTGTTCCTAGGCAACTTCAGTCCTTCCACATGCCTCCCTATTTTGGACATTTGTGGTGACCCCACCTTTCCTTTAATTGCTTGTCCCTTCTGTCCTAAGTGCTGCTTTGATACATTGGTGTGCTCAAGAGGAAAATTGCATTCAAAAAAGAAATTCAAAAAAGAGGGCTGTGTCAGAGCATTCATGCCTCCTGGAAACCTCTCTCCTTGTTCCAGGCTTATTTTTAGGCTGTGTAAGGATGCTGCTTGGCCAGAAGTTTTACTCAGTGGTCCTCTGTGTGGTGCAGGCCACCAGCAAGCTGCCAGTGAGCAGCTATGGGAACACTGGGATCAATGGCAAGTGCTCAGGTCTCTGAGCAAATAGTGCTGGGATCAGGAATTATGAATAATTACACTTTACTAGAATTCATAACTGACTTCCAGAGGTTACTCAGCAGTCAAGCATTTGTCACCTGCCCTATCCCCATGACTGCTGATAGTGGGGAAAAAAGTGATTGTTATGCCAAAGTAATGAGCACAGAGGTCAGAAAGTTTGATAAGAGCAGGAGAAGTCATTTTCTGTGATATCATTAGCAGTATTTTAGAGAGCAGGTTCAGTAATTGCTATGCTAATTCTAAATGGCTTTTGACTGTGAGAACAGGTAGGGGGTTTTTAAAGTTATCCTCTTTGCTAATGGGAGAGAATCCCACTGAAATAAGGCAGTATGGTGTTACAGAGGGGCATGGGCCAAGGGCTTGGGAACAGGAGCTCTGCTCTGTGCTCTGTAACTGCTCCAGGCCTCAGTTTTTCTTCTCAGAATGGTCTGTGGTAAAATATATGTACCAGTGAGCAGCACAAAAGCAAATTGTGAATCAGGATGTAGCAGCCTAGGAGACATCTCAGAGGGAGCAGACCTGTTTGCAGCTATTTCAGCAAGTGCAGGCCTGTACAAAAAGCACCCTGGGTTTGTTATTGCTGCACAAACTGTGCAGTCAGAAAGGGTGGCAAGTGCTCTCTCCATGGGCAAATACAGAATTTGCTTGGGTGAATGCTGGCTTTAAAGTTCTGATGCAGTTGTGAGTTGGAAGCAGAGCTGCTGATGGCTCCCCTGGGAGCACAGCCAGGGGTGGCTTTGGAGCTTTCTCCAGGTTGTTTTTGGTACTCCTTTGGTTTTCAAGAGATGCTGTTAGCCTCACAGGGAATGAGAGCTGCTACAGATCTGCATGCACACACCCTGGGCTGATGGAGAGGGTGCTGCTCCTGGCTGATTCCTTGGAGCCCTCACCACAAAGTCTGTCAATCCCTACAGCTGGAGAGCGAGGAGAGCAGGATGCTCCTCAGCCTGCTTTGCCTCCCAGTGGCTGCTGGGGTTTCAATTGTGTCTTTCCTCTGTGCAGGTGCAAGCAGATGAGCTACCCAGAGGACCTGCCCCAGATCTCTGTGGTGTTCATATTTGTGAACGAGGCTCTGTCGGTCATCCTGCGCTCCGTGCACAGCGTGGTGAACCACACCCCATCCCACCTGCTCAAGGAGATCATCCTGGTGGATGACAACAGTGACAACGGTGAGCTCCTGGCACCTGGCCTCCAAGCACTGCACCCTTGTGATTTCTAGGTGTGAAATGTAAATGTGTTTGTTGTTGAGAGGGCTGATTGAGCCATTTGTGCAAAGCTGTGGGTAAATATTGACTATTTGTATAACAAATAAACATTATGTGGATAAACTCTGTTGATTTCATTGAAATCCTAACAGAGCAAATGGCATTTATGTAGGCAATCTTAATAGGACACTTTCTCCAAATTTTCGGATCCAGAGGAATATCATCATCAATAGAATAAAAGTTTAAATTCTACTGCCAAGGAAAAGTGAGGCTACAGATTCTCCTTAAAGATCGTTGCTAATCTTTTATATTGCAGCACATTGTTTCTTCATTATTTAATCCAGAATCAAAATATTGGTGAGCATTTTGGGTGCTATTATCAGCTTGTTTCACAATACAGCCAGGTTTGAAGATTCTCAGGATACAAGGGAGTAGCAGTGTTGCCGTGTTTAAATTTGTACATTACACTTCTAGAACTGATACATCTTCTAAAATCATATTTTTCCCCAATAACCCTAAAATTTAGCATTTCCTCCTCAGATCAACAGCTTTAAGTTCTTTCAGTTTTAAGTTGCTCTTACTCCTCAAGATCCCTGAAGAGAAGGGAGAGCTGAGAGAAGAGACAACTCAACAAAAATAAGTTCCCAAAACCTACAGATTTAAAGAAAATGTTTATGCAATTCAGAATTCAGTTATGGCAATGTAACCTGTGGAGTAATTATGTGAGATTGCAAAGTGTTTGAGTCAAGGCAATCCTGAGGAGAATTGAACTCATCATTTCTCAGTGAACTCTTATATAGCTTTTCTCTGCCACTCTTCTAAATAACTGGAGATTTATCAAGTCTTTGATTCCAATGATAATGATTCTACTGTCTAATATAGATCAGAAAAATGAGGCTCCTAATGTCCTGGAAGCTTCTACTAGTTTTTCTGATAAATATATTTAGGCAAAAGCCACATTATGAATAAGTTTCAGTGTAAATGAATTGCCAAACTACATTGATTTTAAAAAAATAGAGAGACCATTTTGGTAATTTGCCTGTTTATAAGCCTCCTGAAATGAAGCTGAAAAGGGTGAATGAGTTCTGCTCCATCTGTGATTGAATGCCTGAAAATGAACAAAAGAGAAGTCTATTTGAGATCTTCAATATCCATTTAGTTAAAAAGGAAAGAAGCCTGGTATTGAGGAATCTTAATTATATTTAAAGGAAAACCCTAAAAATTAAGGGAAATTAATTGTGGTCTGAATTACATCTTGACCCAAAATCTATTGAGGTTATTTTTCTAACTTCTACTGAACAGCTTAAATCAGAAAAAAAGAATCATCAGAGTGGCATGTTACACTTCTTTATGGTCAGAATTGCTCTTCCAGAGGCCTGTTATAACCTAATGCAAATCATCAGAGAATCAGAATAGTAATCTTTAAAAAATACATAGACAAACTACCTCTTTAACACTATACTCAAATCCATCAGGCCATGTTAAAGTCTGTGGTGTGCAGGGAATTTCTCTGGGCTGAAACCCCTGGAGCTGGTCCATGCCTCAGCTGTGGTACTGAGTTTGTGTCTGTGAGACTGACCAAGGGTTTGGGAATATCTAAGGATTCCTTTCCCTCTCTGTCTTAGTTTGGAGGACAGGTCTCTGCTATGAAAGGCAGAAGCTTCTCTTTGAAATGGAGAATGTAAACCCCTCCCTCCAAATTATTAGAATTTTGAAATCAAGGGGTTCTCAGGCAAAGATAGGGGAATTAAGAATAACAGTTCTTTACTAGGGAAATTAAAATAGAAATACAGCACTACAAAGAAACAAACCCCAAACCCTGACACAGTCAGAGTACAACCTGACACCCGTCAGGCAGGGTGTTGGCAGCAGTCCCATTCCATGGTGGCTGCATCCTCCTGCAGTGACAGATGTGGCTCAGTTGGAGCAGTGCTCCTGTACAAGGTGCAGTTTCCCTCCGGAGCTCCAGTGGTGATGTGGAGAAATCCGGTTTTCCTCTGGAGCCCAGTGGAGAAAGGGGCTCCCTTAGTGTTCCAAAACCTCTGTTTTTATCTTGGTAAGAAATGTTGGGCTCTTCCCCCTGGCTGGAGCAACTTCCAACGGGATGCAGTAATTTTATCAGTCCCACAGTGGGACTCAATGACCATGAGCAGAAAATGACTGGCTGGAGGAAGGATGGGTTGTGAAAAGATAAAGAACAATGCCCTGCCTGGTTTCAATGGATGGCCCATTAGCAGAATATCTCCCACAGAGATCAGGATCACTGCCCTCACCCTGAAGAGATGGTGATAGAATAAATACCTTTTATCATACCCTGTATTGTAACCCAAGACACTTTCTGTTACAGAATAAAACACAACATTGCAGTACCTTCCTCATCCTAAATGTTGGTGTGGGGGTTTTATTTCTGTCCTGCAGTTGAGCTGAAGTTTAACCTGGACCAGTATGTCCACAAGAGGTACCCAGGCCTGGTGAAAATCGTGCGGAACACCAAACGGGAGGGGCTGATCCGAGCCAGGATCCAGGGCTGGAAAGCTGCAACCTCTCCTGTGGTGGGGTTCTTCGATGCCCACGTGGAGTTCAACATTGGCTGGTAAGTGCTGCCTTGTGGAGGCTGGTGACAGGCAGGGAAAACAGCACTTTGAGTTTTCCCAAGATACTCAAAGGAAAACAGAAAGGAAAGAATTAATAACAAAGTTTAGCACCTGGTGTTGTGGACAGGGGGAGTGAGGAACGTGATGTTTTGGTAAAAGCTGTTTACAAGAGGTGTTGCCTTCCTTGGACCAATGAGCTTAATTCTATCCCTGGTTCAATGAACCAGTCTATAAAAATGTGCCTACTCCTGCAATAAATCTCTTCTTCTGCTTTCTAGATGAAGCCTGTGTTGCTGTATTTTTTTGCCCCTCCCTAGCCCAACAGTGGCACTGGCTGTGCCCTGAGGGACAGTGGCACTGGACACTGCCCTGGGCTGCAGGAGGGTTTGCTCAGCCCCTGGGATGAGGTGGCTGCAGGCTCCTGCTATCACATCAGCAAGTACCTCTGAATTGTGCTCCTGATTATTGCAACACTGCTGACAGGCTCCTGCAAAGGCTGCAAGACCCATAAAAAAGCTGTTGTGCCTGGTCTAGCACAGCTCAGCAGAGAGAGAAGTAATTGGAGCCACAATGGATGTGAAATCCCAAAGCAGTCAGATGGGGAGACCCCATTAGGAGGCTCTGGGCTGGAGGATTTCAAATGCTTTTTTTATCTCCTTGTCATTTTTCCATCATTTTGTCTTAGAAACTTGAATACCAATCTGATTTCCTCATAAATTTTCTTGCATTTACATTTGAGGGAAACATTAAATTATTGCCTGCATTTTTTTAATAGGGCTTGAAATTAGGATGCTTTTCTCCATCCCCTTTTGGTTTAATGGGGCAGAACTGCATTTGGAATAAACCTTTGTAGCACCACTTGGTGGCCAATATTTGGCATTACTGGAAGTCAGGACTGTAGGAGCTGATCTGTACCATCAGCTGCAAAAGAACTGCTGGGACCTTCAGCATGTAAAACATGCATTTTCCAAAGATAGGCTGGTATTTGATAATGATGATGCAGAGTTATGGTGGAAATGATTATGCTCTGCAATTCTGGGAGATATCCTCAAATTAAAACTAAAAATAGCTGTACTTACAACTAGAGAGAAACTTAATTGCAAAGGAGTAGAGTGTTTATTTTTATATGTTCATGAATATCTTTACAAAATGGAAGATGCAATAAAATAAGTCGTGTAGTGCACCTGCTTTATGTTCATCCCATTTTTTTTCCTTAGGATTATGTTAGACTATAATAGCAGCTGTAGTAATTTTCTAGAAGCTTAAGAGCTTGTTTAATTTATTTATTTATTTGCTTTTAAAGCAAGTAGATCTTTCAGATTTTTTCAAGTATTCATCTAGGGTAATATCAGTTATGGGACAGGATCAGGGACTGGGGAGAGCATGCTCTGAGTGCTGTCCCCAGTGCTTGTCCTGCCCAAGCTGCAGTTTTCTGGGGCTTGAGGAGAAGTTTGTTATGATTTTATAAGGACATTGAGATCTGACGGATGTACTGTACCCAGGGAAGCTCAGCAGTGGTGTCAGTGAGCAGGAAAGGGCTTTGTGGTTGCTTTGGGGTTTGTTAGGGTTTGTTGGTTTGGTTTTTTTTACTGTACTGCTTTGCATTAATGTCAGAAAGGGTTGAAATCAGCATAGCAAGAACCTGGAGTGCTCAGTAAAGGAGAGTGTACATCCAAGATAAAAGGTTTGTGTTTTGTGCCCCGTGCCTGGTTTGTGTTTCCTTCCCTCCTTCCAACAGAGCTCTCAGGTCTCAGCCTGTGCTGGGCAGGCTCTGTCCCTGCTGGGGGCACTCTGTGCATCAGTGGGGACAGAAGTGCTCCAGGAGCATCCTGGATCCCTGCATTTCAGAGCTGCCCCTGTGGGCTCTGAGTGTTCCCTGCTGCTGCTTCTGCTCTTGTTCCACTCAACCTCTGTGGCTGCTCAAAGCCTGCTCCACCCACTCCCTCCTGCTTTTAATTCTGTCCACCTGTGCACATGTGGTTGCCTGTCCTCTCCATTTTCATCTCATCTCCTTTGACTGGGAGCAACTAAAGTCCTTCCATCTGGACTGCTCTATTTTTTCCCACCAGGGTAGCACTGCCCCCACTCCACAGCCCTGTAAACTCAGGAATCAGGTGGGAGTCTCTTGTTAAAGCTCTGCTGTTTTATTCTCCTACTAAGTTGCACCTTGCATGAATATCTTCCCCCATTTTCAATGCTTATTTATGCATTCAGAGGCCACATGGATTGCTCCCACTAAAAGCTGCCTATGGATTATTTGTGAGGCAATTAAAAAGAAGCCAATTTCTTTACCACAGAAAAGAGCATTAGCTTACTGTTTGGTTTGTGTTCCATCTAGAAGTCAAGTGCCTGCAGTGCAATTTTGTTTCCCAATCTATGGCTGCTTTACCTGCCTAATCAGTTGGCAGATTAATTCATAAAGAATCAAAGAAGGACTTCATCGCTTTCTCATGAAATATGCAGGACTGATGAAAAAAAAACTTCTTTAAACAATAGTGTCCCATTTACAGGTGGCTTTTTGCCTGATATCATACTAGAGCATTTTATGGGCTCTTGCAGCATTGCTCTCCAGGGACACTTTTTCTAAACTAAATTACAATCTGGTAGGATATAAAAAAATACTCTACAACCTGGCAGGTCAAATTAGCTATTGAATTATTTATTTTGCTGTGCTTAATTGCTGCTTTTTGGCTTCTCAGGTGTAGAAATATGTTATCTCAGAGCAGTGATTTTCGACTGACCTGTTCCCCTCAAGGCTTTTGATAGTGTGAGCCAATACAGCTGCTGTGAGAGTGGAAGTGGAGAGGACTGGGAGGCCATTGCTATTAATTCTCAAATGGGATTTTAAATTAGAATTACAGGGTAATGTATGTGTACATTTCATATGTAAAATTTACATTTCAAATGTAAAATTCTGCCTGTCCTGCTGTAGTAGAACCTGGTCTGTATTTAATGGTTGCTTGGTGTTGAGGGGAGTCAGAACCCAGCAGAGCCAAGAGGGAGGAAAAGCTCAGTGCTTTCCTCTCTGAGGGTATATTTAAGTTTGTTTAGTTCAGTTTTCCTTCAGCCCTCTGAAGATTTCAGCATTCCTGCTCTGGCTTTTGGCTTGGGTCCACCCAGCATGCCCAAAGCCACCCCAGTAACACTGAGAGCAGGGCAGCCCATCCTGGATGCTGACTGTGTTACAGAACATGCAGAGCATTGTAGAAACTCCTGTCTTTGAGAGGTGGGGAAGAATAACACGACAAGGAGAAGGGACCTTCTCTACATTATGTCTGGGAGCTGGAGAGAGATTCCAGAGATAGGGTGTTAATTCTCTGGGTGAGAAAAAGGACACATTGAGTGAAGGAGAGCAGAAATCAGTATGTGAAAGGCAGAAGCCACAATATATTAGCAGCCATAAAGAGGGTGCTAGGAGCCATAAAAGAAGACATGATGATAGAGTATCACAGTTGCATTCTATCTTAGGAATTGCTTTTGCTCCTATCGCAGAGGTATTATCAGAGCACTGAATGGAGTTATGCAGTCCTGTAGTAATTAAAATTTTGCCAGACAAAGGGCAAGTATCAATAAGGAAGCAGTGAAGTAAGAGGATTTAATCAAAAGATTTCAACATACCAGCCAGACAGAGCCTGACATGAGAAAGAGAACATGAAATATAAGTTGAGTATCCATTAGATTGTGTCACACACGTCCCATTTTTATGGATTATCCCTGAAGTTGTGAGTGTTTTAAAAATATACAAAACTGGTGTTTTAATAAACTAAGAATAGCTAAATATCAAGATCCCAAGGCCTGTGGATGGTACTTTGGTGCTATTTTATACCGTAAGGTGTAATGCAGTTTGTTGTGGTGGCCATAAGCAATGGATTCTAGAAAAGGAGAAAGGAAGTTGATTTCCTCCTAACCTTCTACTGATTTTGGTTATCCCAAGAACTCTGAAACAGAGATGTGGTTGTGCTTTTTTGGAGCAAAGCCACAAGGTTTTTGTCCCCCTGAGAGCTCCCTGGTAACATTTTCATGCAATGTGCTGGAAGCCAATCTCTCCCTGCAGGTGACCTCCCTGTCCCCCCTGTTCAATCTCAGGTGGCTCTCTGGGGACATGACAAGATCCAGGTGGCTCTTTCTTTCTAAATGAGAGAAGTGGTGAAGGTGAAATTACCTTTACAGTCCTTCTCCTGGGCAGTGTCTCCCCTCTGGAGCGTTCCAGCACATCACTCATGCTCAGGACACGGCTCATGGCAAAACCCCTGGTGCCAGGACAGGGCTGACCTGGGAAACCCAAACGAAAAGGAAGGGACATGTGTTTGTAAAGGGAGTTTTTCCTCATCCAAAGCCTTAGGATCACTCTGGTAATTTCATGGAATAAATGCTTAGATAGCAAAACCAATATAATCTGAGTGGAGCATGCAACAGAAGCCACGTGGGCCTTTGGGATCCACAGGACTGTGCCAGCCTACACACAGAGGATGGACCAGAAAAGCAGCTTCAGCTGTTCATCTACCTCAACTACCTAGAATGCTCCCTGAAGCATCCTCGTTGCTTTTCAGTGGTGCAGAGAAGAGCCATTGATGTTTGGCAGCCAAAGAGCTGATCTTGGACTCTCCAGCAGGCGTTGGTGCCGCGTTCCCTCTGTTCCAGCCGGGGTCTGAAACTTCCCTGAGCACACAGGAATGCTGATGGAGATGTCAGGCAGGACAGATGGGGAAGTTCTCTTAGAGACTGAGGAAGGGAGAATGAAATTTATTTCTTTTTTGGTTCTCTGAACACTTATTTACAGGAAAGGCATTCCGCATTAAATATTCCGCAGATGGCCTCAGTGAGGAATTATGTATGTCAGAGATCTGCTTGTCTGCATCTGATAAATGTATATTGTCAGTGAGATGTGAGGTAGCGTGTAAAATCATGCAAAATAAGCTTTCAGTTTACACAGCTTTCTTTTTTCTTACATTTCTTTGTTAAGTTTATACTTCACGGTACCTGACAGTGCTAGAGCCAGAGTAAAATACGGTGTTAAACCCACTGAGCCATAAAATCTAGCAGATGAGACCATGTTGTCTTTCATTTATGTCTTATAAGGACTCCTCCCTAACTGCTTGAAAGAAGAGGAAATTCTGATTTGTGAAAGCAGGAAAAAGAAAGTTGGAAAATTTTTTTAATGTTAGTTCTTAATTTTTTACTGGAGTAAATAGTAGTATAGAGATGGTGGAGAAGGAAAAAAAGAGAGGCATGTTTATCTCAAAAGAACCCAGAGATCAGGGAATTTGGGTACCAGCTGGGACAGAGCAGAGCTGGAGAGATTTCCCAATGCAATTCCTGTCATTTAGGAAAGGATTCACTTTTGAGCAAATTTACAAAGAGTGACATCTGGGCTGCAGGGAGGAATTTATTGACAAGTGCCTCCTACAGCCATTCTAACTAAGAACTGGGAGGGAAGGTTTGCTTCCCAGATGCTGCATGTTAGCAAAGCATCCCTGAAGTTGTGAAGGCCATTGAAGTGGCAGAGCTGGGCAGCAGAGGATCTGGCCTGCAGCATGCATGTGGCTTCCCTTGGATTGTGTGCATTTATTCTGATGCTGTGCCTTTTTAAAAGTCTGCTTGAAGTCAGCAGGTGTTTTTACATATTTAAAAAGGTGAATTATATAATCATGTGCACTGAGGAGCTCATTACTAAATTCTTTTTATCTGTTTTTTATCTGGAAAGAAGCTGTTCTTTTTTAGCATTGTGAGAAATCAGGCTTTCCCTTTGGCATGAATTTTCCAGCAATCTGATAAGGATGTAAAACAACACAGAGTTTTTTGTTTGCTGTGGTTTCCCATGGGGTTTGAGCTGCTCTGAATCAATCCAGTGTCAAATACAGAATGCATATATGTTCAGAGATAGACTTACAATGGGATTAGAGAGGCCTGTGTGATCACAGTATGGCCCCTGCCTTTGCTCTCAATCTTCTTACAGGCTTATTTTGTATTCTGGCTTAAATTCTGCCTTCCTACTCTTTCCCTACCTCCAGTGTTTATCTTGGGAGCATTCACTCTTTGAATCCTGCAGAACCAGCTCCCAATAAAGTCATCATGGGTGCTCAACACCTTGGAAAATCTGCTGTTAATGAAGAAATCTTTCCACTGGTAGGCAAAAGCATTGAATTCATGTGCTGCTTAGTGATGTGCTCAACAGACTTGGACAAATCAAAGTGAATAAAATTGAAGTGAAAATATCCCTTAGCTTAGTGGAGTCTATAAGAGAAATAATTTATTGTCCTTCCTCTTCTGTTTTATCTGTTCACCAACAATCTATTCAGAGAGAGAGGAGGACACTGAAAAATATGTAGTTTTAGAGAGGATGGAAGGGAGAGGATCTTCATATGTCACTCAAATTCCAGTCCAAATTGTCTGCTTGGTTTTTATTAAGTGGAAGAAAACCCACTTGGATGATGTGAAGCACTACCTTTAGAGCAGAATCTTTTGATTATATTTAGTTTACTGAAATCCATCATGTTTATGAATATGCCTGGGAGAACTTTCCCTCTTGCTCCAGTAAATAACTTGTTAACAATGTGTGCTGCTCCTTGCCTGTAAAGTACCCTGACTCAGATGCAAACTGGGAACCTCATATTTTTGCACCTATGAAAAATGGAGATGGATCCCAAAATTTACATCTGGCTTATGCACCTAATCAGGCAGGGCTGAATCCTGCCTCACTGCCATGTGGAAAGGAAATACTCCAAGCACATATTGCAGCTCATCAGCTCAGTGTTTTGGATATACTTGGACTTCAGCAACCTCTTCCTCTCTTATCCTATCAGTCCTGTGAGCTGCCAGAAGCACCTGACTTCTGCAGATGGACAGCAGAAAAAAACAATTCAAAGTGGAAAAAAAAAAACCATGGAAAGAATGGTGGTGTCCATAAAGAGGATGGATAAATCCACACAGTAATTTAGCAGTTTGAAATTAGGAAAAAAATAGAAATTACCAGAGAAGATTTAATTGTTATATTTTCAAAAAATCTGATGCCATTAGATAAACCAGAGTGACCAGGCAAGTTGACAAAGGATTTGATGAATGTGCAGCTCAGCCCAGCCTTATAGAGCAACTCTGAGGCTGGGCTTTGCTAGCCATGAACAGCAACGAAACCCCTCATATTCCATGGATTACTCAGGATAAGCAGTGCAAACACAGTGCATTGCCCAGTCCTGTTCAAACTCATAATCCTTCTTTATTGGCCATTACCTGGGGATCTTGGCAGGCAGAAAAACACCCACAAGCAGTGCTGGCAGTGAGAGGGCACTGGCAGGATCTGGGATTTGAGTGTTCCTGCAGATCTCACAGAGATGAGCTCGGGCTGAGCCTCTGAATACCCCACTGCTCTCTGTGCTGTCTTTTACAGAACAGGACAGGCTGTGAAATCTCTCAGGTATGCAATGTTTAATTAAAAGGCTCTCCATTCTGGGTTTTTGCTAAGAGAACAGCTCTGTCCTGGATTTTCTCTTTCCATCTGTGACTCAGAGCCTACTTTCTTGTTTGTGGATGTAAAAATATTTTGAAAGTTAGGGAGCTGTGCAGCCTGCCCAGAGATTGAATGTTTCCTCTTCCTGATACATGCAGGGATGTGATTTCCACACATGTGGATACCAAGAGAGCTAGGAAATCACCCCCATGGGTGAGATGGGATGCTTAGAAGATGAAATTCCAGCAGTTTCTTTCACACCAATTGACTCCATAACCTTGGCATGGCACTTGACTTCATCTGTCAGAAATCAACTCTCATTGAAGCGGTAATATCTTAAATATTTACATTTTTTGAGTGTAGGGGACTTAAACAGGATTTCCATCCCATGGACTGCTTACAGATGCCTTGGATTTCATGTAAGTTCAGAATCTGTGATTTCACATTAATAGGTTGATAGAGATTAATGGAATTTCATCATGTATTTTGACCCCAACTGCAGTATTACACTCCAGAGATTCCCCCCTGTGCCATTCACATGCAAAAACACCATGCCAGGTGGTAATAAATGTGAGGCAAACAAATGGGAAAACAGAAATTACTCAGGTGTGGAATGACAGGAGTAGTTTGGTGATAGTTTGTGTGAGAGCAGCACCAGAGCTGGGAATGGATTGTTCTTCCTGTAAAGAAGAAAATGAGGACCCAGGTTAGCAGTACTCAAGTATTGGATTAACACAATCACAAGTATGATTAAGTGCTGAAAACCAGTGTGACTGTTGAATTTTTTCTTCAAATTATTTCTCTAACCATTATTTGGGATACACTTCAGCAGTCCAATTTTAAGATGTCTTGCAAAGTAGCAGGCTAAATTCCCTTTATATTCAAAATAGGCTCCTCTGGAGCATTATTAATCTCGCCCAGTTTCAGTGTCTACATTATTATGAGAAGCATCTGACTATAAAAGTGCAGCCTCTGCCTCTCTCTGCTGAGAATGAAAGTTTGAAGTAATTACTGAGCATGTGGGGGGTCCATTACAGGTACCTGACATTAAGGGAGAATAATTCCTTATCTTGTTTCAGCTTTTCCATTACACAATCTCAATCTACCTTACAAAGTAAAATACTTGAAAAATGAGCACCTCAGGAGGAACTGTGGAAGGGACATGGAACCTTCAGGATAGTTTTGAGTATGATGTTAAACAGTTTTGCTTTGTATCAACATAAACATGCCATTAATTGAGGACTTGAGGATTTGGTGACCGAAGGATTCCCACCAAGAGAGATAAAGGTAATTTGGAAAAGTCCCAGTCTTTCCTTGTTTGTCAAAGACCTTTTTCCAGAGCCAGACAGTAGTGAAGGACAGAGTTTGATTCTTACAAAGAAAACCCATTTACAGATTTCTGTTTCAGAAGGCATGCAAGCAGCTATCCTGCTTTGCAGCACAGTCTGGAAATCAGACCCAAACATAATAAATTTGTTCATGCCATGGGAGTCAGGCAAACAATTAGTGGCACCTGTACGTGTTGTCTGGCATTTTGAAATCCTTTGTTTCAGAGGTTAGAGGAGTAGGAGAGCTTTATGCCCAAGGCTTACTGTGTCCATGCATGGAGTCACCAGATTAGTGGTGGCATGTCCATGTTCTGTATTTTCTTCTGCTGCTGAGCAGAGACAACATGATGGAGAGAACAAAGCAGATTCAGCTTTCCTGCATTTGTCCCTGCTTTGCTGGATCTGCAAGAGTTTTTCTGCTGCCCATCCACTGTTTTTTAAAACACTTAATCTCATAAATATAATCTCATACCAATAATGGAAGGGGTTTATCCAGATCTGGTAGGGTCATACTGGCTCTATGGGGGTGCACAAGTGTGACCTAAACTCATATGAATTGAGATTCTAAACCTTGTACAGTATCTTCTGCTGACAAGAAAATTCATGGTAACAAAGTGAATATAACAAACAAAATATGTGTTAAAGAACTTGAAACCACAAAGGAGCAATTGCCTTCTGACCAACAGCAAAAGAAAAGTGAGAAAAGATTAGTGTTCAAATCCTCCTACCTCTGTGAGTCTCAGCAAACCACCATTCCCTTCAAGATCCATGTGAGAGCTCTGCAAAACCTTCAAAGCACACTTCAAGGGGAAACACACTTACAAAGGAGTGAACCAGTGGCTCTTTCTAATACTGCTTTGAGGAATGATTTCCACCCTTATGTAAGTCTGCTGCCTCTTTGGATCAGTTTCTCTGTAAATTCACAGCAAGCTCAGACTACCTTGGTCAGAAATGAGTGTTTGCACTGAAGCTTTTTACTTTCCTTTTGGGATGTAGCTTCTGTGGAAAGCACATTGATGTTTTAAAGCCTTTTGAAATGCTGGAACATTTCCTGCAGTTCACTGCTTTTGCACCATCTGGCACCTGAAATCTTCTCATCACCAAAGAGGTTTTAGAAGGCATAATGCAGCCACATTTGTCATTCAAACTAGATGTGATGGGGTCAGTCTTGGGAAACAGGATTAAAACCTTTGAGTAACCTTCAGATTCTTGCAGCCCCTGGTGTGTGTTTAGCTCTTCAGGCCATGCCAGCAGTATTTAATTGCTACCAGGAATCCTGGTGGTGCAGCCTGTAGGAGACCATTTAGCTGCTATTGGTGATGGTGCCTCTCAACAATTGTCCACTGTGAAATGAATTGTTGCATTTTTGGCTATAGGAGAGCAGCAAAAAGGATGATGCAACATAGTTCCTCGTGCAATGGAGAGGTAAAAAGCGCTTTATTTAAAGAAACACACAGTTTTTATACAGCAGTTCATGGAGCAAGCCCAGAGACACCCCAGCTGGTGTGTGGAAGGAGGCAACACCCCTTGAAAACATGATTCTGTGAAAAATGTCATGTCTGTCATGTATCCAGTAGGTGTTTAATCATTGTTTTAATTCTTTCTCTCCTGTTTTCTTTGAGCAGCCTGAGAAAATACATGGCTGCTTTTTCCCTGGCCTCCAGCAGTATCTACAATGAATTAACAGTCTTAATCCACAACCACCAGAGGTTTATGTCCAAAAAGGAGACAGAGGAGTCCCCTTTGCTTTATTCAAATAAAGGGAGAGGCCATGGGCCATTCCCCTGGGGTCTCTCAGATTTTTGGAGGATGCAGCCTCCTTTTTATCCCAATTTCCCTCTCTCTTTCCCCATTGCTGAGGTACTTGAGAGGCACAGACTTTCTGGAACACCTGATACCTGAGATTTCCCTCTAATGTATTACCCTCCCTTTTAATTTTTAATTCTTATAGAATTCATAGTTTTCCCCCCATTTTTTCTTTCATCTTCCAATACCCAGTTTCATTTATCAGCAAACCTACAGTTTGTAAAGGCAAATGTCCTTTCCCATTCATCAATCAGTGGAATCAATCCCATTGTTTCTTCCATCTGTGAAAAACACGTTTTACTGTTTTGGTAAAACTTAAAAGGTGTAATAAAAAGACAATAGGAAACAAACATAAAGCAAAGGGTTAAAATGGCCGAAAATATGTTTTACAATACATTAATCTGTTGTATATTTATAGGTTTTTTATGCATAGTTAAACTTTTTTGGGGAACTGTTTTGTATGGCTACTTTTTTGGGTCTGCTTTTTTAGAGTGTGTGTGTTTCTTGGTTTTGGGGTTTAATTATTTTTTTATTATTTTTTAATTTGGGTGGTGGTATTGGTCTTTTGTGGTTGGTGAGTGTTGATAATTGTTGTGTTAGTTGTAGGGTTTTCATTACATGTTCATGGGTTGTTATTTCAACTAAGTGGGTAGTTTAAGCATATTATTTCTAAAAAACTTATGTTTAACTTTGGCTATTAGAAGAAAAAAAAAAAGGTTATATTCATACAGAAAAACTATTTTAACATTATACATATAGCATTTATTCTAATATCTGCAAAAAGCCAACCATATGTTATGCACTTATAACACATCTCTCAGCGCTACTCTTATCTACCAGCAGACCCACAGCTTGTTTGTAAAGACAAATCCAACATTCCTCTCCGTGCTGTTCTCATTCTCTCAGGGTGGAGCCTGCCCTGACCCGCATCAAGGAGGATCGCAAGCGGATCATCCTGCCCGCCATCGACAACATCAAGTACAACACCTTCGAGGTGCAGCAGTACGCCAACGCCGCCCACGGCTACAACTGGGGGCTCTGGTGCATGTACATCATCCCCCCGCAGGACTGGCTCGACAAAGGGGACGAGTCAGCTCCCATCAGGTAAATAAATAAATCTGTGCGGGCACGTGGCGCCCAGCGATGTTTCCATCGCAGCTGTCTGCCAAGGGGGATTTAGGTGAACGGGCTTTGTGCAGGAATAATGAAATGAGACTGGGGAAAGCTGATGGCTCTACAAGACTCTGCTCTACAAAAGCTGTGCTGCCTTTCAGAGCTGCCCCTCAATGTACAGTAATTTCACGATTATAAGCTGCACCTGACTATAAGCTGCACTTCCAGGTGTTGGCAACATTTCGTTCTTTGTCCATATATAAGCCGCACTGGATTATAAGCCGCGCTTTGTTCACAGCGAGGATCCGCGTGCAGTTTTCACAAAGTTGCCAATTAGTAACAGAATCGCAGGATCGCAGGGTTTGCTGGCTCGGCTCGGGGCCAGGCAGGCTTGGCTCAGGGCTGCTGTGGGCTTGCACTTCTGGGTTGGCAAATTTCTGATCTTCGTTCATATATTGGGTCTGGAGTACAAGCCGCACTTCCGGGTTCAGACCAAAATTTTAGTCAAAATGGTGTGGCTTATAATCATGAAATTACTGTACACAAGTGCTCTGGCTCTGAACGTGTGCTTCAAGCACGTTTTCTGACTCTTACTAGGATAGCAGGATCTGTTTCATCTAACCTGTTATTTTCCAGTGGACTCTGGCCCACTGTGTGTATGAGAAACAAAGGGTTTGTGTGTGTGATTACAAAGATTCTGGTTTCACTCCTATTCTGTGGGCAGCAGTGTTGGCCATCAGTCCAAACCAGATCTTCCCAGGAGCACCACTATGAGCTGTGCTTGAGAGCTGCTCTTTTATTTCTTTTCTTTATGTTTTTTTTTGGGAGGGTTGTTTTTTTCTGTTTGGTCTTTGGGGTTTTTTGGGGGGGGTGGGGTTTTTCCTGTTTGTTTGTTTGTTGGTTTGTTGGTTTGTTTGTTTTTGAGAACTTTGCACATGTTCAGGGTTTTCCTACTGGTTTAATTTTAAAATGAAGCCACACCAGACTGTGTAGTCAGTGTGTTAATTTACTTTTCCCTACAAGAGTACATTTTACATTACAGAAATTGACTTTTCTCAGGAAATGCTGTTACAGGAATTGTGAAGGTGTTTCTGAGAATTGTTACAGTGGGAAAACTGGAACTGATGTGAAAAGAGCTTTCTCTCCCTTCCATTTGAAAATTCACATCTCCCAGGCTTTCATCTGCAGTGCAGATGCTTGTCTAACAGCTCCTCTGGGACATATTGTGCTGAGTTAAGGGTACTGTTGTTACCAACTCTAGAAATAAATGCTGAAAAATTTGGAGCCTAAGTATGCACTTTAGGATGCTCTTATTTTTAAGACATCTTAAGAAGGACACAAATTACCACCTTAAAGTCATCTTCATTTTCATGTATATCAGCTTCATCTTAAAGTAAGCTAAAACTCTACTGTATGGTCCCAGTGTGGGCTCTGGCAGAGGAGCTGATGTACTTTCCTTCCAGTGCAAAGCTTGAGGGATCCTGAAAAGTTCATCCAGGCACTTCCAACAACACACCCACCTGAAAAAAATGCCAGTGATCTGGAAGTGAAAAGACACTGACACAGTGATCACAATTCTGAGTGATCAGAGGGATGGGACCTCCTCACTTTCCTCATGCAGAGTAATATTTTAATTTGTATTTCAGCAAGTGTTGCAAATTGTACTCAGGTTCATTCTCGTGCCCTGTGACTGCAAAGCAGAGCTGTACAGTAATATTAACCTTATTTACTACAGGACAGCACAGTCCTTCATCACCGACCTTTTGCTTGGCTTGAAACCTCAATAAGCAGGGAATTCATTACTTAGGAAATCAGTTTTCTTGGATAACATGCCCTGCTTGTCCCACATTGTTTTAAAAGTGCAGATGTTTTATACCTGTTTCACTCATCCCTGAGAAAGTTTATTGATAAAGGAAAATTAATAATCCAAAGCTTTCACTGCTGATAGGTTTTGCACAGTTCATGGCTCACAATTTATATATGAAATCATTGTAGTAATTTTCCCATGGATTGCTCCAGTATTTTAGAATCTCCTGTTCTGGAGACAACGATCACATAAGGTAAGGCTGAGCTAAGAGGTTAAACCTCAGCAATAAAGGGCCTGATTTACCACGGGCTTCCCTCAGATTTACGTTCAGGCTCTTGCTGGTGTCGTGCTGGCACTGAGTGGGACTGGCACAGAAGTGAACAAATCCAAACTCGAGCCCTGAGCAGTGTCAAAATCTGATGCACATGAGTAGCTGGCTCCCAAGAGCAGTGATTTTATTCTGAAGATGCAATGAAATGAAGAAACCCTCCAATTCAACAGTGCATAAACTGCCCAGACACAGATGAGACAAGCAGCAGAGGGAGGAGAACACCCAGCCCTTGCTGGCAAATCCCAGAAGCACTGGCACACTGTGACTGCCTAAGCATCTCTTCTGCAAATTAACAATTCCATGCCCTAAAATGCAGAGACATACACATGGAACCATGAAGACTTCAGTGTCTCCCTGTGCAGGAGTTCTTTGAAGGCAAGGATTTAGGAGAGCACACATCCACTTTATGGCCACACTGCCCTGTGTGCTGAGGGGCCTCTGAAGCTGCAGCACCTGGATGGATTTGCTAAAGCATTTGGCTGTTGTGTTGTTCCTGCCTGTGGAAATGTAATGTGATTTTGTGGGTTTTAAGTGATATGTCAGTGTAATTATGGTAATGGAAAGAGTGACTGTGTGACTGTTATTGATGAAAATAATCAGGAAGCCTGTCCTTAGGATTGAGATTTGAAAGCACTCCTGGTGGGAACTTAGAATATTTAAAGTGTGGAATATTTAAAGCATGTACTCAAAATGAAGGCAAAGTCAGGCTAGTGAGCAAACTTTAAAAAAAATGTCAGATGTGACTCTTGGTTTGGTACAGGTTTTGGTTTTGTAACTAGCTTTCCAAATAACATATTGCAACCATGATTCCTGTTTCAGTCCACTTTGCAAGCCATAGGAACGGGTGCATCTTGATGGTGTTTGATCCATGTGTCTGTCCAGTGCATTCATAACATTGCAAAGCTGCTCATCAGCATGAAAACTGCAAGTTCATTTAGTCCTTGTCCCTCTTAAGGCCTTGTTTCACACTGTTTTCAGCAAGGAATGGGTTTGGTTTGTGCCTCTCTGTGTGTTCTGTGAAAGAAAAGGGTGGTAACAAATAACCCTGTGACTGGTTTTGTAGTTGGTGTAGCTGAATACTTTCTGCCAGATCTCCAAAGGGATTTGAGATTTTCAGCATTAAAGAACATGTGTGCCCTGGTATCAGTGAGGATCAGAGCCCTGGCATTTCTCATGTTTGCACTGTATGAATAAATATCATCAGTGTGCAGAATTGGGTGAGGCATTTGGAAAGCAGGGCCCAGTTCCTGTTTTCCTCTGGGACTACACAACACATGTGCTTCTTTCCTAAGAATTTTTCTGTTTGAAGTCTGATTCTCTAATTTCTTGAACACTAACATGGTGTGATTCTACTCAGCCTTGCTGGGAAAGGGCAGGAGCTGTCCCTCATGCCAGTGGGTCATTCATGGGCAGTCATGTCAAGTGTGCACCATAAAATGTCACATCAGCTGTTGTGAGCTAAGTGACAAAGGGAACGTGGCCTTGAAGTGCTAACAAAGGTAAAGAAATAGCAAGAACAAAGTGTCAGATTTTGTAAAGATTTCTGATGCACTTTAAAGCCAGTTCTTTTTTTCCCCCCGCGTTAATACTCTGAACTTCAGAACAATTGATGCTCCCCGAGCTGGCTTCTGCAGGAAATCCATTTTACATGTTTGACATTTGAGATGCAAGATGTCTGTAATGTGAAGATTTAAATGAGGATTGTTATTCTGACACGCTCTGTCCATCACGTCATTTCCCATTTGCGTTCCTGCGAGCACGCTGCCCCAAAACGTCCTTATCATCTGGCAACAAACTGTGTCACAAAGGATCCTGTTTCAGAGGGCTTCTAATGAATTTGACTGTGCCTTGAAACAAGCTGGGGTTTTTAATGCATGCTGTATTTTTTTTCTTCTGGGTTTTGGAACAGCAAGGAAGGTTTCTGGTATTCTGAGCTCTGGCTCTGACTTGTCCTCCCTCACCTGCTGTGATTATGATGGACTGCTCTGCATTTGATTTCTTGATCAGCAGCCACTAACATTAGAGTCATTAGTCAGCCTCACCCAGCCAAGCACTGCACAGCTTTCCATTTTATCTTCCTCCAGCAGCAGTGGTGCATTTCATTGTTGCATATGTTCTCACTTACTGCTCTAATATGCCATAGCTTGGTACCAGTAGGGATGTGTATGTACATGCACTGCATCAGCCACTCCAGAAAGAGCCAGGGCCTTGCTTGTGGACAGAAATTAGAGTTTGATGTGCCCCCAGTGACATGTTTTGTGCTGCTTCCTCTGTCTGGGGGTGTGTGTGCCCATCTCACGTGCAAGTCAGGCCCCGTGCTGGTCTGCAATAACAATTCTGATAAAGCCAATCTGGGCTCTCACTGCTCTGGGAAGAAATCCACCTGTGTACCTGAGCTTAGGAGGTAAAGTCTTTCATGACCAACCATGCTGCCATGTAATAATAAAACTGGTGAGTGTTTACTGACAGCTTATAGCCAGCTTTTCAGTTTCTGGTTCACAGGAGCCTCTAACAGGGCAGTTTTGGTTTTATTTGTCCAGGTTCTGATGGGTGTCCTGCCTGTTCCAAGAAATTTACTTCCACAGGGCATCAGAGAATTATTCGACATCCATATTTGCTCTGCCTTTCTAGATGAGCATTAGCTTGTCATCTTGTCATTTTTTTCCCCTCTGTATCTCCTGAGCAGCAAATCTGTCCTTGAGTTCTGTTCTCAGAGCCTGGTGTGACTCTTTCTTGCAGAAGACATGAGTTGTAAGAAAAATAGAAATACTTCTGCAGGTACCATGCAGGTTTCCCCACTTAGATGTCAGACCAGGGCTGAGGAGCTGCTTAAGAACCTGAATCAAAGGAACATCCTGCTGGGAGAGGTGGAACACTCAGAGAAATGATGTGTGATGTGTCATTTGAAATTCCTTTTCTGTATATATCCATATATATACATATGTATATATATATTAGCCCTGTATATATATACATTTATGCATATATATTTATTTATGGTTCTATTTGTGTTTGAATTTATGTATTTATTGTGAGTGTTTTTCAGTTTTCCTGGAAATTGGACTTGGCTGCTCAGGAAACTGTTTCAAATGTGACCTGATTGCATTGTGCACATATGTATATATAAATAAATATATATAAATATGTGCTGACCTTAAGGCAGGAGAGAAAGATGCATAAGGCAGAGGAAGACTGACTGTATGATGTGCAGCTTAGTCCCCATCCCTTTCTCCTTCACTGGTTCTTGATGAAGCCCCCAGGCATCTCCCTTCAGTAAGGGGAAGGAGGGGGATGCACCTGGCTGGAGAAATGGGGGTCAGCCCCTGCTGGAATTTTACCAACAGAGCTGTGCTCCTGGGGATCTCACTGACACAAAACCTGCTGGAATTTTACCAACAGAGCTGTGCTCCTGGGGATCTCACTGACACCAAACCTGCTGGAATTTTACCAGCAGAGCTGTGCTCCTGGGGATCTCACTGACACCAAACCTGCTGGAATTTTACCAGCAGAGCTGTGCTCCTGGGGATCTCACTGACACAAAATAGTCCTGACTCAGACCTGCAGCAAAGCTTTTCTTCCCTGGCCAATGTGCCCTCTGCTCCTGTGCCCCATCCCATGCTGGCACTGCCCTCCCCACACAGGCAGCCACAGGCAGGGAAGGAGGGAGAGCTCACCACAGGAACCTCTCTGTGCCTCCTCCCTTTCCCAGGGCATTACCCAGAGCAGCATTTCTCTCATGTCTCCCTTGCTACAGCAGTGCTCTCAGGTAATTCCCCCAAAGTGACTCTGCTGAATCTTTCTCCAGTGCAGAATCAATACAATTCCAGGCTGCATTTGAAGCTTTTAGCTGCAAAACCCATTTTGCTGTGTTGCCTACATTATCCTTTGAGTGCTGCTGTTGATTATAATTAATGCTTATGACATCCTCCATTGTATCAAAGAATATTCCACAGATCAATTAAGTTTCACAACACCTTTGAGGTGTTGGTAAAAAATTGTACACTTCTAATTGCTGTTTTCTCCTTCTAGAAGTGTCTGTGTTTTACTAGAGAGTGCATGATTAAGGGAAAAGGTTGTTTTACATAAAGCAGGTTAATGTGTTGTGCTCTGAAGCTGTGAAGTGCTGGGGGCACTCACCCTCTCAGGTGCTGCCCCTTGGGCAGTGAGCAGTGGGTAAGAGGTGCTAACTCAGCTGCTTTTGCTCGTGTGGCCATTTCTGCCTTTCAAGAGAAGTCTGCTGCACTGCACTAGAAGTAGTGGATGTACTGGAGTGTTTCAGGAACTGGAAAAACCCAGTTCTAATGCCAAGTGAGGGCCTTGAGCTTTTTTCAAGAACATTTTTGAGAAGTGTTTGCAATATGTCAGTGTGACACTGTCGTCCAGTATAAAATTATAAAAGCTGGATGTGGTTCCTTCTGTCATTATTCTGCTGTTGTTGCTCACTCCTGAAAACTCTTTTGTTTCCCCTGAAAAAGCTGTGAAGGCTTGGGAAGTCTATATTTGAATATATATAATGAGAAGGGAGAGAGGGAGTTGCAAAGACAGTCCTCAGTGGCATTCGTCTGAGTGATGATTATGTAGCTGCATCTAAAATGCTAAATCTAAAATTTCCCACCCCCGTTCAATTAACAACTCAGTGCTTTAATGGACAGAGCCTACAGCTGCAGAAACCCATCCCCCAGAGAGATGCCAGCACCTGGGAGCAGTCTGCAAAGCCTGGCAGAACCATTCCTCATTAGAAAGGGAGGAGAGCTCCTCAGGGGAGCATCCTGCTGCTGTAAGGAGCTGCCTCCAGAGGGTTTTTATTGGGGAGGCAGGGCTGGAAAGGAGGAGTCTGAGCCCAAACTAGCATCTCAGTTTTGCAAAGCAGTGATGCCTTGATCCAGTGAAGCCTGTGTTAACTTTAAACACATGAAAAGGAAAATGAAGAAAATTGTGTGTGTTTCTTCCTCCCATCTCCTTCCCTCTTTTATAATGGATAAAATTTACAAAATATTTCCTCCAAGGCTTATTTCATTGCAAAGGTACTGAATTGCCTCACCTTGGTTGTGTCCCTTTTTTATTTTAGTTCCTAGGCCACATTTATTCCTTATTACCCTAAGATATGCTTTTCAGTGGTACAAGATGTGAAAAATGTATATACATATATACAAGATGTATATAGGATATGTCTCATCCTATGTACAGGAGAGCTTTTTTTAGGCAAATCTGTTTCCAGGCTTGGCTCTGGGAAATAGAATCAGGAAGATGTATTTTATCAGATAACTTGAATGTATAAATGCAAAGATCCTGGTGAATAAATATATGCATCAACAGAGGGTGGAAGTGCCCAGCCAGGAGTATCCAGGACCCTGTGTGGTTTTTGTAGAGCTTTGAGACCACTTCTAACTAGAGAATGATTCAACAGAAAGTCTTCAGAAATTACAGCACCAAATAGAGAAGTACTGGTATTTTATGCAGGCATGAAATGCCATGTGATTGATGCTAATAGGTAAATTTTAGAACACAAACTTGAAGACTAAGCACTGTTTAATCTGTGTGTATGTGTTATGAGGTGGGGTCTGTAACAGCTAATCAATGGCTGAATTTTTTGCTGTAATCTCTCCTTGCAGGACACCAGCCATGATTGGATGCTCTTTTGTGGTGGACAGAGAGTATTTTGGTGAGATTGGCCTGCTTGACCCTGGCATGGAGGTCTATGGAGGAGAAAACATCGAGCTAGGCATGAGGGTGAGTAACAACAGAGAGACCCTGTGCAGTGTCCATGTGCAGAGCCTGGGAGCTTGTGGCCCAGCAGAGCTGCTGTCTGACTGATGGGGCATTATGCTGCAGTAATTGATGCTGTAACACTATCTGGAGGTGGCAGTGCCAGTAAATGAATGTTCCTGGCCTTACAGGCCTTGAGAGAGCTGATAACAGTCAGGAATTTGCTTTTTTGGTTCCTCCTGGCAGTGTCTGAACCCAATGAGAAAGGATTTCCCTTCCCCCAGTGCCTTCCCTCCTGCAAACAGCCTCTCTAATTCTCCATGTGCTCACTGCCTCAGCTGAGGTTGTACATTTGTGCTCTAACAGATGCAAAACCTACAGAAAACAAAGCCCAGGCTGGTAGAAGTCACTTGTAATGTTCATCATACACACACACCATACATTATGAATGCTGGCATTTTTTACAACTCTAAGGATCCTCCTTTTAGAATCAGAACTACAAGGTGCAGGTATTCAATCCTATTGGACAGGTCATTGTGGACAGATGATTTTGGAACAGCATCAGTCCCTGTGGCCTGCACCTAAAGGAGATTTGATACCTGAGATCCCTGCCCTTGTTTTCAAGGTGGTGCTTGCCAGCAAGTCCTCCTGAAGCCCAAGGAACTTGTCTTTGCTTAGCATTTGAAAATTAGGCCACTTAATGTTGCATGAACAGAGTTTCCTCATTATAAAGCTGACTGTTTAATTATTTTCTCTTTACTCTTTATCCCCTGCTTCCCAGTAACATGTCCCTGGTGCATGTAATGTGCTCATTAAAGCATATATTCTGCTGGTGGTGAAACATTGAACATCAAATTAGTCCATTCTTTATCTGGCTCTTTTTTTTTTTTTTTTTTCCAAAATGGCTACAAACTCCTTCACACCATTGGACTGAGGAGGAAGGTCACTGCAGCAAGAGTTTATTTTCACATATGGATGTGTATTTGTTATTCCAGCATTGCAAGAGGGATGGGGTTTGTAATGGGACTGTGTGAATACACTGCTTATACTTTAAGGTTCAGAATTCACAGAGGGGACAGAAAAACTGCTACCACAAATCATCCAATTTTCCTTAAGAGGGTCAGGCTATTACCAGGATTGTGTGAGCTTTCCTTTATCATTGTGCAGGGCTTTGAGCTGTTTGAAACTTTTTCCACATGGCTGCTCCCAGAATAGATTGAACACTCTGGCAAAACTCTGGCGTGGTTGATGAATAAGCCTCCTAAGAAATCTGAAAGCTGTCACTCTTCTTAAGACCAGGAGAACTTGCTGAGTATGATTAGAGCTCCTGGTAAACAAAGGCAAAGGTTTTAATAGGATTATGAAATAGCACTTGCTTGAAGAGACAAGGATTTGAGGTGAGTGAGGATGGGTTTTCAGGGATAGGGGACCTGTTAAAACCTGCAGAAACCTTGGCTCTAGAAACCAGCTCTCTTTCTTTGGGTTTTATTGTGGTTTGGGTTTGGTTTTTTTGCCCTATAAGAAAAGCTTACCCTACTGTTTAGAAAAGGTTTTATGAAAGTACAAGAGTATGAGTTTGTTGTGAAATAAGCTGTGTGTCCATACTCTGAGTTTCCAGCCTGGATCCATCATGGTAAGTAATATCCAGTGTCTGCCTCCTAATTGGCAAATCCTATGTGTGATCCCCTCCTGTGTGTCTTTCAGAGCTGTCAGAAACTAACAGTGTGAAATGCATGGGAACCTTCTCCCTTCTCTCCAGGCTATTTATAAAACCACTGTGAATTTACCAAGTTGGGGTTTTTTAAACTCCAAGTAAATTGCAAAAAAATCTCTTCTTTCCTAAGGCCTGGTGCAGTGACCATGCAGGGATGTTTGGTGCATCTCCCCAGCTGCACAGAGGGATGCTGCTGACCATGTGTGACTGCTTGTGTGTAGCAATTAAAGATAGAAAAAGGAAGGAATAAATGAAAAACTATTATATAATAATAAATAATAAGATGTAAGGAAAGTGGTGGCCCATGCTTGGCTGAAAACAGTCCCTATTTGAAATAGCTGTAACAATGATCCTTTTTAACTTTTTTGCAAACTATCATGTTACTGCTAAGAGAAAAGGGATTAGGCTTAGAGTGCCTGAAATAGATTACATCTAGTGAACATTTGTTTAAATTGTTTTAATAAAGTGAAATAGGGAAACTCAGTGAAACTAATGAGCTGATTTGGGAGGATCCTGTTTGATAGCCCAGCTAATTCCCATGAAATCTATAATTTATCAAAAAATCATGATCTTGGGTACTCCATTGTTGGCTTTGCCTTCTTCTAAGTTCCACAGAGGGAAATATTTAAATAATTAAGTGATTTTCTGTTCTGAATAAGCAGTACAGCAACAGACTAAGGGTGCCTACTATGCCTCCTGAAAATATTTAGGGCTCTGCAGCTCTTTTTTAAACCACTATTATTTTTTGAGTAAACTTGACAGTGGTTAGAGCTGCAGCATTCTCCTGATGGGGTGACTACACTGGAGCCAATGTCTGTTTGCCAAGAGAGGGAGATTCTGGTTTGAGAAAAAGCACCAGCTGTTCTGGGGAATAAAAGGAAGGACAGGTTGCAGGCTTGTGATAGTGAGGAAATAGATGACACTTACATAATGTCACCTTGTGCTGCATTTTTTAAAGGTGACAGTTTCACCATCAGGTGGATAAATTGGGGGAATTCTGTTAGGACAAATGGTGCTGTTCTCTCCCTGTTCTCCAACCAGCTACTGAAGGTGATGGGAGTTATTATTAGCACCTAAACACAGGAAATTACAGCATCCAGTCTTGGCTGACTCCTCTGTGGATGAGCTGCCCTTCATGAGCACTGAAGAAAATACTCTAAATTCAGGGTAGATCATCTTTGCTGCTCCTGAACATCAAATGGTCTCTCTGACCTGTAGTACAGAGAGAGGTCCCAACAGGAAGAGAAATTCAAGCATTGCTTGAATGTGAGGGAATACAGGGATCCCTTGAAGTGAGGGTCCCAAATCATGACCCTTTTAGAAACTGTATGCTTTGCAAGCTTCATGTGAGCTCCATTCCTAGTGGGAGCTACAGACACTCTTAATAATTTAGAAAGGGATCATATAAACATTAAAAGCCTAGTTTATGATTTAACCTAATACAAGCAGTTTATGATGCATCTTTTTATAGTGAGGCATTAATCATTGCACTAAGGATCCCTCGCTTCCTCTGGAGCTCCAGTGATAAGGTGAATGAATTGCTGCTCTTTTTACTTTGTGCCCATCAGCTCAAATGGTGGGTGGGAAGAGATCAAGCATTTATTTTAAAGGATGCTCCAGCAGAAATTCAATTCTGCTTCCACCATTAAAAATCCAAACAAATTAAAATTTAAAAAAATGTTGCCATGTTAATAACTGCAAGTAAAACTCCTTTCCTTTTATGGCCAGCATCAGGCTGCTGTATTCTCAGCAGCACTGTGTGTCCCAGGTAACTTTGGCCAGTTTTGTGGCCACTGTCAGTGGAAGGTCTCTGGGAGCACAGAAAAGATCTGCCCCCAGCCAGGCTCCAGCTCAGACCCCATGTGCTCTCTGGTGTTGTGATTTAGTTGGTGATGGAGGCCAAGCTAAAACTATGGCTGTGCAAACAGAAATGCAGTCCCACCTCTGGCTTACACAAGTACAGTAAAAAAAAATCATGATGCAGATGCACCAAAATCACTTTATGAGGAAATGAAGCTCGTTACCTAATGGACTTCCATACACAAGCAAATCATTTTACTTTCCAAACTTATGTTATATGCCCTGCCTTTACTTTCTTTAAAAACAGATGAACTACATTTTTTTCTGAGCAGAAATGCTAATGGTAGATTGTTGAGTAGTGAATTTTTGACCTCATTTTATTACCCTTAGCTAAAGAGATTTAGATTCCTTTGAGCAGTCAGTGTTTTAAATGCAGATTCCAGACTGGTATGCTGTAATAAAAATGTCACAAGGTTTATGTATAGCAAACTTTAATTCTGAATTCTGGACAATGCTTTTTGCTCTGTGTGATTCATGAGGCCAGGTCCCTAATCTTAGAGCCAAATAGAAACTCAGTTCTGGTGAGTTACTCAAAATTCCAGCACTTTTTCACGCGTGCTGTGGTAAAATACAAGTGAAAATTGTACAAAAATAGATATTAATCAAAATGTCTTATTATGGTGAATCTGAAAATACTGCATTTTTATTTTGACCTTTCCAAAGCTTTAATTTTTAATATTAAATTAATTCAGTTTTGAATTAAAAGTCTTAAAGCCTTTTAGTTCAAAGATATTTAATCACTGAAATGATGTTAACAAAACCCCACAGTTGCTGACATCTGAAAAAGTCGTGTGCTCTGTCCTTAGACATGCCTATTCACACTGGAGTGCGATAAATCAGCATTTTCAGTGTGAAATTAAATGCTATTAAAATGTTTCTGAGCAGTTCCACATTGCCTAAGCAAAATCCCAGTAAGTGATGCAATCTGCTGTTATTGGAAGCTGCCCCACTGCTTAGGCTGCAAAGATCTGTGATAAATCTCCCAGGTCTCACCCTCCAGATAAAGTGTACAAGGAAAGGTGTCCCCTTTCCCCATCTCCACTTTAATTTAACAGTTTTAGAGGTATTTCCCAAGGTGAAAGAGTGCTAAGCTGGTAGAGCCAAGCATTAAGAAATCATGGAAGGATGAAGCTGTGGTGCCTGGGTTTCATTAATTCACAGCTCCCTCCCCTCTCCAGAGCAGGGACTGCAGCAGTTGGTTCTGTGCTGATGTGCATAAGTGATGAGCCAAGCCCTCAGCACTTCCAGGGGTTCAGCATCTTCTAATTCCACTGGAGCTGCACAGATCCAGGATGAGATTAGGCTTGACAAATACAGCAGGAATGTGTCTGGAAAAGGGGACAGGCTTTGTGCAAGGGAAAGAGGAGTTAAATCCCAGCCTGCTGCATCCTGGAGGTCCCAAAGCACCCAGAGTCACCACTGGTGCTTGCCCATGGCCAGAGGGTGCAGTGGCCAGTTCCATGGGCTGCAGAGGGAAATTACTGTGTTAGCAGGAACAGGGAGCTGTCAGCAGTCCCAGGGACTCTGATCCCAGCTCTGAGCTCAGATCCAGCCCCAAAACAGATCCAGTGCTGCCAGCAAACTGGGAGATGGGGAAAGCAGGTGAGGACAGGCTGATTCCAGTGACAGCCAGCCCTGGGACAGGGTTCAGATGTCTGACCTCAGTCACACTTCAAACCAGAGGGTTTGCTCTGTTAAGGGTCTTCCCCCCATGGAAGAACAGGATGTGCAAACAGTGTAGAGCAAAGCCAGACAGCTAAAACATGGCCCTGGGTCTGTTCTGATGAAGTTAAGAGTGCTTGGAATTTTTCTCTGACCAGATTATTAATATAGTCTTAATTGTACTTTTAATGGGATGTATGATCCTGGTTTTGGGAACACAACCCAAATCCCTACCTGTCTGCAATTGCTTTGAACCATACTGTCCTCTTTTCTTTTCTTTCTTATTTTCTTCATTATTTCTCTTTTTATTAAATTGAGGATAACTTTAACCTAGCATGAAAAACAATGGTTTCATCAGAACACAGCACAGTGGTGCTGTAGCATGAAATTGCCAGTGCACTACAGGACTGAGCTTGTGAGTACCCTTAAAAACACTCTCTAAAGTGGGAGCATTGGAACCAGCTCAGGAAAGAGCATCTGGCCATTTGGCTCCCATATCACATCATGCTCCATCGAGTGTAACATTCTGTGTTACAAACCCTTTCATGTACCAGGGCACTATCAAAGCACAGGGCTGGAAATTTCAGAGAGATCAACAGCAAAAGAACTGAGGAAAGAAAATGCTTCTTTAGTCTTTGCCACTTTCTTCTCAGCCACTTTCCTGCAGGTTTGATCTAAATCTGACACATGTTCCTCTTCAGAGGCAAGTGTCAACTGAATGAGAGAGAGATGGGGGAAATGAAGAGGAGAGTGTTAATTGTGTTGAGATTGAAATAGTTTTCACTTGCCTAATGATGAGTCTGAACCAAACACTGGAGATGAGCTACAGCTGTTCAGAAACTTTCTGATACAACATATTTTGTGTTGCAAAATAACAGCTTATCCAGAACTCCAAATGGTCTGTAGGACTCTAAATTTTGATGCTGATTACTGAAAGCCTGGCTTGGGCTGCTTTGTACCCAGAGCTTGGTCCCAGCACACCTGGCAAAAGATTTCTTTGAGTTTTTCTGGAACCATTTTGAATCTCTCTCAGAACTCTTAAAAAAAGAAAAAAATGAGGAAAAAAAAAAAAAAAAAGAGAAGAAAAACCAGTTCTGTGGAAAGCATTATTTTTTCACCAAAAAAAACCCCCAATACGTGAAAGTCATCAAGGATGCCAGCTGCTCTCCAGTTGGTTATTGGTGTATTAGGGATGAGAGGTTTAATGAGGAATCTCTAGGAAATATAAAGGGCTCTTAAGATGAAAGGAGTCATTGGAGCAAAGATTTGGCTTGGAGCAGTGTGCTGTGTGGTCACCCCCAGCCCAGAGCAGCAGCCTGGGTGGGCTCTGGAGGAGCAGCCAGGGGATGTGTGGGTCACAGTCCACACTGCCTCCCTTGGCAGTGACAGGGCTGATTGTGTTGGACTCCTCTGGTACCTCCAGGTAAATAACTCCATTTGGCAAAGTGCTTTTCAGCCTTGGGGCTGAGCTGGCAAGCTCCTCCAGGCTGGAGTGCAGGTGTGGAGGTGAGGTTGTGGATGTTTCAATGTACAGCTGAGTGTTCATTGCAGGAGTGTTCAGGTTACCATTATTTATGATGTTAAACATATAACTCATCACCACTGACAAGTGGAAGTTGTTTTGTCATGGGAGCATGAGGGTAACAGAGCTGATTTTGAGAGTTGTAGGTTTGGAGGGTTCAGATTTGTGGAGCCTAGGTTTGCTTGGATTTGTTTTAATTCTGTCTGGAAGACTGCAAGGTAATATTACATTTTTTTGCTGTACCTTTTTTGGTCTGCTAAAGAAATCTCTAACTGACTAATAATTATCCTTGCACTGGTGTCACCTGAATGAGGCAGAGCATGTTGAGCTGACCTGTGTGACAGGTACCTCTGAGCTGAGGAGCAGGAGCAGGGAAGGAATAATGCATGTAGCTGTGTTGTTGGATTAAGGTCCTTTTCTTGGTGCCAAATTTATCATTATCTGCATTGTAACACATGGGAAAAAAGCAGCTTAACACAGTGTTTGAAAGAGCATTTTCTGTAGAAGGCAGCAGCAGATTAGCCAGCAGTGAGGTGCAGTTTGTGCTTCTCCCCCAAAGAGCTCCCAGAGTTGTCAGACCTGGCACCTCCTCTGAGAGAACAGGGAACCAGATCCTTATCTGGCAAAGCACAGACAGAAAAAAACACTTCATTAAAATACTTACAGCCACAAAATTTCAAGATGCTCTTAAATATTGTTTTCTACACAGCAAAAAAATTGAGACAGGTTGGCTGAAATGTTTTATTAGCATGTTTATTGTAACACAGCTCTGTGTGTAGTTTCTCTGCTTGCATGCTGCAGCCAGTCTAGATTCACATAGATAAATTCCCTCTGCATCCTCACATGTCATTGTTTCTCTTCCATGAACATCAGATTAGATTTCGTGGCAGTGTTAGACATATATTTAATGTGCACAAAAGCATTGGTCAAAATGCCAATTGCTTTCCATTGGTAGCTTGCTTTCAACATAATGGAAAGGTGTTAGCTATTTAAAAGAGAGGGGAAACAAACACAAAATGACATAACTGTCATTTCTATTTGTATTCTAGGCTTAGAAAAAGCAGATCTCACTGAAAAATCATATTTAATATGACATACAGAATTTATAGCATGAGAAATGCAGCCAAGGAGAACCCAGAGAAGCAACAAAATAGATTTGCAAAATCTGTTGTGGGTGCAACTGCATATCACATAGTCAAGTGTTTTGACTGTGATAAAATAATCCATTCACGTGTTTTAGTAAAACTGTAGCTGCATATTTCTACCTAAAATGCCACTTAGATTTCCTCTGTGTCTCTGAGAGAATGTCATTTGCACAAATATCTTCCTATCAGAAGAAAAGCAAATGATTCAATAACCTCAGAGCAGAGGTCTGTAATTCTGTCTGTAATTCCTGGCGTGCTCTGAGGAAGCAGGTAAATGAGTTTGGATTCATTAAACCAAGGGGAAACGGAGGCAGAAGGCTCCAAAAATGTCCTCATGGGATGTCTGAGAGTCACCTGATGGCAGAGACAGACTGAAACTATTTAAAACAAATTTCATTGTATTTCTCTACTAATTGGTCTGAATTCCAAACCTGAGATGGTTACTGGAGGTTACAGCACCTGCATGCATTATAAGAACTGCACTTGGAATCCCTGTGTTCCTTTAGGGCCTGATTGAGTGAAGGAAGGACAAGGGTGATGGACTTCAGCAATCTTGAGATCTGGTTTTCCTATTCCTGGTGTTTTCCTAGACTGGTGTTGCCAGGTTGTGCTGGCAGGGTGGCAGGTCACAGCACTGTCCCTGATGCCCAGGGAGGGGAGGGGGTGTCGTTTTGTGCCTCTGCCTCCCCTCCACTTGCCAAGAGCAGCCCTTGGGGCCAGGCTGGCACCAGTCAGCTGAGGACAGCGTGGAATATCCTGCCTGTACACACACACATCACATTCCTTCTTCACTCCTTCCCTCTCACTCATCCCTCATCAAGAAATCCACTGGCTCCCAAACACTTGTACTGCAGGAATGTGCAGTCTCCAGCTGTGATGCCTGGGAATGGCTACCTAGAACAGAGGCTAGACAGAATTAAGGCAATAAAGTGGGTATTTATTTAAGGTCTTCAAAATAGATACACCCTGGGTACCCAGGATGGACGATGCCCACAAGTTTTTCAGACAGATTAAGTTTGGTCTGCTTGCATATCAGGGTTAAGTCTCCAATTACAGCTTCAGGTAATGAAGTCTTATTCCCCCAGTTTACTCCATCCCCAATTCACTTTTGTTTGTACTTTTCGAGGCCTGAGGCTCTAAGGTGTCCTTGGATCACAGGCCCAGAGGGATTATTTTGTCTAACTAAAACACGAAGACAATTAACTCCACTTTATATGCGTTTAGAGTTGGGCACTGACGCAGTACAGGATTGGAAAAATATAAAAGCTAAAATCTTAAGGCATCAGCTGCCCTGGTGGGTCTGTGAGCACTGGGCTGTGCATGTGTCCCCCAGCCCTCTGTCTGTGGCTCATCCTTTGCTGCTCCTGGCCCCGGTTTGCTGCCCTGCCATCCTGCCTTTAGCCCAGAGGCGCCGATCTGCCAGACCCCGAGAGCCTCAGAGCTGCTGACAGTTCAGCTCCACTTAGCTGCAGTTCAAGGTCAAATAGGACTTTAAAATATGAATAAATGTCAGGGTTTGCTGGCACATCGATCTCAGTCTTTTTGATTACTGCCAGATCGCATGAATAAATTAGCCTTGACAGGTGCGATAAATTGTGTAGGCGACTGATCTCAAACAGTAAATGTTAGAGAAGGACGTGGAAGGCCTGGAGGGGAAAATACCCTCTGCAGATGCTTGCATTAAGTGAGGTGAGCTTTGATACAGTGCTCAGGGGTGATCTTCAGGCAGGAGGAGGCCTTTTGTTCATTTGAGATTCTGTGCCAGGCCAGGGCACGTCTCCGCTGTCGTATTGATTTCCTTTGTCAGAGGGAGTTGGGGCTGCTGTGCCTTGTGAAGTGAGAGAGCTCTGGTGCCTGTCCCACCACTGCCCTCCCCTCTGCCAGGGCTGCTCAAATGGCCTGGGCTCAGACCTGCTGGCTCCCAGGAGGGGACAAACAGCAAGCAGGTCTCTAACTACAATAAAACAGGAGTAGAAGGCATTGGAAGTTGCTCTTGGTATGTTGTCATACTGTGCTGGATATTGTCAAGCCACAAATGTCTTCTGCATGTCAGATCTTGGCTTTGCAGGGTCCTTTTATTTAGAAACTAATGCTGATATTTAGAGAAACTCACATGACACAGAGTACATGCTTTCTTTCTCTGTGATTTCCTGTAAATCATAACTGGGATGCTTCATTTCTCTCTTATGCATAAATATTAGCAATGCCAATCACTAGTTAATTTTATTTTTAATAAGAGGTTTTTCTCTTCTCTGGTTGCTAAATGAGCATATGAAAAGAATTTGAGGATAGGGTGGGAGATTTTGATCCTATTTCATGTATCTCCACCTAAGAGCTTTCCATTTTCCTAAATCTACAATCAAATATTGCAATCCTCTCCAATATCAGACACATCACAAAGCCAGACTTTTTGTCACAGACATTTAGACTTGTTCTTTTACTGACATCCTTTAATTAAGCATGCCCTCTTTCTGCAGCATCATGCACACATTCTGTCTCCCCATCTTGATAACTCATCTGTGTGTTTGTGTACATAAGTCTGTGTATACATATTTATATGTAAGTAGAGATCATGGACTAGTGCTCATTTTGGGCCATTCTTCCTCACAAGAGCTTCTGTGAAATATTTGGATTTATGCTGAGACACTGAGCTTCATAGTACAGTTAATCTGAAATGCACAATTTCAAATGCAGGAGCATTTTTCTCTCCAAAAGCAGAACTATATGGATGTGCTAGATTTTGTAGCAAGAGAATTAAAGAGAGAAACTTTGGGTTTGCCTCAATCGATTTTACAAAATGAAAGCAGAACAGAGTCTAAATTCAGTGGAGGTTAAATTTTCATTGTGAATGTTCTACACAGCTGCATTGTCTTAACCATAAATATACAGCCACCAGTTTTGTACATAAATTGTCCCTTTAATACACATAATCAATAGCATATGTATAATCTAAAAGAGACTATTACAAATGTGTTGTTTATGTGCCAAAACGTTTGAGTGCTCTGATGAACTGATACATCTTCAATACATTAGTGTTAGAATGGAAGGAGTTGCTAAAAAGGTTTTTTGCTTGTATAGAAATGCCTTTTTAAGATAAAAATAAGGTGGGGTAGACAGAGACCAAGACAGAAAAGGCTGGGAAAGAGAAAGAACCTTTGCTATGACAAGACCTTCACCAGATGGATGTTACCCTGCACACAGGGCTAAGGAGGGTGATAGGAACAGTGATGAGAAAATGGGGTGTATGACAGAAAGGAGGGTCAGCCGTGGTGCTGAGCTGGAAGAAACAAATTGCCTAGCAAGAGGGATTTTGAGAATCATAGAGGAGCTCAGGGAAGATTAGCCAATGTAGGCAGGTGTCTCCAAGCCTCAAAATGTGTGCTTTTCTGATTACTGGTATTAGAGGAAAAAAAATGTTTACAAAGCGATAGGGAGGAGAATGAAGATTATATTTTGAGGGCTAGGGAAGTATTGTGCCAGACTTAGGAATCACAGGGAAAAAAGCTGTTGAAGTAAATAGATAAGAGAGAAGCGTTAGTATTGCTGGAACTGGGGCTTCTTGAACACGTGCCAAATGAAATGTGGAGGGATTTGCTCATAAGAGTCGAACAATCTTCAGTCAAAAAGGCTGCAGAGATTATTAAGGATGTTTATTGCATCCCTACAAAAGTGTTCTCTGTTTCCTCTTGTTATTTTTCTCATCTGGGGGCAGGGCCGCAGAGTGGGACATGGCTCTGATTCTGTGTCAAACCAAGTTTTGCCAGGAACCCCCTGGGAGAAGAGGTGGAGTCTTGCTAAAGTCAGTTTGGAAACTCCCTGTGGTAGAACCAGCTGCTTGAAGTGAGCCTGGCCCATCCCTGCAGGGCTGGAGTTCTGGATAATAAATCATGGGACCAAGTCCTCAGTGCTCTGCAGTGAGCACCCTCAATGTTAAGCCACAGCTGGTATAAACTGAATTACTCCATTAACTTTCCAACTTTACCTTGCTTCCTCCTTCCCATCTCCTCCCTAGGCCATTTTTTAACTTGAGGGTCAATGTCTTTTGCTTCTGCAGTTGTGCTGAAGTGATTTTGGAAAGCTGCACTCAGACCCAGGCTGCTGTCATTCTGTGCTCAGTAGCATTGTAGGTTCTTTCATTCCTACAGGTTGTCTCCTGCTGGAAGCACAGCAAAAATAATTGCTGAGGGAAATGCGGTTCATTTTTCTCTTTCCTCATTAATCCCTATTCAGTATCTCTTCAGGAAGATGCAGTGATGTGCCAGTGTGCTAAAACTTACCTTCTCTCCCTTTCCATTCCCTCTGCCTGTTTTAATTAGGCATAGCCCTGTTGTCCATCTTACTGGAGCAACATTTCCTGTCATGTCAAATGTCAAAGGCAGTTTCTACATGAAAATATAGCAAATTCTTGCACTTATTAAGATGGCTTTTTTAGATCTTTACACAAAATTTTGTCATCCTGCATACCTCATGGGGCACTGATGCATTTTTATAGAGTCTAGATGTGAAGGGCTGACTGTCAGCCACATCCCTATTTATCTCCAGGTGCTTTCACAGCAGTCTCTGGGGTAAACACAGATCTGCTGTCAGTTCTGCCTGGTGTTTCAGCATCCAGAACCAAAGCAGGGCTAAGGAAGGTGTAGCTGTAACCATGCTGGTTGTGTGACAGGCACCAGCTTGGCAGCCACGGAAATGAGATGCAGAGGGAGGTACATGTCTGACTTTGCTCAGTTTTCAGCCCTGGCAGGCAGCACTCATTAAATCCTTTCTGAGGCAGACTTGGTTTGGATATCTTTTGTATTTTGCACATGGAGCTGACAACAAAGGAAGTGTTTTGTGGGGATGGTGGAGATGAGCCACTAAAGTGTGTGAGAAATGGCCAGGACCAAATCATCCTGAGCTGTCCAAGGGCGCTGTTGAAAATTGATACCATTTTCCCACCTTGGTTCAGCTTTTCTCCCAGTCTTAAATCCTTTCTTTCTGGCAAGTCTTTAGACTTTTTCTCCACCTTCTGTCTCCTGCTCTTGCCAACGTATCTCATTCTGTTTCATCACTCTCCTTTCCCTCCCTCCACCTTTCCTGGCTCAGCTCCACCAGCCTTAATGTTCCACATTCTCCTCTAGCTGTGCCAGTGACTTATAAGCTCAGTGCTGCTGTGGACACCAGACCTCTTAAGTACCTTAGCAACTCCCAGGAAAGCTCATAAATGTCTTTCACAATGGATGTTCAAAGTAAGAGAAGCATTAGAGGTTTGAGGAGTTTCTTGCCTAATAGGAGAAGCCTGGACTAGATGTGAAGGGGAAAATCTATTACTTGGGGTAGAAAAATATAGTTGCCTTTCTAATAGCAAGAACAACTAAGCAGGTGTGTGTGACATGAAGTGAGAATGTAAAGGAAATGTTTTAGTTTGAGCAGAAATTAATACAGAGGAAAAGTAGCAGAGACTTGTGATTTGTACGGAAATTAGACTTTGTTGATCACAGAGCTTTCTTTTGACATCCCCTCTGACTGTAGGATGACAGTGGAGTAAAGACTTCTAGAGGTGTTATATATCAGAAAGAAAAATTTGAAATAGTGACCTCAGGAAATGAGCACAGAGGTGAATGTAAGTTGAATCTGATTAATGAGTTGAAGGAGGACTCAGATGCACAGGGAGAAGTTTCTGAAACCCTCAAGGTCTCGAGAATGAATCCTGTTCTGAGGTTTGTCTGCTGTATCCCTTGTACTCTGTTATCTCTTGCCTGATTGTCTCTCCTGCTCCTTTGGTCTCCCTTTCTCTGTGTGGCTGCTTGTTTTTTTAATGCTGCCTTTCCTTCTTTTCATCCACTTGTTCCCTTCAGGTAGTTGGACAAAGTAGCTTGGAATTATCTCGTGCTAATGAGAATCCAATGCTGCCTTTCCCCCAGTTGATGAAAACAGACCTTGAGGCCCCACACTACACAAGGAGCAGATTGCATAATATGGACATGGTTCTAATACAAAAACAATCATGGGGTATAGAAGTGGACCAGAAAACAAATTTTAAATCCTTATGGTGCCTTGTATCATTAAATCCTGGATATTTGGGCTAGGTGCATCCCTCTTCATATCCAGAGCAGCCAAATTGTTTTAGGGATGCTTTTAATGTTAAGAGCTGCTTGATATCATAGACAGGTTGATTTGGTTGATTAATTTGGATGTTTCAGTTTATGTGCATGAGTATTCCCAAACTAGTCAGGGCTTTTTCCAATAACTTGGCTGTGGTGGCATCAAGCTGTGGCTGACACTAACTGTGCCAGCTTATGAATTTTGATCCAGTCAGTCTCTTCTCTCACTTTGAACCAAAACATCAAAGTACCTATTTATTTTTTAAAGCAATCACCTGTGGATTTCTATTGGTTTGCATCAATACCATGTTACTGGAGGGTGTCCTAGGGAGCAGTTCCTGTGGATGTTCAATGCCACATGATTTGAACATCCTAACAAACAGATGTGCACAAAGCTGCCTGCATGCAAGGCTGTGCTTTCACTGCCTGGTCATGGTGGAGGTTAAAGGAGCGAGCCCATGCACACACTGCAATACTGCTGACATCCAAATGGCCAAACCCAATCTAAAGGACTGCTGTCATGAGTCTGAGACACACTGTGTAATGTCTGCAGTCAGCTTTTGTTTAATGTGTATTTAGGAGGTGACTCCTTTGGGTGTCTGTCTTAATGGGCTTTGGCTTCTGCAGAACATAAGCCTTGTGTTTCAGAGGAGCTTCACTCTCCATCAACTTGACTGCCCAACAATAGGAGCACTCTGTCACTGGTGTTTCTTGGTGATTGACAGTCTGTAAGGCACTCCAGAGTGATAACACTTTTCTACATATCATTTAGCTAGGTTCAAGTGACATCCATGTGTTGGCTCCAGACAGTCATTTATGTGTCTGTGTCTCAGACTAGTGCCAGATGAAGCATTAGATGTCATTAGCTGTGACAACGTGGTATCCACATTCCCAGCCCAAATCTGGGCTGCAATGTGGTGTACATTCTGCTCTGTGTAGGCATCGAGAGCCAAGGAAACTGATAAATTGTTGTTGGGGTTCATTTTCAGAGTAGTGTCTAGCAATGTGGCCGGGCAATTCCATTAATATTAATAGGAATTTAGCGGATAAATCTCCTTGAATAACTTTTAGAAAATTTACCCTTAATGTGCCTTACATTTCAATAGGCTGAGCTGTGTTTTGAAATTCCATTTGAGAAGGGTAAAGTGATAGATATAATAATGAGGAATATGCAAAAAACAGTGGGATGCATTTTTCTGTGTGACACTAAAGACTTACAGTACTTTTAAATCAGAGCATCGTGGAATACTATTAATGAAATCCCCTTTAACCTTAAGGGGTAATTTTTTCTAAGTGATCCACAGGGGATTTGGCTGTTAAATTTCCATTAACAGTAATGGGATTCACAGTATTACAAAGCAAGTTCCCCACTAGCCATGCTGAAATTCTACCCCCTGCAGCAATTAATCATGCCCGTTGGGCTCGTTAATGGAAATATGAAGCAAATTATCTGGCTAATCATGATGTGTGATCAATTGGCTCTCCTGCAATAATTGATTGCCAACGAGTCAAAGCCAACTCACAGCTTTTGTAGCCAAGAGATGACAGACAAGGTGTCCCTGTCACAGGTGGAAATGCCAAGGCATCTGCAGCCCTTGCACAGCACAAACCAAGGCTTGCAAGCAGGTTCCTCCTTGGATTTTCCTGCCTTCCATCTCCTGGTTAACACTTTTCCAGCAGTCCTGCAGGGGCTCCCATCCTTTGTCCTGAGTGTAGCAGTGACCTTTTTTTTTTTTTTCATGCTTGGTTAAATCTAAGCCACTTAGCTGATTGGTTTTGGGGCCTTTTTCCTCACTGGCATTCTGTGAAAGCTTCACATTGTGCCAGAAGATACCTTTAGCTGGGCTGCAGACTCAACTCTGGAGGATATTTTTTTGATATACATGATGGTATTATGGTTAAGCTAACTGGCAAACATGCAAATCCAGGAGAGCCATGCAAAATCAATAGCATTTCTTCAGGCAGTAGCACACTAATTTATGGCCACACTGCATGACTGTGTCGTTTTCCTAATGAATTCTCCAGTGTGCAGAGGTGCACTAAACAACAAAGATAAATACTGGTGTGCAGAGGAGCATAATACAGATTTATAGCCATAACAGCACACAGAGTACAGATGTTTTGCATACAACCAAGATTGCTTTATGAGCTTTTGCAAGTAGGGGTATCTGTATTGTAACTAAGGACTGTTTTTCAATGGAAATTGAAATTAATAAAGCAACAGGAATCTTCTTAAAATACATTTTGGCACCATCCCAACAGCAGTGTCTTCTGCATGCCCCACTATGTGTTTCAGCTCTTACTGAGAGCTGTCTGATGGCAGAGCTTGGTGCTAAAAAGGGAGAATCCTTAAGATCACCTGAGCAACTGTGAAGCAGATGTCATTGAAAAAGGACACTTACAGGAGCACTAGGCAATTTTTAAAATCCCTCCCAGAATGTGTATTAGGTTAGGCAGGCACCAGCCTACTGAAGAGCTTTTCATTGCCTACTTTCTTATTTGGCACAGAAACATTCAGTGCCTTGTCATTAATTTTTATATATTTGGGAGCTTATTTCTGTGGAAATCATGGTGTTTATTTTTTATTATTTTATTTTTCTTCTTGCTGGGGAAAATAAAACTGCTGCTGTTATTCTGTGTTTGTATGGAGAACTTTAGTAATGTACATAATACGCAAGAGCTGATGGCAAGTGATGATAAGTTGCTGGTAGCACGGGGAGCTCTGGACTGAGTGGTTTACAAAGCCCAGTAAGTAATGAAAGTCCATAAACAAGACACTCCATGGAGCACCAGACTGACAGGATTTTGGCTCCAAGATTGAGGCTGTTTGGCTGGTATTGGAAATCCATATAACATCCTTCCCTCCTGGCATCTGCTACTTTGAGAAGGTTCAGTTCATTACAATAACAAATTTCAGCTAAGCCTGATTGCAGTCTGTGGCCCCTTGGATGGATGGCCCTGCTGGAACATCCCATGGCTGGGTCTCACACTGCTGCCTGCTGCAAGACAGGGGCTCCGTGGTCATTTGTTACTCCCTGACTCTAGGCAGGGGACATGTGCTGATTTGTAGTTAAGGCAGGTGATCTTTGTAGCCTTTCTGATCAATCCAACCTAATTAAAGGAGTAATTCCCTGGGTTTAGGGCCAATTTACCTTTCCAAGATGGTGTGAATGCCTGCAGCTGAACTAATAATGAGGTAGCATCTTAGAGCCAATTAAGTGAAAATGAATCAGTGAAGCCCATTAGACTTGGTAGAGTTCAATAAGGGATGGAACAGGTGAATTTTTCCTTATTAGGAACTCTGGTGTCTTATGGAAAGTTAGAAAAGTCACAGCAAGAACCTTCTCACACAGGAATGTCAGGCTCTGAGTTCCTGAAAGCAATCCTTCTCCTCAGCTTCAGCCAGCAAACTGATGGATTCCCAAAGCAGCTGTGCTCCTTAGAGGTTAGGGATTCAGAAAAATCTATATGGAACATATTTCTGGGTGTTATTTTAGTGAATATTCTTGCAGATCAGCTCTCTTCCATGAAAAGATTCTATTAATAAAACCAGCTGTGGAATAGGAAGGGAGAATGGTGTTATTAGTAACTGCAAAACGCCTTCAAAGCACTGTGCATCATCCAAATAATTTACTAAATAGTTTCTGAGAAGAACTATTAATTAACTGGCAAGAATGAGCCACATTAACATTTGTTTATTGCACTATGTCTGTTGGCCTCGTGGTTTGGACCAGAAGAGAAATTGTCACAGAGGGGCAGATTTTAGCTGTGCCCTGCATGGGCAGAATATCTCAGTGATTCACACTGTGAAAGCTGCTTGGGATTAGGGCCTGATATGAATCTGTGGTGCTGTAGCTGTTTGAGCCTCACTTCTGCCCTCATGTCCTGCCTGATTCCCAGTCCTCCAGAGGAACCATTCAGTGGTTGTATTTTAATTAGATATTTAATACTGTGCAAATCAATTTGATGAGAAGAAAGAACACATTATCAGTGTAATTTAAAATATGCATTTGTTTTTCTCTTTGAAATGGGACAGATTTCAAACATTGATTCGTTCTGTAATTTGTTTTTTCTCTATTGAAAAGTCCACTTCAATAATCTCTGCAATACAGAAGAAAAAAGAATCAGGTTTTTTCAGTCCTTCTCTCTTCTCTGCTTTATTCACACCTACCTGTGTCTCTGTCTCATCTTTACTTCTGTGTGCAGATCATTAGGGTTTGTTCATTCAAAGGCAGAGTGGTAGACTGTTCTGATATTGGAGAAACACGTTAAGCCTGAATTTGTTCCTGCATCCAGGTCATCACTAGAACAAGAGGAACCAACTTGCTTCTCAGTTTCCCCTTGGGCAAGGGAATAAAGAACAGAAAGTGAATTGTGTTTACCTGAATGTTAAAAACACTGACCACACACTGGCAGCCTTTGTTGCTGTAACTCAGCTGGTTCAGAGGGGGTTGGAAAGGCAATGGGTGAGTTAGAAAAGTCTGCTTGAAATATCAATGTCAGGCTGTGATATAAACCTTGGGCACAATCTGCTGGTTCTTCCAGTGTGAGACATCCAGAATGTCTTTAGATGGATTTTCTCAGCGTGTGCTGTGTCATCTCTGATGGATTTTTTTTTTTTTTTTTTTTTCAAAAGGAAAAAAGCTAATTGAATGTTTCAGATATGTGAGCTGAGCTGGTTATCACGAGTGCCTTACACTTCCTTGTCGTGTGCAAATGGGAGAAGATGGTTGTACAGTGATGAGCCTGTTAAATAGATCCATGTCTTTGGTTTCAGTGATGAGATCTAAATCAGAGCTTTGCAAGTAAAATAATTGCCTTGCTTTCACTAATACATTACACGCTTCTTGTAAGCAGCTGCTGGGGACAACATCTGCAGCCCAGTTGGTCTGGTCAGGTGTGTGAGCTGCTGTCATGGTCAGTGCTGAGTCATGGCTGCATAGCATGGGGGTTTAATTTTATTTTTTTTTAATGCTGTATGGGATGCAGTAGGCTGACAAAATGTGTAAGGCTTTCCTATGCCTTGGTTCCAAGCATCTCAGTGAGGTTGTTTTCCTTCCTGTCTGTTGTCTGTGTTTACCAACTCCAGTTTCAGATTGCTTTAGATTGCTCCTCCAGCCAGCATAAATGCGTTTCACTGTTCAGTGTTTCACTTCAGTGTTTCAAACGGGTGCCACTAAACTACTTATTCATGTCAACACTGAAGACTAAATCACTTCTCTCACTTACATGTCTGTGACAAATTTCAAAGTGTTTTCAGAATTTGACACATCCTTTCAGTGAGGATGTCAAAGAAACTAATGTCTTGCTGATTTGATTCAGAAAGAGTGAATCAATTCCAAGTGTGAAGGGAACATCTGTGTGCAGAGTTGCCTTAGACTGCTAACCCAGATCTGCCATGTAAAGAGACTTCCACCTCAATGAGAGATTTCATAGCCACCCACTATGTTTGTTTAATTATGCACATTCACTTCAATATCTATCAATTAACTGGTCTTAATTATCCTTGTGTTGAAAAACCCTAAAGTATCTGGAGCAAAATGAAAAGTTTTCTATTGTGTCCTCCACCACTGAACTCCTAAGTGGATTTTCTGCAGTGCTAGGGCCATATGTTGGGCTGGTGGGAGAGCCCTGGGCTCTGTGACTTTTGTTCATGAATAAATAAAAATATAAAAATATATATATATTAGACATGAGAACGAATATCTGAGGACTCTAAAATATTGATCTGGTAGTGAAGAACAAGAAAACCTTTCCAGAAGGAAGAATTTGCATGACAAAGATTATGAAGTGTTTAAAATTTGATTCTTATCTCTTCCCCAAGTCCTAGGCTACATCTTGTTCTGCTTTTCGTCAATCTCAAACTTCCTTAAAAACTTTCAAGCATCTGTGAGAGTAAGAAATATGTTAGCCTAACCTCTTGGAGACAAGCTCCCATCTAGCATAAGAATCAACTCAAAGTTCTGGACTATAAATTTTGTTCTTGCCATTAGAGCTGAGTACCCAGAGCTGAAGATGGACTAAGAAAGAACAACATTCAGACTTTTGAAAAATTGCCTCTGATTTACAGTGGTGACACAAAGCTAAGTATTGAGTTATCAGCACATTCATCACGAGATTTAGTGCAGTATCTCAAGATAACTTTCTTTTTGAATGCTGTTACTGTCTGATTTTTGTGAAGCAATCTAGAGTTTCTTTTTCATGCACCTCAACTACCCCTTTGTGCAAGTTATTATATCACTTCCTTTAGGCTTTTATTTATCTGCCCTCTGTAAACCTGCTGATACTGCATTTTCTTTAACTTCTGAGATATGCCCTAAAACTTGCTTATGACCAGTGATAAAGGGGTTATGTCCAATTCTCAGCTGACAGATGAGTGTGGTTTCCTTGCAGTTGGTAATGAGATGCCAGTCCACACCAGTTCAGGGTATAAACCAGGAAGCTGAACTGGATCCAGAGGCATGTAGCACTTAAATTTTATTTATTTCTCAAATGTGTTAAAAAGCCTTGTGTGAAATGTTTCTGCCTTAGCAAGCTGAAAGCTGTTGATGTTTTTCCAGGCATCGTCCTTTTAGAGCTGCAATCCTGGAGGAAGCTGAAAGGTGCCAGACTCCCTATTTCTATAGTCATGTACCAGTGAATCAGAACAGCTTGAATTTAGTGCTGGGGGTTTTTTGACAGCTTGGAAATGCCTTATGCCATTGGAACTCATGCTTTGTGCATGGGCTTTGCTCCTTCAGCTGCTCAGAGGACAAACCTGTCAAGTTCATACCTTGTGCCCGCTGAGATGTGAAATAGGACCTTGTAATATTAATTTTTCCCCTGTCTGCCTGTTCTTTCCCCTACTCTTGCCTTGAGATTACCCTAATGGCATCTCCCATGTTGCAGACTTGTGGTTTTATTTCTAAATTACAGTAATTTCACGAATACAAGCCGCACCAATTTGACCAAAATTTTGGTGGAAACCCGGAAGTGCGGCTAATATTCCGGGGCGGCTAATCTATTAACAAAATTCTAAAAGCTGCCAACACGGAAGTGAGAGCCCGCGGCAGCCCCAAGCCAAGCTGGAGCCCGGCCGGCCCCGGCAGAGGTGGGAAAGCCTGGCAGAGGCGGGGCCAGCAGTGTCGGGGGCGGGCGGCAGAGCCTGAGCCAGCAGGGCGGGGGAGCCCGGGAGAACTGGGGCTAGCAGTGCAGGGGAGCATGGCAGAAGCAGGAAGGCTGGCGGGTGGGGCTGCCTGGCAGCGGGGGAAGCCCAGCATAATCGGGGCCAGCAGCGTGGGGGAGCCCGGCGGTGCGGGGGCCTGCAGTGCCAGCCAGGGCGAGGAAACGCGGCGGCGGTGCAGACGGGAGGGGGCGGCCGGCGAGCCTGGTGGCGGCGGCGGCAGCCCTGCCGCCCGGCGAGCGAAAGCGCCGCCGCTCGCGAAAGCGCCGCTCGCGAGCCGCGAGAGCGCCGCCGCGAGCCGCGAGCCGCGAGAGCGCCGCCGCGAGCCGCGAGCCGCGAAAGCGCCGCCGCGAGCCGCGAGCCGCGAAAGCGCCGCCGCGAGCCGCGAAAGCGCCGCCGCAAGTCGTGAAAGCGCCGCGGGGCGGGCGCGGCGCTCGCGAGGCGCGGCGCAGGGCGAGCGAAAGCGGCAGCGGGGCGGACGGCGAGCCCGGCGGCGGCAGCCCTGCCAGCCGGGTGAGCGAACGCGGCAGCGGGGCGGTGCTGACGGGAGAGGGGGGCCAGCGAGCCCGGCGGCGGCGGCAGCACCACCCGGCCAGCCCCGCCGAGCCGTGGCGCTGAGCTGGGCCACCCGGCCCCGTCGGCAACCATGAGCGGGCCGAGCCTGCCTGGCCCCGCCCCGAGCCAGTAAAGCCCGCTATGCCGCGATCCTCTTACTAATTGGCCAATTTGTGAAAGCTGCGCACGGATTCTCGCGACGAACGAAAGTGCGGCTAATATTCGGGGTGCGGCTTATCTATTGACAAAGACAGCAACATTGTCGAGGCACCGGGGGTGCGGCTTATAATCCGTGCGGCTTGTATTCGTGAAACTACTGTAAGCCTCCTGTCCAGAGTGACCTCTCTTTCCCATTTTAAAGACCATAAACACTGGATTTTGTGAAGGTCCAGCACAGGAATTGGACCTGGGTGCTGAAACTGGGTCAGTTCCCTGGTAAGTGGCTCAAGAAGAAAATTAGCTGTTCTGGAGAAAATAAAGTCTTTATGACTTCCATTAAAATGCCAAGAGGCTTTTCATTTTCTAGGGTCAACCTTGCCAGAAGGGGTAGGCTTCTTGATCCTCCTTTATTTTGCAGGGTCTGGTAACAGTAGTATGGGGCCATGTGGACACAAGCAAAGCTGCAGCACTTAAAAAAATGTATTAAAGTAGAGATCAAGCTGGAATTAAGAGAGGGCAAGGAAAGTGGAGTCAGTATCTGGGGACTGAGAAGCCACTTCAAAGGAAAATGATGTCAGGAAAGGAAATCTGAAGGCACCACGTTAAATTCTTTCAGTGTCTCTGCATTATCTGTCTGCCTGGTGGAACATCCTCGAGTATTACAGCAGCTGAAACTGCTGAAGGGGAACAGCGTGAAAAATAATAGAAAAATAATCTCTTTATAAGAAGTGGGGGCTAATGCCCAGAGGCATCTTGACAACAAACAAATAACAAATCTCTTACACAAAGGAGAGGTACTCAAATAAGGCAGCAAGCCTTCCTGACACCAAAGCCTGCTGAACAAAGCTTCTCTTGTAAGCCCTGCCCACTTGCTTGCAGTAGATAAAAACCACTAAACCTTTCCAAAAGAAGCTTAAGAAAACTAACAAACAAATCACAAACAACAAAAAAAATTCCATTAACTGCAATCTTCACTCTTTGCCCTGTCAAATGCCCAAGACATATTTATTTTGACATGCAGCTAATAGAGACAATTCAGAAGAAAAATGAGGGCCAGCTCCTCTGATAATGTAAATCCTTCTGACTTGATTGCTAGCCCAAAAAATCAAGTGGAGTGGAAGCAATAAAGTAATTGTAATATTAAATATTATTTTGTCTTGCAGGTTAGTGCCTTTTCCTTTCTCTCCCCCTTCCGAAGCCTGTGTGCTGTCACATTTCTGTTTCTTTATAAAGCTAGGTGTGCATCTGATTTGAGGCATGATCAATAAGGGGGAAATTTTGCAGAGGATGTTTGATGACCTGGATATCCAAATCCCATTGAATTTTCACTTGAAAATGTCCCTGGTAACACTTTGGCTGCAGTTCTGTCAGATCCTCTCTGCAGGGAGCTTACAGTACTGTAGCACACCTCAAAATTAATTTCATGTTTGTGGTGTTACTTTTGCTGAGGTGTTTGTTCAATTGGAGTGATCTGGAACTTAGCACTGGGGCTTTTTCCCTCAAGCAAAAATTTTGTAGAAATGCCAAGAGTGTATATATCTATCCCAAATATATATATATATATATATATATACACACACCATATCCTAAAGTTATACATGTGTTTATGTGATTTTAATATTTTGTATCAAAATATGTGTAACCACCATGTCATTTTAATGACTGATAGGGAAAGAGGCTCCCAAAATTTAAATGGTGTGTCAGAGCACCCCTGGCTTGTTGGCCTGCTTGATTATTCACATGTAGTAATAACAGGATTCACATATAAAAATAACAATAGGAAAAAAAATAGTTTCCATTAAAAATTTTCTAACCTGATTTACTGGGTAGGAAAACACAATGCTTTGTGTTTATGTTGATTTTTCATCAAAGAGCTTGGAGCAGCTTTGGGATGTGCACCAGACATTTGAGCAGACTCAAACTTTTACTGCATCTCTGGGGCTCTGCCATCAGTGAAGCACTTGTGCAAGTGCCCTTGATGTCACCAGGAGCTGAGGTTAAAGTTTAGCACGTGCTGAAGGGCTCTGCTGCAGGAGATGAGTGCAGGTGAGCTGGGACATGTCCTGTCCATCTTAGCCTGCAAAAATGAGTGCCTCAAACCAAACAGTGACATTTGAAACGTGTTGTAGCATTGATTTTCACAAAGTCACCACAAAGAAATCTGTGAGAAAGCAGCAGGGAGCTGCTCAAACCAGCGTGGTCCTCTGCTGAAAATGCATAACAGTAAGGAAGGGGATGCTGACTGGGAGGGAGGAAGAAATTATTGGGAAGTGCTAGAAAATAGGTGCACCATCCCCATGGCTGTCCTGCCCTTAGAGAAAACTGAGCTTTTTGGGAAGTTCCTGCCTTTGTTTCATCTGTTTTCTCCATTGTCTGAGAGGACAGTGAGTGCTCTGAGGTAGGAGCTGGTTTGCTCTCTGTGTTTACAGTGCAATGATGCCCTCGTGTGATGCTGTGCTGCCAGGAGTGATGGTGTGAGCCAATGCACCTTCTACAAGGCAGAACAATTAGAGCTTGTGCTCCTCACTGACTCAAATCACCAAATGCTGCCTCTGCTTTGTTTCTTCTGAACGACTTGAAGGAGTTGCAAAAGCTGCTCCCCACTGACTTAGTGGTGCTGGCTTTCAGAGCTCATCTAAGATGAAAAATCACAATTATTTTAAGCAACAGGCTCATGGGAGACACCTCCTTAGAAGCATTCCTGAGAAACAAAGTTATTAATATTTGATTCTCATATTGTATGCTATTGGAACTGCAGAACAGTGAGGAACTGCTGACAAGTCAATCAGATTTGTCTTTGAAGAATTTCACAAAGATTTTTTTGGTAACATTGTCTTTCAGTAGATAGACTGAGCAGGGCTGTATTATGAATTCAGTCAGGCAAAACTCTTGTCAGTTTGTGGCAGTTTTCTCCAAAAGCTTTTCCTTGCTGTATTTTCTTTAAAACACTTAATTTCTTTTTTCAGGCGGCAAAATACCCACATGGCTACAGCCATTCCTTGTGGAGTTTGCCACTCTTCTCTTTTGAAGCATCCTTCAGGTTATATCATAACAATAAGAAAGTTGGATTGTTCCCAGGCTTTCCAGCCACAATTTTTGTTGAAATTCCTTTGTGATGTCCTTATTGTGCACTTGGCTGAGGCAAGATCTGGATCCCCACTCATGTATTTATGTCTCTGTTTGCATTGTAATGTCACCCTGTAATGCCAAGATGTGTGGCTGGATGAAAAGAGAGTATTTGATGGGATCTTTGTTTCTAAGTGCCAGGTACAAGGTTTATGGGTGCAAGACTGGATTTCCAAAGCACTGCTATGGAAGAAGGAAACAGGCTGTTAAAGCAGACAGGGAGTCATGTATTCCACAGCTGAAACCACAGAAATAATATGTTTTATTGAGCTGACAGACATGCAGAGAAAAAGTAGGAAGTTTGTGAGCACAGAGACCTTTCTTCAATTTTTTTCTGTCCCTAAACCACATGGTTGTAATATCACTAAGCATCATTTTACAGCAGGGGTGAAATTTGTTTTGTATCATTCAGCTGAAGAAAACGAGAGTGATGTTTTCCACAAAATATTACAGCCCTGGGCTGCTTTTAGAGAGTGTAAACAGAAATATCAGATCTTGTTTTGCTGAACCCATTGCATATTTATCTGAGTTTTGAAGAGCAGCTGGTGGGAGCATCAGTTCTGTGGTGTGGCAGGAGCGAGGTGATCACGAGAGAGGAAAGCCCTGGGTGGGAAGTGCTGGTGTCCCTGTGACAGAGGTTTGAGAGGCTGGTTCCCTGCTCAGCAGCCAGCCCTGACATGTGCTCTGATGCCCACTCTGTCCCTCCTGTGCTCCTAATTGCACTCCACAGGCTCCTGGCTGCTGCCTGTCCGTGCCCAAATCGTGTCTGGCACAAATGGGATCACGTTGATGTTTTCTGGTGCTAAAAGCACCGTAAGGCTTTCAGAAAGTGAAAACCAGAGCAGTACCACGAACCTGCTCCATCCTCAGTGCCTTCAGATCCTCACTTTAAACTTTCATAACTGACAAATGATGCTGCAAGACGTTTCAGCAAATACAGTGTGTGCTTCTTAGAAGGGCTTTTATCATTTTAAAGCTGTGATGTTTCTCTCGGTTTTTCTCCTCTTTTCTTTCACAAAGCAGATGCTTTATGTTTATAGGTTCGGTTTCTGTATTTCAGCTGATGAAAATGTATTTTGTTTCTTTCTGTCTCAGTGCAAGAGTTGCCTGACTGTGTGCCAGTGCCACTAATCACCTCACTAATGGCACAGCCAAGCACTTCTGTGTTTGCAGGTACATTTTCCACACCAACAGATGGGCCAGACTAATACAACTTGGAGCAAACTGTGAGTGCACAAACCTACCCCAGGTGCTAAGGTTACCCACGGGACCACCAGGCAGCTGGGGTGTGAATGCTTTGGTTCTTTTCAGGGCTGCAAAAAGGCAAGGAGAGCTGGAAATTAGATCATTTCTCCTTCAAGCTCCACTGAATTTCCTCTTCTGGACCTACTTGAGAGCCAGGTTTTGCTCTCCCAGTAGCTGATGCCATTTTTAATCTTGCTAGGGAAACTGGACAAAGCAGAGGATCACACTGATGCTAGCCTTGTACAGACAGGACCTATTCTGTGGCTAAAAATGGCTGAAAATGGTGAAAGCTGTATACACTGAAACGTTCATTGTGTATAAATGGTTTAAATTGCTGCCCATAAAGATCAAATACTTAAAGAACAATTTACTTCATTCTCAGTGTAGATATCATCCATTGCAGGCAAAAACTACTGGTTTGCCCTAATATGTGTCTTGATCAAATTGCTGGGAGTAGAAACCATTTCACAGATGACACTTCAGTTAGGGGACAATTATATTTAATGGCATGTGCCCTTCCACTGGTGGTGATCCACCTCCCAGGAGTGATGTGCTGAAGTAGGGAATAGCACAAAGGGGTGACCCTGCTCAGCCAGCAGCTCCTTGCTGTTGCTAAATTGGGAAATAACTGCAGGTGGCTACAAAGAGATGCATTTGTTGAGTTCAAGGAGCCCCAAATCTGCCACGTGCAAACCAAGGCACACCAATAATCAGGGATATCTGGAGGACCCTCACTCAAAGTCAACACAGAAAGTCCTGCCTAAATATGTGTGAGCAAACTGCAGTATTTTAAATCTCCAATGTTGTTTTGTTAAAAAAAAAAATTTAAAAAAACACCCCAGGGTCCTTTAATTGCTGTGTATTTTTTCAGCTTCTGATTCTCCTGCATCTTAAACAGAAGGCAATTTTATTATCTGCCCTTTACATGGAGAACACTGAGGTGTGAGGTGTCTTATTCAAAACTCTGCTTTTGGCAGGTCCCAGGCAGCTCTGCTTCTCAGGCTTACAAAAGTGCCCTACCCACAAGGTTATGCTGTCTTCTTACATAGGTATATTATGCATAGTTAATACCCATGAAATCAGTACCTGAATTTTCCACAGTCTCTTTATCATGCTGAGACACGGTTTTTTTTCAGCTTCTTGCTTTAGAAAACACACTTTATTTTGGCTTCTTTCATAGTTTCTATTAGAAGTAGTCATGGTTTGATATTAATGTCTGCAGTGCTTTTGACACAGTCTAAAGCATGAATATCTGAAACCCGCTCTGCTTTGTACATTTTGTCAGCAGTTTAATGTCATTTCTCTTGCTGAGCAAGTGAATTTGTTCAGAATACAAAACGACTGTAATTTTAAAAAAAACCCTGCCTCCTGTGCAGCAACTTGCAGATGTGAAATATCAGAGAAGTGAAACAAGGCAGGATTGGTGGGGGGGGGTGGTGTTTCCATTCATTTATTAGAACATTTTTTGCTAACTTAGCCTACTTTTGCTAAGCTCAACACTTTAAACAAAATTGTTCAAAACATATCACATTTATCAAATATTGCTTGGTTATTATTTCTTTGGTTGTTGAGTTGTTTGGGGTTTTCTTCCTGGTCAGACTCAGAATGTCCTTCAGTGATTAAATGCTATATCTGAATAACAAATTAACCATGTTATCCACATAGTGAACTCAGAATTCATCAAAACAAACGATGAGGACTGTTACTTGTCATCTGAAATTGTGTAATCACAGCTCTGCTGGGTTGTGTTTTGATTAAGTGGAAGATGATTACAGAGATGTGTCTCACAAAGATGCAGGAGCATCCAGGGCAGATTTAATTCCATTCCCATGTAATAGAGGGTTTTGAGCACAGTTTTAACTTCCCACTCAGGCCAGGGAAAATGCTTAAAACTGTGCATGTGTTAAAGGCTGTGCACCCATCTAGTTCTTCATTTTCCTTTTCCAAATGAAGAAATGGATGATGGAGCAGAATGTGCAAATTTTGTTCCCATAGTATAAAGCACAGGCTTCTGATATTCAGCCAAGACTGAATATCTCAGGGCCACAAATTTGTTTCTTCAAGTTGTAGTATCCAGAGCTGGAGTGAAGAACCAGGCCTGGCATTTTCCAGTTTGGTTTAGGTACCATGGACTGCTGTTTTAAATTAGCCTTGAAGCAGTCAGAGGTTAGAATTGGAGCAGTTTTCTGCCCAGAATGAGGTCACTCAGAGGTCCCTGCCTCTCTACAGTCATGATGACATTGAGGACTTTTTCTTCAAACCCTGGAAGTGTCAGCTCAGAATCTGAGAAATGAAGTTCAAATCTATTATCTGTACTATTTCCCTGAAAGTACATCATCACCCTCTACAATACTCCTCCATAAGATAAAAATAGTGTAGAAATTTCATTTTAAAGTTCATTTTAGTTAAGTTTAGAAACATGAAGCCTCTCACAGCATCCAAACAACTCCAAGAGGTCCATAAGCCATAAGGCAAATTGCAGGAATATGCCACTAGTTTTGTTATCAAAACTTTTTTCTTTTTTTTTAAAATATGCTGAAATCATGGAGGATTCCAAGGTCCAGTTGTGATAACAAATCAGGTGACAGGAGAGGATTACAAAAGCTGTTCTTATGGCCAGCTGCTGCCTTTAGGCTGGTATAGATTCAGAGTAACTTCACCACAGTCAATGAGTCAATGCAAACTGACAACAGCCAAACTGAAAGTACAGTTCAGTCTTAGTGCCAGAGGAAAAAACAGAAGGAAACTGAGTTTATGGGCTGTGTGTCAATGATGCATTCTAGGGCACAGCTCCTAGAGAGCAGCAAAAGGAGAGCACTGAGGCAGTTTTAAATGCAGAGCAGTGTTGATGACTGAGGTATGGGCATTTTCTCAGCTGTGGAAGCTTTGTACCCTCTCTGGTTTTTGATGTTCTCTGGGAAATATTCCTCATGATTTTGTGAAAGGAGACAAATTGTTACAGTGCATCAGACTAGGTACATAATGGAAAATTTTACTTGCACAAAGGCTCATATAATTCACTTATGGCTGGGGTACTTGTGAGTTATTGGGTTTTCAGATGTGAGAAATAACCCTCATAAGTCATTGCTGCTATTGTGACCCATCCTCTTTTCCTTTACACACAGTTTTTCTTCCTTACCTTTCTTTCTAGCTGAAGCATATTACAATTATTTGATTACATCTGTTTCATGCTGCTCTATGGAGCAAAATGATGAACCTGTTCTCCCAAGTGAAGTTCTGTTTTCAAGAATGCCAATTTCATCCTGAGGTTATGTGTGCTATTCTGATTTTAAATGAAACCCAAAAATCATCTCTTCCTGGAATTTTGGTAGTCAACATGTGAGTGCTCCAGAAAGTTCTTGCAAGATTAACTCTCATTTTTCACATCCCAGCACTTTCAGGCTTTAGCTGAACTAGGAAGGTGGGAGGCTGTTTCTGTGCCTTCTCCAGCCTTGCTGTTCTGGGGAAGCCAAGTCTGTGCCTTTGGGATTTCACCCAAAATAAACCTGCCAGTGGGACAGTGACAGGAGCTCTCCCTGTCCCCTCTCTGGACTCTCTGTACCTGCACTAGAACACTTCAGGGAGTGACAAGAATTAGTAATTCTTCACTGATGGACCCATTGGTACAGCTCTGCCAAATCTGACTGGGCAATCAGATTGTACCAGCTGGTTTTGAGGTCTTTGATGTCCTGAATGCACCACACCCAAGGCTCCCACACATGGAGCTTTTCTACCTCAAGCATCTTTGGCTTGATTTCATTAGCAAGAGGCACTACTTAAAAATGTGTCACTTTCTTCATAAAGTTTATTAGGTATTAAATTGTTTTATTGGGTATAAAATTGGTTTAGAACACTACATCCCAGGCTACTGTAGCTATAAAGATTTCAGTGGCAATTCATGAGATTCATGGAAAATTAGAGACAGCAAGATTTCCTAGGTAAATTAAAAAAAGGAAAACCCACCCACACTGTAAGTACTGCCTGAGGAGAAGACTGCTAATGAGATAAGTGTGATGTACAGACCTGTTATAAAAAATTACATAAGTTGGAAAGATAGCAGGTTCTTCAGTAGATCTTCTCAGGGTGTTTTCAGGAGTGCATTTACTTGTTCAACTCAGAGTTAAAAGGAGCTTTTAAATTCCAGAGGAGCACTGCAGTGAGAAGGAGCAACAGCCTAAGCAGGTTGAGGTATTGGCTGTGAATTGTTAACAAGCCAAAAACCTACAAGGCACTTAACCAGGCATTTAATTTTAACTGTGTGAGTGGTCCTGCTCTAGTCAATGGAATAACACAGAGCTGTGCAGTTAGGCAAGCAGTCAAGTGCTTGGTTGGAACTGGAACTACAGGCAATTGCAAATTGCTTTCCTGCCCTCAGTAAGGCCATTCTGCAGCAGCAGCCAAGGCAGGAAGGGATTTCCTAATGATCTCCAGGGAAATAAAACATTTCTCTGTGCACGTTTTTGTTGTCGGCAGACAAAGGCAAAGTGTGATCTAATGGTTAAAAGTGGAAAGCAGTTTGGAAATAAGGTCCAGCTTGAGATAATCCATGCAGGGATACAGGGAAAGTCCTGGCATCTGCCTTGGGACTGCCCTGCAGAGACACCTGAGAGTCCCTGGGAGTCCTGTGCTTTGCTCTGTTAGAGAGGGTGGAGCTGGGAGCTCCTCACCTCACCTGCCCTCTTCCCAGGAACTCTCCTGCTGGCTTTTTTCACTTTTGTTTCACCCTAGCATCAAATGACAACTGTTCCAGCAACAAAATAAAGTTTTTGCATTTACAGAACATTTACTTCTGAGGTGTTGCATGCTCAGTCCTGGCCATGGTTAGTCCTGTCTAGCTGTTACTTTCTGCCTGCTCTTGAGTTTATTAACATAAAACTGTGGCTGTACTGCCCAAAGTGCAGTAAGTCTGTTCTGCTTGATAACTTTTGGTTTGCTGCACATCCTTAGCCATGACAAGCAGAGGAAGATGGTGTTCTTCTGTATCTTGGATTACCAGAAATTGATGCACTGTGCATTCATTACTTTCCATCTTGTGAAGGAGTTGTTAATCTCCACCTGTATCTCTTGCCCTGTAACCACAGTAATTGTAGTGTGAGAGATTTCAGTGTTTGAAGAAATTCTAATTCTACATCAAAGGATCATTAGGCTGAACTTAGTTCAGTCTAAGAAACTTGCCTGATTAATTTTTAATACATAAAAGTTTTATATAATTTATAAACATTGGAGAAGTAAAGTTTGCAAATTGATGGACTTTCTTTTGAGCTGTGGTATTTTTTTCCTCCCTACTCTGTGAATTTAATGTACAAGGTTAAGTTCCCCAACTTCCATCAGGCTTCTTTAATTAAACTGGCTAAGAAAAGGACCAAGATCCTGACCCAGCAGCTTACACAGAGAGCACCATCATTTATGTTTGAGTTTTTTGCTAGATTTTAGAAGATGCCTTCTCTGACTGCAAAAACCCTCAAAGTAGTAGAGAATTTGCCACAGTGGGTCAGCAAGCTGTTCAATGTTTAATTATCTTTGTTGTCTAAAAAGCTCCAATTTATTCTGGAGTCAGAATTTCTCTGGCATGATCTACCAATTATTAGATTTCATTACGTCTTCTTCTGCTGCACTAAAGAGCTACAACCAGGAATTTCTTCCCATGCAGCTGCTTATTAAACTGTCTTGGACTTCTCTCAGAAAATAGATTGGGCTTTTTACATCTCACTCTATTGCACACTTTGAGGCTGAAAAACACACTTCTGCTATTTAGAAGGAACACTAGTGAAATCCATTTAATTTGTCAGGGGAAGACAAGTACTTTTTCTTGGTGTGTTGGCACAAGTTTGAGCGCTTTGACAAGTGCAGACATGGGACAGGTTTGCCTGCAGAGCTTTCAGGTGCTGCCCCTCTGTGCTCCATGAGCAGCTCTGGGAGCTCCTGGGAGGGCTGAGCGTTCACTGGGGCTGTCAGAGCACCAAGGGGGATTTCTCTTCAAAATAAGGAAGGTGAGAAAGACTGGGTTGAACACTAATTTTGAAATACTGAGCAGAAGTGATGTTTTCTAGGCAGAAATCCTGCAGAGATCTGCTAATGAGTAACAGCTCTCTGCCTGTTCATGCAGAGCCCAGAGACTCACCACAGCTGGCTGTGTTAGGATGAATTTTTGGCTAAAAATTGGGAAACCTGAGTTCATTTTTTTCTGGCTCTGCTGTAGGTTTAGATTTGACTTTGAATAAGACATTCTATTTTTGTATATTCCTTTTTTTTTTCCTATGGCAGATGGGAGGAAATATTTCTTTCTGTCATGTCCATCTTTCAGAGGATGAAATGCTCCTGGTATTTCAGAATGCATCTGGATGTAATTGAGCTTCCATAAGTGCTGTCACATTAACAGCCACAGTACTCCTCTTTTTAAAAAATGGAATTTACCCTTTAACAGGTCCATGCCTACATAAATTATAGTTGGGCATTTTGTTTCCAGCAAAGCTACCAGAAATATTGTCTCCTTTTCATCTTCATTCTGAAACAGAGATTACCATTTGCTTAAACCTCATCTGCTTGCTTAGCCTCCCCAAATCTGTCAAAATTATGCAATATCTTAGAATTATAATTTTAATATAATTCAATATCTTGAATTATAATTTACCCAGTTTATGGAGCATTTGCACAACCAGCCCAAGCAGCAGGGATGGGGGAATATGGAAGGCAGGGGGAATGAACCAGGACTGGCACAAACACCTCTGGGATCAGGCCTTTACTTGGCCCAGCCAAAATAAACCAACCAACCTCAGTTCAATCTGAGCAATGGGACACAAGAAGCCCCAAATCCCTTTCTGCTGCTGTGCTATGGGGTGCTTGAATTATTCCTTTAAACACAGGATCTTTCATGGAAAAATGGAATTGCTCAGCATAGTTCAGTCGTGGAGCAGAAGCTGTTACCTGAGCTGGTGGGGAGCAGGTGACAGAACAGGGGAAATGGGGAAAGGAAATGATTGCTGCCATCAGCTGACAGAGATGATAATCCCTCTGAAAACGTGAGCAGCAGAGCATGTAAACATTGACACAGGGCAACAAGGCAGGATTTTGATAGAGTGGACACTGTAGTTAGAGCTGGTGAAGAAATCCCCAGGGGCCCTGACTGTGGTTATTGCTTTTGTCTTATTTTATCTCTGTGGAAGTATTAGCTGCTTGTGACAGCCTGACTCTGAGAGAAGATGGAAAGAGATTATTTAGAGACAAGAGGACAGACAAGTGGCTTGTATTCCATGTTACTCACAGCAAACATGCTCCAGGGCAAAATTAAATGAACTGCAAGTCCAGAAAAGTACCTCCATAAAAATGATGTAAAGCTATATTTTTTTTCAGATTTTCCTACAGATTATAGGCAAAGCAATGCAGCCACTGTAATTGTTTTGTTGGTTTGGTTATTTTTTATTATCTATCCCATTTTACCAGAAAACCTTTTTTTTTTTTTTTTGACAGAATTGTGTTTAGGTTGAATAAGAAAGACTCGTGATTATTTCTTTGGCAGCCCAGAATGTTTACAACAAAGGCTCCACAAATAAATAGTTGGATGGAACCTGGAGCTCAGTAAATGAAGAGCACTCATGACCCAGCAGGGATAAAACACATCAGCCATGTGATGAAAGAATTACTTAACCCTGTGGCACTGTGTCTTTCAGTTCTTAGAAATTCAGACTTTAATGAAGCAAAGTAACATTTAATGATTACTGCCATTCTACAGAAACAAAAAATTACTGGAGTAACAGAGGAGTTGTTCTTATATCTTTATTTTAACCAAGCTGGAATGTATATTCTGATGGAAAAGTACAGGCACTGTCTGGGAACATGGGTCACTGTGTAAGCTCTGTATTTATTCTAATGCAGGACTTTTCTGGTCACATCTGGCATGCTTTTAAGGTAAGTTTTGTGCTGATACAAGTGCAGAATGATGATGAATGGCTTAATTAGAGAAGCTGTGAAAAGGCAAAAGGTAAATGTTAATGCCTTCTTTGTAATCAACTAATGATCTTTTTGTCTATAATGGGACATTAATTTGCCAATAATTCATCTGAGAAAGAATATAGATTTGGCAAGGAATTATATATCTAAATGCATGTGTTGAGAAAGGAGAAGCCATTATATTACATCCTCATAAAGGTTATTTTCAGATGTTGTTGAAACACAATATTGTGCTGGATCTGAAATGAACTTTCATTCCATACTTTGAGTTGTCAAACACCTTGAAATGTCAAGCACAATTTTGGTTCAATTTGAAACCATGTCTGTATCTCTATATATTTAACTTCTAGAAATCTCTTGCAAACAAAGAACATCCCTTATTTGCTCAGCACTTTTATAATATGGGACACTATCTTCCCAATAAGCTGAAGCTAATATTTGCAGAGTTCAGTTGTGAGGACACTTTTTGCTCTTGGGAAAAATGCTGCCAAATGTGTGTGTATTTTCACATCCTTATGCTAGATGGAATATGGCCTAGATAACTTAAAGAATAAAAACATGCCTAGCAAAGTCTTTTATATGTCACCATTGATAAACTTCTGTTGGTTTCATTATACAATACAACAAACAACCAAAAGCAAAATCCATCAAACAAAACAATTCATCAACTAAAGCAAACCCTAATCTAAATCTTTGTAAATGGGAGTAACTGGTCTTGAAGAAACAAAATTAAAAGAACCAGTAAAAGGCTGTGTCTGGTGATACACCTCACTCCAAATTTCCCTGGAGAGGCAACAAATCTACAAACGTGACAGCCTACTTTGCAGTCCTGGAATTTGGAGATTCTTTAGGGAGCTGTTCATCAAAATCACAAACTGCCTTTTTCTTTTGTGTTTTACCCAAATTGCATCCCCTTACCAGCTCTTTAGGTGATGTACAAAATAGCATAGTTTGTCACTCATTTCACAGCCCATGATGAATGTTAATATCTGTCCATTAATAGCAGCAATAAAGCATTTAAGCAGAGTGAATCACTAGGACATAATGGCACTTTCTTCTCTAAAAGTTCCTTTTCTCTGCCATTTTGCATTTCCTCTGAGGTATCAAAAAACCATTCCAGACATCTGCTGTCTGGTAGTCAGAAAAGTAAAGTCAAAGCATGTTGTAACAGACTCACCAGAGGGTTTTTTTGGCATTTTTTCATGTTCTTTTTGCAGCTCAGGTAGCTGCCAAGGCTGGTGGTGCCTGGGTTAGGGTGCAGTGTAGGCAGAGGCATTTTTCACATTTCAGACATGTTTCAAATATCCAATTCCAGTCATTTATGGGCATTGCCCCTCCTCTGGCACTTCCCCATAGCCCTGAGAGGAGAATATTAATCATGGATTTGTCATCCCAAGTAAATAAGCATTCCCAGTGAAAGCCATGCTCACACACATCTGCATCTGATGTTTATTAAGGATTTGGCACTTACTGTGTAAAACAGGACATCAGCTGAATTCAGCAATCATGTGTTGTTTTAGTGAGCAGGTGCTCCAGCTGAACTTGTCCATTTTAAGCAGGTGATGATTTGTGAGTTTTTAAAGTATAAATTACGTGTTTTGTTTGCTGAACTTTGTTAGAATGGGAGCGTGGGAAGGGCTGCCTGGAATAACTATAATGATTTGTTAGTATTTCTGCTGGCACACTGATCTTTTTCTCAGATATTTTATGAATTTTACTCCTTGAGATCAGTTTGCAGAGTAAATGCTAGCTCCAGTTTGAGTTCTGCTGTTCAGGGCACAGGAGAGAATGTTTTAATGTGGTGTCACTGGACTGGCTGGGCTCTGTGCATATGAGGGATGAGTTCACACAACTCCTTACAGCAGGATTATCTCTGCTGTACACCTGAAGCACGAAGAGTTAGCAAGATTTATAGAACTGTTAAGGATGAGCTATCAGGTAGATCTCCTGGGTGATAATATTCACCATTCTGTGTTCCTACAACCACTCCTTCAGGGAGGTCACAGAGGAGGAACAAGGTGGAATTAATGCTTTGAAAAACAGGAGTGCCCCCCTCACCCTCAGCAGGTCTGCAGGTGAGTTTGAAGAGAAATTATTTAATAAGAAATGGAAACTGCCCCAGCTCCCTGAGTCCAGGCACCCAGCCTGAGGACTGTGAGTCTCCTCACTCCTGCCATTTTCCTATTCTTGCCTGGCTTTCTTTCCTTTATTTATTTAATTTTTTATGTCAGCACTGCTCTGGAGATCATTAAGGATCAGGGCTGTGGAGAAGCCCCAGCTCTCACCTTGTGTATGTTCCTTAGGGCTCCTGGTGAGTGAGCATCTCTGCTGCTGAGGCTTCTCTGCTCCTGCATGCCTCAAGTGCCAAGGCTTGAACAAACCAAACCATTTGTGCTTCAGCCACCCAGCAGCCAAGGGACAAATGTGCCTCATGTCTGGTGGCTTCATGAGGTGGCCTCAAAGCTCTGTTTGACCACCCATGGGGCTGCTTTGTGCCCCTAAAACTGAGTTCTTGGGGCTTCTTGTTACCACCTTCAAAGCTGAATTTAAACTGAGACACCAGATGTTTTCATGGTCTAAAATATTAGTAATTAATCTGAATTTGTAGTGCTCCTGCCTTGGAAGAAGCTTTTACTTTAATAGGTTTTGTTGGGGTTTTTTTTAGGGGGGAAAGTGTTATTCTAAGTAGATCAGCATGCTGAAATTTGCATCGTAAAAGATTGTTTTGGAACAAGGCAGGATCTAATGAGCATATAGTAAATCCCTTGGCTCTGCAGCAAAGCCACAATAAGCATAATAGCTCTCACTGAATGAATCCCTTGCAGCCTAAAAGCTTTTTTCTTTAAAATGAAATAGCAACCCTGCAGGATTTAGTGTAGACAATATGCAAAGATCATTTAAGGGTCTGCTGTGGAAAGAGAAAATAAATGAGGATGACTCCACTTAGGGTCCTTTGAAAAGACCCTTTGTGATCACTTCATTAGTCAGTCTGTTTCAATATTTTCTCATTCAAGAATGACTTTATTCTAATTGAAGCATCAATAAATTCCACTCTTTATTCTTCCTCCCTGTGGTCTCAGCTAAAATGTCAGGAAGCATTTTATCATCTTTCAGCCTTCTTACTGAAGGCTGAGAACACAGTCAGTATTATTTCATTAGCAGAAGGCTGGAAGTGGGAACTACTGGTACTGCACAAGAAAGTTGAGAACTCACTGTGGTGGAAAAACAAAAAGATGAACAAGTTTATTTTTTATTTTCCCTCTGTCTTAGCTTAGGTAACAATTGAAGGGAAATGCTGTTGGAGGGATAGTTTTGTGCTCTTCAAAACATTTCTGTGGTCATGTGAACACCTGTATGTCAAGCAAGGCATCCCTGCTGTGACCTCAGGTATTCTTGCTGATCTTCCCCAGCATCTGACAGAGATTAAATGTGGTTTGGAGATTGCTGCCATGCTCAGCTGATCTAACCTTGAGCATTTTCTGTGGACTGGACTGTGGCAGTGAGTGTCCTGCTCTTGTGTTCCAGAAGCTGAGCTGACCAGTCAGGACTGCCTGGTGCTTTGGTGCAGGTTAATAAAGCACTGCCTGGCACAAAAAGGGTATTTTCCTAAGAACTTAAATGTTGCAGGAGCTCAGCTGCAGATTTTCTCATGTAAGCTTAGTGTACATAAGGCTTTATCCCTTGCTGGGGTTTGAATTTAGAGGGAGATTTTCTCTATGGTCTATTGGGATAAATGAGGAGAAACAACCTAAAGCAATCACACGAAGGAGATGTGAGGAACAAGAATAACAGGCTGGTCTTTAATGCTGTTTCATATATTCTGTATAGACTGTATTTTTCCAAGGCCAATTTGTTAAATTTTTACAGATATAGTACAACAGTATCTGTGCTGACATATTTACAAAAATGACTGGCAGTGATTCCATTGATTTGGGGAAAAGTTGAGTAAAGTTGTAGGAAAACAGAAAATTATTCTCATCAAATGCATTCTTAAAGAGTACATGATAAGAAGCATCTGCCTGAGACAATTAGCAAACTGCATTAGAGACACCAAATTTCATTTACTTGATGGAGGAAAAATGATTTGTGCTTGCAAAACACAACATATATGGTACTAGACCAGAAGAGATCTGCAGCCTCTTTTAGACTTGAGGAGAATTCAGAGAAAATGGAGTTATTATCTCTAGTCTGTGAAGTTTGAGCGTTTGCCTCTAAGCAAAGTCTCTTTCCTACGCCTGTCATTTATGTGATAGGAGCTGTTAACATCTCCTGGAGCATTTTGAGGCGCCAGCATTCATTAATTTGCTAAGAAAAACAAGCCTTTAAAAATTAAAACCTTTCTCTTTGGCTGTCCTTTCTCCCTGCTCCCATTCCTCAATGCTTGCTTGCCTGTCAGACCCAGAGCAGTGATGTCAGGGAGACTGGAGCAGGGGGAGTTTGTCCAGCATCACTGCACTGACTGAGCTTCCCCAGCAGGAAACAAGAATTCCTGAACCACCAGCAGCTTTTGGAGCTTGGGATATTTCATTCTTTGTCATTTGAAGTCTGTGTGTAAAGCCCAGCATCCTGCCTGTTCAGGGTCAGGCTGCTCTTCTTGCCTGGAAGGGTTTTGGCAATTTCCATCCCCCACCAACAAGGCATTTCAGAGAGTCTGGAATTTTCCTTGCAGAAGGGAGATCTGCCTCTTCCCCAGACATGCTCTTTTCAAAGGTGCATTACCCTTTGTGAAATTGTGCAAAATATGGGTTTATGGAGATGGGATTAGTGGTTACAGCATATGGGGCATTTTAAATATCATTTTAAATCCTATCTCCTCCCTTGCATAGCAGCCAGTCTATTAATTTATCAGCCCCAGTTCTTTACACACCAAGTTTATCTTTACAGTAAGATAGCAGTTGCTGAGTGCGAGTTTCTCCAGAACATGTTTCAATTTCTTCATGCTTATCTATTTCCCTCTGTAAGAGGGTTAACAGAAGGGTTTTATCTTCTCACTGTTGTCACATCTGAGATCTTAACTGGCTTGGGGTTCTCATAACCTCTAAGAAACATGTGAAGGACAGCCTCTAAATTTGCTGCTGAAGAGCCACCAGACAAATATAAAACATGCATGTGTTGAGGGTCTCATTGCAAGGATGTTATTGTTCCACTGCCATTTTTTTCCTGAAAGCAATTTATCTGTAAATGCCAGAAAACCCCAAGGGATCAAAGCTGAGAGGTCAAACTCCAACAAGTTCTAACAAATTTTAAAGGCTAATCAAGTACCTATGAAAAAGTTCTTTTACTTTCTGTAAAGGAAAGGTATTATTTTGAGTATGCCATGAAATTCACATTAAATGACTCTGCAGGAGGATCTTGAACTCTGTTGTAATAGTTGTGGGAAAAGCAGCAAACTTCCAAGTATTCCTCATTGGGACAGCTGAAATAGTGATAAAAATAATAATCATAAATCAGTAATACCAGAGCCAAACATATCCTGAAGACTTGTATGGCTACATCTACTCTATCCTCCACATCTCTGCTTCTCTCTTCGAATTAAGTTCTTGCTGTTTGAGCCAGGAAAAAAACGTGAGGAGAGCCCCAGGTGAAATTCAACTTTCCAAAACTCATCAGTCCAAACCCACTTCTCTGTGTTTCCAGGGCAGCAAGAGTAAGGGATGGGTATTGAAACACACAGGATTAGAAAACTCCAAATACCAGAATTAGCTTTCATGTCTGAGGTTTTGTCTCTGCCCTGCTGTGAGCAGGTTATCTGCAAACTGCTTGGAGCAGGAGTTGAGAGCAAAAAGGAAAGGTTGTCACCCAATGTCAGGATCAACCAAGGACCCTCTTGGGTCCTGTAATTTAAAAGCATGGGTCAGAAGTTTATCCTGAAACCTCTGACAAAACAAAGAGCTGTGGATCTTGAGGTGTGATTCCTTCCTTTGTTCAAGTCTCTTTTTGGCAGCTGAAAGTCTCTCTGATGTAAGCTGGTTTGTCCCAGTGTGGAAAGACTTTTCTCTAGAAGTGCACCATTAACTAGCACAGGCTATTTTGAGAAATGACAGTTGAGACTTTTTTAAACCACAATTATGGCTGCCTTTAAAGATGATGATAAAAATGCAGTTGATGAACAAAACGAGACCATGTGATTAATTTTTCCATATGATGTGTTTGATTGTGACAGCTCCCCAGTCTCTAACAGCTTCCTATGTGAAGTGAAAAACAGAGAGAGAGTTCTTTATCTAGCACAGCTGATTAAATATGACTCTCTAGGCAGCTCTGAGAATACATGCAGGAGAGAATATCCATAAAACTCCATTAGAAAACAAGAAAATGTCAAGCTATAAATTACTTTGAAAGATCAGTTTTCAGCGAACTACGTAAATTGTCAATATCAGAGATGCAAGAACACTAAGTGTGTTAAATTCCTGTTAATTTTTTGTGTCTAGTGTGGGCACTAGAAGAGTTGGCACATCCCTTAAGGACTGGAGGATAAGTGCAGAGCTCCCATGTTACAGATGGGAAAAGATTTTATTGTCATCCTTCAAATATACTTTGAAGGATCACTTCTGATTTAGACCTTGCTGGTTCATGGCTGACTGGAGAGAGAGACAGATAACTACAGCAGGTTTTGAAGAATTAAGAGTTACCTTTCTGTTTGACTTCACCAGAGTAGGAATTTTCCTGTACCTGCAGTACACATGGATTTTATTTTACACTGTGGTGTTACATGGGCTCAGTGGTGCCTGCTGTTGTGAATTTACTATGAGTCCTCCTGCCCTTCAGGTATTGCAACTTCTGTCAGAAATCAGGGTTTTGTCACCTCAAGGAACCACAATTTGATCCCTCTGTCAGATCCAGCTGATAAATTAAACTAAAAATATTTCTTTTGAACACTCTGTGCTTTGGCAAAATTTCTGAACAACAAAAAATACTGGTTTTGAAATCATCAAAAGATTGTGTTAGTCTATTCTATTTGACATTTCAGATTATATATATATATATGCTGTCTTACATTTAAAAACTTTTAACACCAAGCAGATACTCTGAAAATCAATTAGTTTCAAAAAAACCTTTGTGGGTAACACAGGTGGAGGTAACAAAGAGCTTGTGTTTCAATCAGCAAAAACCTTTAAAATTGGTGTTATTCTTGAAAATGTAGGTCAACAAAAGTTCTGAAACAAGTGGAAATTCTTTCACCATAGAAAAATCTTTGCCAATCCTGCTGTAGGTGTGTGTAGGCAGTCTAGAAGACATCCATTTCTGGTAGGCTTTGCCTTGAGAATCAAAGAAAGCCTGAGATCCCTGACTTTTAAAAATTCCCACGCTGGAATATCATAAAACAGGGATATCTGAGCTGCTTTAAAAACTCCTCCACCTCTTCTGCTGCCTTCGCTCAGAAAAGAGAAAGTCTGCAATCTGAAAGTGAATCTTCTGTGAAATGCTGCTCAGAGTTCAGAACTGCTCCCTGAAACATCAGAGCCCTGTTCCAGCACAAGGGTTTTGTTTCAGGATGTGCAGAACATCCATTTGTCTGAAATGCTGCCTCTGGCAGGGCATGGCACGAGGGCCAGGCGCATCCTCTGCTGGCTGTGGCAGAAATGAGGGACCCTGCTGCCACTTGTGTGTTTTGAAGCTGGTTCCTTCCATTTTCTTACTGCTGGAAGATGCAGAATGTGATTATTCCTTTCAGGAAAGAGTCTCTGAAATGTGCACAAGTTTTTGGAAGCAGATAGAGCACAAAGCTGCTGCAGCACCCATAAACGTTGGGCAGTGACACCTCCAGGGAGATTGCTGCCTATGAAAAGTGGGCTCAAAGCCTCAGGGTTCTGAAAATTTCATTAATTGCTCAATGTTCAGTATTATCAGAAAAGAGGGACTAACCCCAGCTCTCCTGGAAAAGTCAGCTTTTAAAAGAGGTGGAGACCAACATATTTGGCATCTATAAACTTGTGGTGTTGGGAGGAATGGATGGAACACGAAGAGGGTATGAAAGTCTTGGCAAAGGGTGATTAATTGGAAGCAAATCCCCCCACACTGAAGTGTTCTTTCCACTGTTGCCCATTCTGGGATACCTCATCTCTCCAGCTGCTTAAATCAAAGGTCTGTTTGATGGAAAAAAGATTTGTAACAGAGAATCTGAGACTTTACTTTTTCTCTCTCACTGAGCACCAGGGTGTTTAAACTGCAGAATTCACAACCTTTACTTCCAGTGTAAGTTTTCAAAGTTCAAACTGTCTCCCCAGCTTTTCCTTCTCACTGATGCCATTTTTATTTTTGCCTATTGATTTTTCTTTTAGTGAGATCATCTGTACCAAATTAAATAACCCTGTGCAGTCACACCAGTGTACACAATAATGAGATATTCAATTTGCAGAGCACCATGGAGAGGGAAGAGCCCTCCCTGTAATCAGCAAGAGCCTCTTGGGAGCTGCAGCCTCTCTCTTGCCAATGGCAAATATTAAATCCCAGGAATAATATTTAAAATGCTAAAAATGGCAAATATTAATGCCAGGATATTTCTGAGCTCTGACTCTGCAGGACATGATGCTGTTGGAAACAGGTCTCACCTGCAGAGCAATGTTCTCTCTGTGTTTATTGCCAAGATTTAGGAATTGATTAACCCACACTCTGGCCAGCTCTGCTTCCTACTTAATGGTGGCCAGGCTTGTTAAACTCTTTTTAACTTTTAATTTTTTTTAAATCCCGATAAAGATGGTTCCAATCTTCAGCAGAAAGTACTTGTGGGAAAATGCATTTTCTTGGAAAATTTATTCTTGTTTGGCAAGAATTAAAGCTTGGCACCTTATTAGCCTTTCTAATTAATGTACCCAACCTGCCTTCAGAGAACTTTGCTAATGCACAGTTGAGGCCATGGAAGATGAGACATGGCCACATCTCAGATTTTTTCTGATGCATAAAAAGTGATGTCCGCTGGCCGCTGCATAAATAAACATTTTTCTGCAGCACAGCCACACTTCAGGTGTACAGGAATAGCTGATAATTAGTGTCAGGAAATCATTATGGAACAAGCCACAAACATTATCCCTCCATTTGTAATTTACTCCTGATGGGGGTACTTGTTCTTCTCAATACTTAATATGTCTGTTTATAGAAAAGTTGATTGAGATAATTAGCAGTAAAAATGCTAAGGTAACACGGCTATGGTAACATTTAAATTGCTATCAATTTTGTTTATAGCAGCCTAAAGAGCACTGCTGAAATTAGAAATTAGCTACAATTAGCAAATAAATTGAGTGTCTCTTGGAATTACTTGATCATGTCTTAAAATGCTGCACAGTGTGATGCTCACAAGGCAAAGCTGAGTCCCTGGGCTGCTCAGCTGCACCAAGTCAAGGAGAACACACTTTGCTTTGCTGCTGCTCCTGGCCTTCCATGGAGCCTGCACTGCTGTCTCACAGTACAGGTTTGCATGTGAAGCCAAAAAAAAAAAATTGCTCTAGGGGATTTGTCTCTCCATGGGGGAAAGGAAGGCGGAGTGGGATTTTCAGCGATGTGCACCCTTGTGAGGAGCAGCTCAGAGGCTGCAACACTTCCACCAGCTCTGTAAATGAACCTTGAGACACACATTCACTGTTGGCAGCTCCATATGAGAGGAATAGCTTGGGCTGGAAATGTGTTGTTATCCCAGAAGATAAGCTGTGGATACGGAAGGCAGCTTTCTCTGATTGCCTGAGATGTGTCGCTTTGGAGGGCCTTGGGCATCACTTTATGTTCACAGTTAGAAATAGTTTGCTTCCCCCAGTAAGGTACTTTAAGGATCCTGCTTGATAAATGCTTTACAGAGGCATGTAATTATTTTCCTGGCATAATTTCATAATTTGATGTGGAAAGAAATGTGTTGTCTGCTACTGTTAAAATGGGTCATTAAGTGCAGTTTTGAGAATGAAAAGAGGAGGGGAATGAACCAGTCTCAGGATCAGCCTCTGACTCACCTCTCTCTTACCTGACTCATACAGTACAATATTCTCATTCTTTCACCCTTTGTTGGAAGCAGACAGGCAGTGGTTTTCTGCAGCACACGTGCCTCTGTGTGCAGAGAGGAGAAGGTGCTGCTGAACATCCCATCCTCCTCTGAGCACAAATCTCGAGTGTTCATCCAAATCTCACATGATGGCTCTCAGCTGCTGGGATCTTGCCCAGTTTTGGATGCACATATTTGATGATACTACAGAAACTTTTCTATTTAGTGTAAGTTTAAGTAATTATTGGGCTGGAAGGGAAGGAGACAAGATCTTCACCCTGTACTTAGCCATGTGCTGAATTAATGTGGTGATACTGGGTCATGTGTGTGCTCCACTGACAGCATCTGATCTTCCTCAAATAAAACAGGAGACCTTGTCTAGCCTGGAAGGAAATGACCACAGCTGAGCAGCTGTGACATTTGTCTGGGATGTGCAGAAATGGTGGCACAGTGATGTTCACCTGGTGATACACAACTCTCTGACTCCCTGGCCCCTGTGCTCTACACGCAGTTCTCTTCCTTTGGAATTGAAAATACCATTCTTATCCAGGGAAACATCCCCTGCTGGTGTTAAAAGTTACATATTCCCAGAAAAAAACAAGTCATTCATCTGGGGTGAATTTCAACATCTTCTAAGGAAAAAAAATTCCCTGATTATTTCCTGGCTGTTTCCTTCCTTCTTTCCTCCTCTTCAGCAAATGTTACCTCTTTAAGGAGCAGAATTGGGCTGAGGGGAAAGGGAAGAAGTGAGTGAGTGGCAGTGGAAAGCAGTCCAAGGAATTATGGATGGGGCAGTCACACCACAGCCAGACCCATACTGGGAGCTGAGCACCAGGATCAGACAAGTGAGACTTATCTGGCCTGAGGCTGCTGCTGCCTTTTTTTATTCTGTTTCCTTCAAAGCCAGAAGTCTGTGTTCCCTGTGGATTTCGTCTGTGGAGAATTTATCAGTGATAAATAACTGTTTGTGTTGAATTTACAGATGAGCTGAACTGTTTTCTTTAATGTTGCAGTTTAGTACCTTTTGGTTTTCAGGTTTGTGTGAGCAGTGGCATTCAAAGGAAATAAATCTGTCACTCAGATAATGTACTTGCCCTTGGTACCAAAATACATAAATAAGAGTTACCAGGTCATTAGGCATATCAATAGAAAGAAAAATGTGCTGTGCATTAAATAGCTGACTTCCAGGCTGGGTTGGGCAAATAGCAGTATACGAAAGTGTACTGCTCATTCTTCTGATTGTGAAAAACAATTACTTTTTTTTTTCTTTTTTTTTCTTTTTTTTCTTTTTTTTTTTTTTAGCACTTCCTCTTTGCACTTTCCTCAGCACGTCAGTCCAAATTTATGAGCAGTGTGTTTTTCAGTGTATTCCATTTATCAAATGTAAATTTCAGTGGCCAATGATTTACTACAGAACTGTTTGGAAAGCAGCAAGTAAATATTACCTAACATAGTATTAAAAAAAGAAAAGCCAGAGTGGAGGAGATTTTATTTGCCACTTCCCAAGCACTTTATCTTTGTCCTTGAGAAAGCAGGTTAGCTGGAGAACAGCTCCAGAATGATTCTGGAATGCATCTTGTATGGAAATGTGCTTTTATTCTCAGTAAAAAGTAACCTTGGAAAGTACTGAATTGTTACTTATATTTTAATATCTTTCATTTACTTCAGCTGGACTCTACTAGTAGGTGCAGACCTGCAGGAGCTGAATCCATAAGCCTCCCTCACTCTCCATCACTCCAGATCTTGCTGATGAAAAGAGACAAGTCCTCGTTGTCCCCTGCCATGGAGTTCAGACAGTAAATAATGAGCAGGGAGAAAATTGCACTGTGTGGGTTCCATGGTGTCTGGGTAGGCTGGGTGATACCTCAGCCCCTTTTAGCCCTCTTCATCAGCTCAGGGGTACAGAGACAGGTGATGAGAGGTGTCCTGTGGAGACAGTCTGAGAGAGCTGGAGATGTTTAGTCTGGAGAAGAGAAGGCTCTGGGGTGACCTTAGAGCCCTTTCCAGTACCCCATCCACGTGTCAAACACAGCTGATCTTGGTTGAAGTTTCAGTAATGCTAGTTTAAAATAGCACCCATGGCAGGAGTTAGCGCCTCACAATTTGTTCTCTGCCTGATGGTCCCAGTGAGATTATGGTGAAGGACTTGTTTCTCTATGGCTTCTAAACTTGTGTACCTCATGCAGCCATCTGCACCCCTTCAGACTCACCTCCAGCGGTAAATTGGAAACTGTCCAACAGCCCTCACCTCCCACTAGCCAACACTGGCAGCACCTGCAGGGAAGCCCTTGTGTTGCCTGAGCAGGGGAAATGACGCCCTGTGTGTGCTGTGTGTGCCCCCCAGGTGTGGCAGTGCGGGGGCAGCATGGAGGTGCTGCCCTGCTCGCGCGTGGCGCACATCGAGCGCACCAAGAAGCCCTACAACAACGACATCGACTACTACGCCAAGCGCAACGCCCTGCGCGCCGCCGAGGTCTGGATGGATGACTTCAAGTCACACGTCTACATGGCCTGGAACATCCCCATGGCAGTAAGTACAGCTCACACTCTGTCCTAAGCACGTGGGTAGCTGGTGGGGTTAGCTCTCATATAAGTGCAGATGACCACGGCTTAAGGCTGTGGGAAAACCCTTGCAGTAGTGGTGAGTGAAAAACCACCCACAGGATCCTCCAGTTCTAGCGTGTTGTTAATTGCCAGAAAATTCTCTGCTTCCCTTGTTATCATTGCTGCAATCATTTTAATATACCTAATTGCCCTTCCCTACTGGACCTCCTCCCTAAACCCCACCTGTTGGAGTCAGTGAGTCAAGGGCCTGCCTGAATTGTCCAGGCAGAAGCCAGAGTGCAGGAATTGAGTTAAAACCCTTGAATGGATTGAAGCATGTTAAGCCACCCACCATAGAATGAGAGTTTAAGTAGAGGAATAAGTATAAGTTTAGATGTAGGTTTGAGTTTTAGGATAAATAAGTAACGTCAATAAGTAAGTTTCAGTGAGAGCTGCAGTGTTTTTAGTAAGTGAAAGGTTTCAGATACTAGAATAGAAGAACAGGTTCTAGTGAAGGTTGAAAAACATGCTATTGTTTTTAGTAGAGGCTCCAGAAGCTCAGTTTAAGACACTACTTAGTCAAAATAGAACTTCAGTGAGAATATTGCTTGCATTTGTCAGATAGAACAAGATAGATCGTATACGTAGTTTATATGTATCCTAGCATGCTAAGAAATTAGGATTTGCACAGGTTGAGAGAAGGTGGTTTGAATTTACGTGTTAGCTTGTTAGAAAAATCCTATATAAGATTATGTATTGGGGAGAGTTAGTGCTTTTTTGCTATTGCTTTTTTGCCTTTGCTTTTTGCTTTTGCTATTGCCTTTACTTTTCGCCTTTTTGCCATCACTTTGCCATGCTGGTCAGCGTCTCCAACACCAGAAGAAATCAGGAGCTTCAGCATCAATACCAACCTCCCCAGGATCCCCAGGGCCAGCTCCTGCTTTTGTTCAGGACTTTATGCCAAAACTTAGCATGGACTTTAATGTCTATGACTGTGCCTTAGAAGACTGATGCGCTTTTACAATAAATAACCTTTTAACAACTACTAGCTGCTTTAATAATTTAGAAATAACCTAGCAAGAAGGGCGTGTTGAGAGCACCAAGGGAGTTAACCCCAATCCACCCTGATTCCTCCCCTTCTCCAAGTTATAAACACCCCTGCCATGCCCTAACTTTGCCCTGCTTTTGTCCATTTGCCCTCATGGATGGAATTAGCCTCCCTGTACCATCTTTTCTGGTTTGTTCAATACAAACTGTTCAGCTTGCTGTTTGTTATTTTCTAGTATTAAAGTTTTTTAGTTCCCGAACAATCAGGTCAGATGGAGACAACAGGTAGCTGTTCCTAACTAGCTCTTGGAGTGAAGGGTGTTACTACAGCTGTGCAAAGCGGGTTAAGCTTAGGGAAAGTGTTTTGGTGCATGCTCAGTACAGAGAATTCTGCCCTGTGAACTTGATTCCTCAGTCTAAGTTTAGTTGTGCACTCAGTCCAGACTGTTATATGCAGTGACACAGATTTATAATTTAAGCAGAGCAAAATGTCCCAGGTTTATGTGCTCCCCCAGAAGTCGTTAATTTGGGGTGCCGTTAAACTCTGAGGTGCTCATATGCTTCAACAGAAATGTCCATAAATAAATATCATCATTCATGGTGAGACTCAGTAGACCTCACCAGCATAAAAAATGCAATAAAAGAATCACACATTAAATAGCTTTATTGTCCACAGGCTGAGAGGTGCAATGTGGGCACGTTCTGCTTCTCTCCACGCATACGAATTGTAGATGGCGTGTGGGGGCCTCCAGGAACCTGTGTAATATAAATATTAGATAAACTGTAGGTTCAGTTTATCACTTTGTTCTGTGAGTATATCACATGCTACATCTGCACTGAGCATAATTCTTGCAGAGAAGAGTTTTATGTTATATCCCAGCCAGGTGGAAGCTGGCTGTTGCTGTGTTCCTTGGCTGTGTTTGCATCCAAATTATTCATGTGAAGGGGCACAGGGAGAGCAGCTGAGGGTTAACATAGACTGATCTGTAGGTAAGGATGGTTTAGTTAACTCTTACAGTAGGGATTTGCCCTGAGCTGAAGCAAATTGGAACAGGAATGTTCCTATCAGAACCAGAAAATGTGCAAACCCAGCAGCAACTTTGGAAATATTCAGTTATGTCCTAAGTTTGTCAAAGTCATGGGAGTCTTGTCAAAGACTTCATTAGATTTAGTCTGTGCTAAACTTCTGCTCATGGTACCTAGTTAATCAGTGATACCCCATTTTTGTTCTTTCCTCTTACAGTCTTTAAAATACACATACCTAGAGGACCAATGTTTCCTCCTTGTCCATGGGATCTCTGAATATATCAGATATTCTCCCAGGTCTAAATTCACTCACCACTGCTCAATATTGGACACTCTGTGCAAGGCCTCTAAAATGTGTTTTTGGTGACTTCTTTTGGCTCAAAAAGTAATTGCAGGGAATTATTTTGCCTTAACAAAAGGCAATCCTGCATCACTTTTTCCACACAAGATTTCTGTGATGGTAGGAGGAAGACAGCAGTGTCCATTAAAGATTTATGGGCATTTTGGCCCTGTCTGCACACATAAAATACACTTGCTAAAATGGTCAGTTTTCAATTAGGAGATGAAAAACTAACCTCTGCAAATGTGCTTGCTTGATGACATGTGAAAATGAATTCTGAGAAAAGATGATATTTAAATAAGCCTTTACACAAAAACATGATTTCCTTTAATCTCTCCGAGATTACTTATTGATGCAGTTTTCTGCACTGAGCTATATAGCAGAGCTTTTTTTTAAAAAAAAAAACAAGCTCATCTACAATAAAAGACATAAAATCAGCAGAAGTACTGAACATTAAAATTTTCTTTCCATAAAATAAATTGATTGATTGATAAAATGTGCATCATAAAAATCAGCCTATTAGCTCTGAGGAAAAGGAAGCTGATGTTAGTGTTCATGGAATTATTCAGTGTAGTATTCAGTACAGATGACAGAAGTATTGGCATAATCCATCACAAAATCCTTCTGCAGGGGAATTAGAAACCTTGCTAGTTGGTTAAAAAGAATATGGCCACAAAGTAAATCCTGTGGACACCTCATTCTTGTACCATCACACTGTAACCTGCCCATGGTGACTGGCACAGGGGGTGAGCACAGCTTTTTCACAGCTGCTCAATTTGCTGCTCTGTAGAAACAGCACTGCAAAAGAGTGCACTGTATTGCCTCATCTTAAATAGGGCAGAAAAGAGGTAAAACACATGCATTGTCCCATACCACAAAACTGATCCAAATTAACTCTTCTATAAGTCCCACCATCTTTTTCACAACTCAAAGTTATTTTGAGATTATTGAGCTTGTTGAGAATGTGTGCATAATGTGTATCTAGATCAGCAGATGGTCTTGGCACACCTGCAAGATTGTGTTCCTCTAACCTTCAGCAGCAAGTCAGCACAGCTTTATTTCAGTCAACCAAATACTTGGTACATCCCCACTTATGATTTATTCCTCGGCAATTTTAGTGATAAAGGAATCTTACATTGAATGATTTATTGCAGAGTGCCTCAGAGGATTGCTCTCCTTCCACGCAGCCTCAAGTACTACGTAAATTAACATTCATTTGAATGGATGCTGCACTGAGGGCTCCCGACAGAACGTGCATCAGCAAGCAGCAGTGAGCACAGCAAACTCTTTATGTGGCAAATAGGAAAACCTGTTCAGTATTACACTTGTATTCTCTCCTGAAAACCAGGCATCTGTTGGGGATCTTAATAAACCCTGAGCTAAGATTTGCTGCTGTCTTGTAACCCTGCGCTAGAAACAATCTGCAAAATGTACAGATATTCTTCTGGAGGAAAAGCACAAGGCACTTCAGAGAGATCTCATGCAAAACTCCCTGGTTTCAGTCCATTTGATTAATATAGTGTCAGAAAAGGTTTTTGGATGAGGTAACTCTTACTGTCTTAATGTTGAACTGTGATGATTTATAACACTTTAAATCAACAGACTCTAACTCAGGACCAGCCAGTTTTAAATGGCTGACTTTGTTCATATTAACTTGAATCTTCCACCCTGGGAATTTCATGGGATTTCTGTTTAAACGTGAATTAAATTCTGAAGTAGAATTATAAAGGTTTTGAGTTTAACTTCATTCTATGGCTCAAGTCTGCAAATGAGCTCCAGTTCTAGTAAAAACTGAATGCTGGTCTATATGAATGCTTAGTGGAGCTTAATGACTTTTTGAGTAGCTTTGCTTTGAAGTTTTAGCAGATCTGTTCTGACATCATTTACATTACTGAATATTCAAATCTCTTACTGGAGTAAAGTATGACCAAGCTGCAATATTTTAGATCAGAATTACTGCCTAAATTCTAAATGAATCTGAAAGGCTTCAAGATTGATTGCAAACTCTTAGAACTGCTGTAAGTAACAACACTCTTATTGTAGTCTTATTATTTTGATTTATTTTGGGGTTATGCTTGTTCTTTATGCTCCTTTTTCCACTTACTTTCATTAATAATTATTGTCTGCACTCAAAGGCAGCTGTTTGATGAGCTGCTGCTTACAACAAAAGAAGGAAAAGGGGGAAATACAGCTTGGTAAACAAAATGAACTCCAATTTGATTTCAGTAAAGATAGCAACCATAAAGGCAGTGCAGTGAGATTTCTTTATTCGTTTTCCGCCTTGCAGAACCCCGGAGTTGACTTTGGAGACGTTTCTGAAAGGATTGCTCTGCGGCAGCGGCTGCAGTGCCGCAGCTTTAAGTGGTACTTGGAGAACGTGTATCCTGAGATGAGGGTTTACAACAACACAGTCACTTATGGAGAGGTACAGTATGTCTTTGGGAACACATCACAGCTGCGCTCGAGCAGTCCTCTCCCTTCAGAGCTGGCTGTCAGGATCCACAGAGCAATGACACATCAGCACAGCAGTGGCAACAAAAATGCCCTCCCCTCTTTTAAATCAGCACTGAGGAGGGTGATGTGAGAAGCCCCATTCCTTTTGTTGGAGGGCAGCAGGTGAAGTCATCCTTGGTGACAGTGACACGCAGCCTCCTTGGCTCTCATTGGAAAATACTGACACAGAAGTTTGAGGCAATCATTTTCCCAAATAAGATGCCACAGACATCATAAAGAAAACGTCAGTGGTCAACAGAGCTAAAATAATTGTCTACATGAGCTGCAATTAAATCTGAAGGCAATATATTTTCCCATGAGACAACTAAATGAAGACTGTTCCTTTCTCTTCCAGTTGATTGACTTCATATAAAAATAAGTCAGGCACTTGAGACATTGATACAAAGTGCAAGTTTTATTCCATAATATCACTTTGCATCCCAATACAACTACCCCCATCAGGAACTGAGAAAAGACATGCAGTAAATTCAGGAGGAGCTGTTGGTATCTGTCAGCTCTGAGAAGGTCGTTAACAGTGAAGAACATTGGCAGAAGTGCCAATGTTGTGTCAATTATAGCAGACCCTGAGCAATCTGGGCTCTAAAACACAGTTTGTTCCTCTTGAGCTGTCATATAGAAGGTTCTTGAGTCAAATGGGAAGTTCGGTGATACAAATCTCAAATTCTTTAACATTTTTTAATAGAATAGAGCCCCACAAAGTATTTACATGGTATAAACCAGCCTAGATCCCTTTCAGTCTTTGGGGCTCATCCTAAATGACATCAAGCTTGTTGTTAAGTACTTTCTCTTCTGGTTATTTTCCTGGAGGAAAAGACGCCTGGATTTTTGTGAGTTTCAAGGAAAAGAAATGTATTGAGTAGATGTGAAACAGATTGAAACAGTAGTAGAAATATATTTCCTAGTGACTCAATTCCTATTTTTTAAAGCCATCTCATAAAGCTGCCTTCATCTTCTTTAGCCTTTATAGCACCCAAGCCATAAAATAAACCTCCTGAAATTTGGTTGTTGGTGAGCCCCCTTATCCAATCAGATTCCTTGTTATGCTTGTACACCATCATATGGAGGAATATATACTGATTTTTTTTTTATGCAGCAGCTGTTTCTAAATTATGGGGGTGGCAAGACAGGTACTTCACAGTCTAAACCAAAACTGACCTGTTGAGTCTTTAGAGGTGTCTGTGTAAATAACTTCTTGTTTATGATATCTCTAAAGTTTTTCTCTGTTCAAAATATGTGTATAATGCTTCCAGCCTCAAGAGAATGGCTGAAAGGGTTTTCACAAGAGCTCCATCCCAGTTTTTATAGACTTGTAAATTCTCCTTGTCTGGGGAGGCACAGGAATTTTTTATTTCCTTGGATCTCTGAACCTGTGCCCTTTCATAAAATGTGCTTTATGTCACTTCTGTACACAATAATGTACTCTATTTTCAGTTCAAATAAAAATTGTTCACAATCTTCTTTGGTTTTATATCAGCAATAGCAGGAAACAAAAGCATGTCACATGCAGCACCAATCCTGAGTAGCTCCTATCCTGTTTGTGAAAACACATTCTCAACACACAGGGTCAAAATTTATGTTTGCACAATGGCAATTTGGAGAAAAACTTGGCCTGGGTTTCTCAGGGTGATCTTTTCTGATCTTTGAGTAATTGCCAAAAATGTAACTCTGCCCCAAGGTGTGTAAAGACAGCAGGTTGTCCAAATAATGTCTTTTCCTGGAGCAGATTCACTGCTGGCACCCTGTCATAGCTGAGGGAGAAGCATGAGTCTCTCAGAGAGCAGATTTACATAGTACCTGTTTCAGCAGCTGCAGCACAGCTGAGATTCAGGTGGACTGGACTAAAATAGGGACTAATTTCCAACTGAACTGTTTTATTCTGATCTGGTTCTAGGTACGGAACAGCAAAGCCAGCGGCTACTGCCTGGACCAGGGGGCTGAAGAGGATGACAAAGCCATCCTTTATCCATGCCATGGAATGTCCTCCCAGGTAAATGGGGAAATCCCATTAGTGAGAAACCTTGAACTTGGAGACTATTCAGAGGAAACAAAGAGTGAATGGATGTATCTGGGTTGAGTTTGGCAGTGTAATTCCTGAGCTGCAAAGGCAAATGTCTGGCTTTACTCCACTATTGTTGGGTGCCTTTTCCAAGGCTGTCCAGCATGTGAATCTATATTTTGCAGTTGCCAGTTAGGAAAACAGAAGAATCACATTACTTTGTTTAAATACCAGAGATCCACTGAAGATTAATTAATTTAGGTAGTCTGTGTGAGGGAGCAGTTCTTGTTATGACATGACTTATTCATGGTGCCTCTTTAATTTAACTGTTCCTTGGTCCAGGCTCCTGGGCAGAAATTATTTATCAAGCTGCTGATTTGATTCCCTGAGTAGGCAAAAAGTTAAGCACATATTTAACATCAACTTCAAAGGGAATTAAGAATATCCTATAAGTTAAGACTTTTCTAAATTAGAATTTTTTTTTTTTTGGTCAGTCCCTGTGCATATTATTATTTTCTTACAGATGTCTGGAGATTTTTAAATGACATTTCTTCCTTCCATGCTCATAGTGATTTTACTTATACAAGTTGGATATTATTTAAATCCAGGACTTGAGCTTCTTCTGAAATGCAGTTTTAGTTTCTTTCAAAGTAGCATGTGAATCAAAACTATGTTAATGAACATTCTCATGTGTAAACAAACTCTGACCTTATCAGGCTTAACAATTATCCGAGGTTCAGTCATACATATATTGATTGGGAGTCCTGGCTCGTGCGTCACCACGGAGGCAAAGTGAGACACACAGTAATTCCTGCTGGCACAATGTCCACCTTTGGCAGGATCATTATGGACTATTTGACTGACACTCTCCTAGTAGAAGTGGAAGGAGCAGCCTTTGAATAAGGTAACAAAATAGCATTGCTTAATTAGATGTAAATTAGCTCCTCAAGAAGACTCTCGTTAGAGATGTCAAGGCGCTCAGAGAGAGTTCAGTCTCCTGCTCCATTCTAATCTGAACAGAAAGTTGCAAATTTAAGTCCTTCCAGAAAGCCCCTTAGCAACATCTAATCTCTATCAGTGCGTTAGCACTTAGAGGAGTAATGAAATAAATGGTTCTGACTGTAATTTATTTTGCAGTTTAAGTCCTTAACCTACTTGTTTGCCTCCATGATTCCTGTTTCACAAAGCAGGCTTTGACTTCAGGAAGAAAATAGATGAGGGCATAAGTTATAGTGATTTTTTTTTTCCATTTCCCTTTAAAACAAGCAAACAAACCAACAAAAAACAGGAAAAGAGTTTTAATTCTTCAAGAAGCACCAAGTGAAGACAGAGGTGATGTTTTATCTAAGTTGAGTATTTCACAGACAAGCATGGGTTGGAGCCACTCAAATGCAGCCAAGTTAATTAATGATTACACAGCTGGAAAACTTCTATCATCTCACCACAATTTACAAAATTAATTCAGTGTGAGAACCACAGCTGCACAAACGCTAATCAAGGATATTCAAGCACATAGCATGAAAGGTGTTGACAGCAAGCGTTTTAATATATTAAATAAACATTTTTAAAGCCCCTCTTCTAATCAGCCTGGGTGAGCATAGTTGTCTGCTGCATTTAGCTTTCCATTTCTGACATTTTTCATCTCAAGCATAGGACATAAAATACCCCTACTGAGCTGAGATTTGGGTTATTTATACATGCCTATTGAATATAAATTAATATAAATACAGAACTCACTTTCCCCAGCTGGGTTATCACTGGTGTTCACATGTCCTGCCAATGTGAAAGCCTCTCCCTGCTCAGCTACAGCCTTGTTTGTTTTTCATACTCTTCAATTCTGACAAGCAGATTACCAGTGATTTTAGTGTACACATGGCTCCACTGAAACCCACCCAAGTTAGGCATGTGTTTAAAGAAACCTGAGTTAGGAACAAGATTTCTATGATAAAATGTTCTTTATGTCTTACTCTCCTGTTTTTTGCTGTCCTGCATTAGAGTGGCAAAATAAACCCACTCTGCTGTGACTGCTCCCTGAACAAAATGCCTTTGCTTATGTGCATTTTCAAGATCAGTTTTCACCATGATAAATCATGTCTTTGTAATGACATCAGGTTTTAAATTTCTTTATTTAAGCAGGGACAAGCTCTTTTATGGATGCTCTGGAATGTGTTTAGCCTGAGTTTACATCAATTTATTTTAATGAGTTTGACTTGAGCTAAGTCATTGTAAGCTAACAGCTAAGAATATCCAGACAGGGTTTTGCATCAGACTGAATCGATTTCAAAACCTGTTTTACTGAAAAGTAGTGTCCCTTTTATATGTGTTCATTGGATCTGAAGTTTGACTATCATGGCTTTGAGGAAAAAACTGCAAATACTGCTGGGAGAAACAGTACAGGGCTACAGAAGATTTGTAAATAAAGGAATATGTTGGGAGTTTCAAACTGCTCTGCCTCTGTGTGTGGAGACTGTTGTACCATCAGCTGCAAAGCCCAGTGGTTCTATACACTTTTGGTGTAAAATAAATTTTTAAAAAATAAATTTAAAAAGGTGGGGTAGTGAGGACAGATACAACACTCCCAAAAGCAGAATGTGTTGTTCTGGAAGCTTCATAGAATGGTTACAGGACCTGCAGGTTTTGAACTATCTGAGAGCACTTGCACAGCCCCAGTGGAAAATTCACTGTCTCAGAGCCTGTCTTGAATGCCGTGATGTGGAGCTGATTATACGGTATGTGAAAGAGAGAGAACTTAATGAAATGACACTTTGGGATAGAAGGGCCATGGAGAACATCCTCCTTCTCCACCCTCCTCCCCTCCCTTTCAGAGCAGAGCGAGGGGAGGCACTGCAGCTGGGAAAGGGAGACCTCCCTCTGCATTGAGCACCAGCAGAAGGAGGGAGAGCTGTGTGCTCGGATTGCAGCTACACAAACAGACGGAATGAGAGGAGATGAAAGCTCTGCTTAAACTGTTGCTAGAGGGCAGATATGGAGCGTGTTGCTGGGTAGGGCTGTGCCTGCCCAGATCTGTGTGCAGGGCAGCAGGGTGGATGAACAGGTGGTTTCTCTGCTCGCAGGAAGCAATGGGTGGGATTGTGGCACAAACATGGGAGTTTGATAACTTGTGATCTGTTTGCCTTGAGGGGACAGGTATTCTGGACATGGAGGGTTTTGGGATTCCTGCAGCACTCGTTGTTTCAGTCCCTGTGTCAGCTGACAGCTTGCCTTAACTGCAGGACTGAAGAACCATTAAAGATTTCCTTTTGCCTGGAGAACAAGAGTGAGAGGTTCAATTTAATGTGGAAAGCTACCAGGTCCAGTAACTGTTTCCTACAAACAATTACCTGTAATCATTTGGAGCTTTTTTCACTTGACTGGAAATTAGCAGTAGTGGATATTTCTGAAGTCAAATCCTCCAGTTTAAAGCTGCCATTTTCTTACCACATTAATATTCCTGGAGGATCACATTCCATAGTCAGCAGCACTGACTATTCTTGATCCAGGTGTGGTGGCATTCAGAAACAACCTTTGACATCTTTTGCATTCTGCTCAGATTTCTGAATGTTGAAGAGAAAACTATCCTATCTTACATCAGTACAGCAGATGGCATCAGGATTAAATCTCGAGTATTTAATAGAGCACTTAGCTTCAGTGTCATTGGAGTCCTTCAGCTCTTCCCAGATAAAAAGCTGAGTGAAGGTCCATCCCCACGTGATGTATAAAAGTGTGCCTCTGTTCTGCAGCTTGCAGTTTGGAGTGTGTGGATATCTAAGGATCTCAGCCCATCGAAACCTGCACAGATTTTTAAAATTAATAATATTTAATATTTCATAATAAAGAGGACTTTGTCATTAGATTTTGGCTGGTTGGCACTGAGAATGGATTTGACATGATGTATCATGCCCACAGTCCTAACACAAATTCAGGGAGTATTTCTTTGTGGATATGTTAGTGACACTTAAGATGAAGTTTGAACCCAGGAGGTCTAGGTTTAATTGGCTGTATCTCAGTTCTTGCTTTCTAGCCTGTAGTAATAAGCAACTTTTTTTAAATACTTATTTTATTTTCACACGTTATGTTATCTCTAGGAAGTTAAGACAGGAATTCTTTGGAGGCAGATTTTATTAATCATATTGTAGTTTCTTGAACCTTAATTCCTGGTCTGATTTTGCAGAAGTAGGCTCTACAGCTTTCCTATGTAATAAGGTCTGAACTGAGATAATTCTTTGTGAGTGTTTTTTTTTTTTAGAATTCTGTCATATTATGGAATAAGCCTAAGCTTTCATGACTGTTGGAATAGCCATAAAAACTGGACAGAAAGTTCAGATTCAGGAAATTAAGCCCATGTTGTTCCATTTGTCTCAAGATTGTACAGATAAGAGTTTCCTGCACCAATCCATCCCTGACCCTGTTGAGCTGTAACACAAACTGCCACTTTCAATACTGCAGATAGTTTAGAATAGAGTTAATGGATCTTCCACTTGTAAAGCCTAAGCAGGACTGGTACTTTCTGCTTTGACAGGCTGCTCTATAACAAAGTGCATGGCCACTGTGATGCAGAGCACATGTAGCTCTGGTTACTGAGATTCTGATAGCAAAGAATGTTTTAGACCATTTTAATACGAGTACAGAAAATGCTGCTCGTCTCAAAAGGGAAAATCAATCCTATCCTACAGAGCAGACAGCTCATTATAAACAGTGCCTCTGATTATTTACATAAGGCAAAGCCAACAAGCTTGTGGGGTGCTGTTTTGGGACTACAGAGAGATAATAAAGACTACAAGATGAATACATTTTCTGGTCAGTGTTTCAGCCATACCCACAGTTCATTTGAACTCTGCTGAAAACCCATTAAATAGAAGTGGGAAATATACAGTCAGGTTTTATTTTAAAAAGGAAAAAATTTTTAAAAGGGAGAAAATGTTGTATTTGATTTGTAATTTTTTTCCCATCTCCTTTTTATGTGAAAAAACAAAGTTAACTTGTCTTACCTTGCAGTGCCTTCATATTTTGAATTATTTTGCTTGCTTGAGCTTATTTTACATATGTCCCTCCTAACCTGAGAGTGGAAAAAAACCCCAAAAGGGTCTTGATTTAGTGTGTACAGACTGTGCCATGACAAAGGCACCATTCATACCCAGAGCATCCTCGTGTGGTTATCTCTCTGCTCTCTCTGATGTAGGCTCTCTTCTACCTCTGTGCTCTGAACAGAAGTGGCAGGTGGGAAAATGAACACATACTATGTCAAAGAGCATCTGGTCTGGGAGCAAGTAGACCATGCTCTTTTTACCACCAGCAAGAAATGATTATTCACAGCATGATTCTTCTGAGGTTAATAAGGATGGTAGTAGAAAGCCAGCCTCTAATTTGAGTTTTTTTGATTGACTCTTAATGATATCTCACACACTGGTCAGTGGCATCCAATAAATGCCAGGCACTTCTGACCTTCCTTCCCATTCTTGTTAAGCAATTTCAGCCATATAGCAGCAATAGGTCCAGACAGGCAGTGAATTTCCTGGGTGGTAATTGCATTTATTGGTGGCTCAGATCCTCACCCTGCAGCATCCAGACTCACTGCACACAAGCCACGTAGCTGACTCCACTCTGCAGTCTTTTGGCACCTGGGTGTTGCACTTCCAGAGTAAGAAGGGCAAAATATTATGCTGGTTTAATGACTCTGGGTTTAAGCACAGAAGTGAGAAGTAGATAAGTCTGATTTGATGTATTGGCCTGCTGCCAAATTAGCATCGTGCATTTTTGCTTTAATGTGCTTTTACACAAAACTGAAATACCAGAGTGTCATTCTTATTATGTAGGCCTGAAGCATATGTTAGCAAATTTGCTGCCATTTCCTTCATGTGTTTTTTTTTCCTCTCATATTTTTGGATACTGCTTGCATGGTTGGATTTTTTCAGTAATGTTTATTTACAAAAACTAATTAGACTTGTTGCTATCAATAGCCTCTAACAGAGCTCTTAAGAACAAACTGCACGACAAAAATTGACATTGTGTCCTTGTTAAATCAACTCCTGCTGAGTGGGCACGATTTACATATTGATTACTTCACTTCCTTGATTGCCCTTTTCGCAGGGAAATAGTGGGTGGGGAGTGATGGGGAGCAGAGGTGTGGGAGGAGGGAATGCCGTGTTCTAGGTTTTACCAACATTCCCAAGATTTGCCCTTGAGCAAAGTGTGCCAGACAGCACAAGGGGCTCCTCAGCAGCTCAGAACTCTCCTTTCTCTCCCAGCTTGTCCGCTACAGCTCGGAAGGTGTCCTGCAGCTGGGGCCACTGGGCTCCACCGCCTTCCTGCCCGACTCCAAATGCCTGGTGGACGATGGCAAGGGCAGGACACCCACCCTCAAGAAGTGTGAAGACGTCCTGAGGCCAGCACAGAGGTTCTGGGATTTCACACAGGTGAAAAAGAACAGCTCAGCAAGCCTTGAAGAGAGAAATTGGAGAGGAGTGATGCTCTAGACAGTATTTAATGGAAAATAAGAAGATTTTTGGGAGGCTATGCTAGGAATTCCCCCCAGTACTTTTTAGAAATGTCAGATATGTATTCCATAGATCATATGCTACCCAGGAATATTCTTTCATTGTTACTGGAAATTTTTGGGTATGCTTTCTAGAAATTTTTTGTTATCCTGCCTTGGAATATTCTCAATTTCTGTCCTGATTGTCAAGAACATGCTTGTAATTGTTTACTGTCCAGGAGTTTTTACATCTAGAACTTTCCCAGAATTTTTCTAGCACCTTTATAGGCATTTTTTTAAGATCTTCAGATCATTTTTAAGACTTTCAAAAGCATTATTACAATCTCTGGTATTTCCTATTTCTTGGGCTCTGTAGGGATTCACTAGTGCTTTTTAGAGATTTTCTAGTGATTTGAGGGGATTTTCCCAGCAATTCCTAAATGTACAATTATCAAGGAACTGTTTTCGTACTTTTTATGTATTTGCTAGCTTTTCCTAAGAATTTCTAGCACTTTCTGGGACATTTATCACTTGAGATATACAGAAATGCATTTTATAATGTTTTTCAAAGATTTACAGATCTGTTTTTTCTAGTCTGTTCACCTTTTCTGTTCCTCCCTCTAATCCTTTTTCTTTTCCCTTCTTTTTTTATTATTTTTTCCCAGAATGGTCCAATCATCAGCAGAGACACTGGCCGCTGTCTAGAAGTGGAAATGTCAAAGGATGCAAATTTTGGGCTCAGATTAGTTGTACAGAGGTGCTCTGGGCAGAAATGGATGATTAGAAACTGGATCAAACACGGTCGGCACTGACTGGGGCTGAGCTGCCTCTCCTGCTGGTGTCCATTGCTCAGTGTGCCATATCTCGTGAGGCATTTGTCTTAAAGCAAATTAGTTTGAACAGTTCTTGGCTCTCAAGAGTCCTCCATAGTTGGGCATTCCAAGGAAAGAAAGAAGAAAAAGGAAAGCAGACACACACATGCCCTGTTTGACTCTTCCTTGCTCCAGCAGATGATGTGGGGAAGCTTAACGAGAGTTTTCTGTTGATTTTGGAAATCTTGTGAAGACCAGAACACAACAGGAAAGTGGATTCCTTAAGCTCTCCTAGAGGAATTGACAGACAGATCTTTCAAAGGAGACATCCCAATACTGCCTCATAAAGAGAGTTCTCTGATGGGTAGCTTTTTAGCTTTAAGTTTTGGACTGGTGCACAACTCCTATGGTGAATAATTACGTGCCTTTTTTATTGTACTTCATATAAAAGAGGACTGGAAAAATCCTACCTTCTCAGCATGTCTGGTTCATTGTACTAAACAAGAAGATCTGTAAATAACACTGGAAATATAATATATGATACATTTCAAGGTTGATTGTTTAGGAGTCTCTGTTTCTGGAAAGAGACTGTTCTGCAAATGTTTACAGGTGGTTCTCAACCTTCAGGCTGCTGGAAAGCAGCATTTTAGAGACCTCTTCTAGTTAGACACAGGTAAATGTTAAATAGGTAAAATAGTCACATGCTCTGTTATATTGCCACATTTTACATTTGTTGGCTGTAGAGGCATCACAGTTTAGCACTTGGATATTTGGCTCTTCTGAGGCAGTAAATGTCCTGGTGGATGGATGGATAGATGGATGGATTTCAGGAGGCCTCAGCTGGCCCCAAAGCCCTGAGTGTATGTGGGTCCCTGTCACTGTTGTGTTGTTCCAGAGACTGCCTGGAACAAGAATACTCCTTATTCTGGAAATAAATTGACTGGCTTAGGTGCCATCTGTGGAGCTTAAAAACTTGGATCTTCCATTTTGTTTCCCATCCTGTGAAAATGTCAAATGTGAGCAAATATGCTTTGTGAGCACTGTCTAGACAAATTTCCTGAACAAACCAACAGAGTCTTTTCAGCATTTGAAAAACAAACACAAGCCTAATGACAAGAAGGCAAATTAGAGCAAGAGGTAGGGAGCATATATAAATACTGTTACTCTGAAATATAAATATTTTACTGTAGCTGACCCAATGGCAGCATTTTTGTGAACCTGAATTTAATAAGGTATCCAGTGGTTCATGCAGGATCAGTGCATATGGACAGAGCAGTGACAAGGTCTTATCCAAAAGGCTGTCAAAATTGATGACCACTGTCATCAGCAGATTTTGGATGTGAGTCCATGGCACACAGCTTTTCTGTGCAGAAGATGTCAGTCATACTGAAGGAGAGACACAGGTGGCATCTGTTAATTTCACTGTTTAATATTTTATAGTTATTTTTTTTTAAATTTTGTTTTGTTTTACTGAGCCAGGAAAATAGGTAATTGCAGTCATTGTGATACCATGAATCTTGGTGATCTGTTCCTTGAATAACTTTTGCCATTCCTATTTCAAGGCATGCTGAACAAAATAGAGTGGAAACAAAGTTAATTTTTCAAGGGCATGATATGTAATAAAATATTTACTTTTAACATGCAAAATCCATCAGTTCTTGTCAACTTTTGGTTAGTATCTGGAAAGCATATCACTATATTTTGCCCCAATTTTATTCTTGAAATAGACTGTGCAAGATGCATTACAAAGCCAATTTTCCTGGAGTTTATTTGTGGCTAATTGCTGATCTTTATTCATGTCTCATGGACCAGGTTACACATGAATGTAAAGAAAAGAATGATTCTGGGTGAGAGTCTAGACATAAAAATGCTTAAAATTCTGTGTTTATGGTAAGTTGTACACAACCTTTTGAACAGTGTAATAAGATCTGCAGGGAGAATAGCATCTTTAATAAATCAAGCAATACTGTATAAAATCATGGACAATCTCAGTATTCAAGCCTTCCTGCAGGTCCAAAACAGGTAGGAGACTTCAGGCTAAATATAGATTGGAAACAGCTGCCCTGCATTTAACTTCCTTATGTTAAGCTATCAGACAATTTAAAATTATATTTACCATCTATGCAGCAGATGTTGAAGGCTTTGTACAGGAGTGAGTTTGTGAGTTTTCATCTTCTCTCCAAATACAATTTCCACCTTTTAAAATGTATGAAAGCTGTATTCTTCTTTTGTTTGCTCTGATGGAGTTTTACTCCTTGAGGGAGGTGAGAAGGCAAAAGAAGGAAAAGATGGTTTTGCCAGGTGAGTTTTTGGAGGAGTAACAGATCATTCACACTCATTTTTAGTCTTTTCACTGAGTAAGTGCTAACTATTTTATATGAACATGGCAGGAAGTGGAAATTAATTATATATCAGTGTGACTAGTAAATACCTATTAGAGTATAAAATTACAGTACTGAACAGAAGCAAATATGCCATGTGCTTTCTTTTTCCCTTTTATTTTTCCTTGTCTTGATTTGGCAATCTACACTTGATCCTTGGTTAGCAGTGGGGCATCAAGCCTTTCAAACCTTGGGTAAATGAAAAAGAAAAGCTGAATATTTAGAGGAATACCAGGGTTTAAATCTTCTCTCCTAAAAGGAGTCTTGCATGGGCAGTTTAGGAGCTTTGAAGCTGAGAGGACCAGATAGATCTGTGTTTACTGGCAGAGATTTCAAGGGAGATTTCAGACCTTCACTCTGACACCACCATGGTGAAAGAGAATTGGTTGTGTGGGAATTTTGCCCCTCAGTGCTCAGTGCAGAGCATTTGACTGTGGCCACACTGTCTGAGAGTGGTCAGTCCTGGCAGGTTTGAGTGCCAAGAACCAGACTTAGGGTATAAGAAGGAAAACAGGTTTTTGTGGTAGATAAATGGCTCTGAGATTTACATAATTATAGAAAAGAAATCAAATAACTCTTAAAAGGTGGAGTTGGTATTTTATGTGATTGTCATTTTTTTAAGACTTGCTGGAACAATTTCTTATATTTGCAAAACACATCTGTTGGATTAATTTTACTTTATTCCTTATCTGTATGAACCACTGCTTTGGCTGTGGTACTAACATGGTGACTCTGCATGTGAGAGGGTCTTAAATATTCTCTCATCAAAGGAATAATAATAAAAAAAGCCTTGAGTATTATCTGTTTTAACCAAAGTCTATGGTTCTTTTGTCACTATTTCACCCCTTACTATAATCTGAGATCTTGCTTAATGGTGTTGAAATTTTCAGTCTTGTTTCCCACAGTGCAGCATTCTAGATCTCATGAAAAGTATTCAATGTAGTGTAATATGCCTTGTGGAGAAAATTCAGATCAAAGTCTTTCTATGCAATTTTGTTCAATTTAAGGGATTATGGAGCTAAATATTAGGTCACAGGACAAAAGAATAGAAGGTAAGAAAGACCAGCACACTGGTAAGAAAGTCTGGCTCACTGTTGTCAAAGGCATGCCAGGAAATAATATACTTTTTTAAGCGTGTCAGGGTCCCTAAAAATTAGCTTGAATCCTAAGGGAATAAAAAGTCCTTTCTTTTTTGAGAGCTACAAACTATTTTCCAAGCTGAATTTAATTTTGCTTTGGTTGAATCTACTCCTCATGCAGAACTGTCCTCTAGCCTTACTGGCCTGCTGGTTCCTGAGGCATGCTAAGCTCCAGTGGGAAGGAATCAAGAGAAAAGTTGATGCTTTGGAAGGACCCACTGGATTCCCTTGCAATCATAGAAGAACTCTATTGTGCTCACCCACTAGAACTCTTCAGGGCTGTTTCACATGCTAAAAACCAAACTCAGGTTCCACAGAAGTGATCTAAGACCAAAATATGGGAACAACAGATCTTCATATGTATTTTGATAGTGTTGAAGTATTTGTCTCAGTTGAATGAATAACTTGGGGCTCAATGTGTCTGAAGATAAAGACTTCATGGTCCTTCATTTTTATTCATTTTCATCACCCTGTTCCTTTATAAAAGCTGTGATCTAGTAGATGAAAACCTCACTTGCCATGTGACAAGGGGTGTAATCTATCTGACACAGGAAAGCTGCAATTTTAAGTACTTAAGTCAAAGCTAATAAGATTTAATGAAATAGCAGCAGTCCTAATCTGTTCTTTAGATCAATTACACAGCATGTAATTCCTTCAGTATCCAGTGTTCATTTGAAATGGTTCATTACCAGCCATACTAAAGTGCATTATGGCCTGTTTCAGGATCCAGGGAGTTGGGCTATAAGAAGAACTACAATAGAAATTGTAGTTCAGAGGGAGTTTAGCATATCATTATTCAGTTAGGGCACAAATACCTTTGTTATTGCATCAGAGACTTTGGGAAGAAGAACAACCACCAGAATTCACTCGATTGAAGGTGTTTCTAACAATGATGTTCTATTTTTGCCTGCTGCTATTTTGGCTGCCTGCTTCTTAGTGCTGATCAAAGTCAATGGTAGAGGTCATACCACAGATAAAAGATGGTATTGCAAATTAGAAAATCCAGCTAACAGGCTGGACAGAAACCAAGGAATTATCAGGTCTCCAAATGTCTCTAGATCTAGATGCCACCACAGTAAAGTTAGTACCCAAAAATTCTCTTTGGAAAGAATCCCAAACTACAGTGACCTCTTCAGTACATTATAAAGGATTTCAGAATGGCTTCATAAAATACAATGACTTACATGTAACTAAAAGGTATTGAGTTCAGGGCTTGTCCTAAATAATAACAATGGGGTTTGACCAAGAATTCTTACCAATATCCAATGAAATAATATATGGCAACCTGATTTTGGAAAACAATTTCTGAATCAAGAATGTCTTCATAGACATGTAGAAGCATTGATTACTTTCCATAGTATTAGTGTTTCCTATTGGCCATCAACAAGTGTTGTGCAGCTTTCAAATTCTTTGTAATGTTTAATTTAAAAAAAATGCAGCCACTAGAATGCAAGTTGTGACTGCAATTTTTTTTTTTTATTATGTGGCACATCATCAAATCAATTTGTATTCACACTGAAAAAGTTAATAAATTACTATGCATTTTACTGCTGACATGAGCTGCATGTTTTATCATTGTACATTTGAACACACGTATTAAAATTCAAAGATTCACACAAAGGATAACTAGAATAGCAAAGCATATGGTCGTTTTAAAATTTAAATTGCACATATTGTGTTCTGAAAGGTAGTCACCACACTTGTAAGAGACTTGGCCCTGAGGGTGCACATCCAAAACTGGATTGATAACAGCACAGACTATTGTCATCTACATATCCCAGCATTTCACCACTGCAAACAGTCAATAATGGGTGTTTAGAAGAATGAAATAGGACGCAGGGAAAATGTAGAAGGATTCTTTCACCATATATCTCCCACTAATTTCTCAGGGTGAGGCCTTCCCAAACCAGAGGCTCTACACACCAACCAAACCATTAGATTTAATAACACTGGGCCTGTGTGTATCCAATCCACTCAGAGCTCTGGAATAACAACATCCTGCTGTAATAAACAGCACAATTGCTGTAAGTCTGCACCACAGCCTCTCATTCCATAGGATGCCCTGTAGTTCTCTTATGGTGAAAAGCTGTGAATAACTGCTGCCAACTCTTTTTTAACACCCTTCTTAGTTTGACCTTTGTCATCCTGTTTTAAAATATATTTCTGAACTGACTGTCATGCTTCTTTTTTTTTTTTGTGTGTGTCACCAGCAAACAACTTTGTAACTGCACAAGCAGATGCTCTATGTCATCTCTTGTGCTGGGTGATAGCAAGGTGAGAACCCATCGGGTTCTGAGCTGCTCAGTGGGATAAAAACATACATTGCTGGTTTTAACATTGATTTTGAATCTCAGCCAGGCTATTTCTCCAGTGTGTATGACAAAGTTTGCAATTGTGATCAAGGAGAACAGAGCATCTGAGAAAGGATCCAAGCCCTTCTTTCAGTCTTCACTGCCCTGCTGCTCCTGCTGGGAGGAGGCCATGGGGCACCCAGGGTTACAGCTGAGTGACCCTCAAGGGATGGGACATGTGCCCATGTTCCTGACTCTCTTACACCCCCCTGGCTCAGCTGAATCAGCTGGGTGACACCTGAGTGCACAAGCTTTTTCCTTCCCAATTTCTGCAAGGACAGTGACTGCCTAAGTGGAAGAGCAGCCATTGGTTCTTTGGTTTTCCCAGAGGAGGTAGGGTTGGCTGCAGTCTTCAGGTGGGTGACAATACCACCAGCCTCAGAAGGAATGGCCTGATACAGCCTTGGCAAAAACGTAGCTCCATCCCCAGAATCAGTCTTTGCTTTCTTTCCCGTTTCTTTGTAACTCCACGCTGAGGACTCTGTGCAGAAACACGGCTTTGTTTCCAGCCAAGGCATTCTGTACACCCAGCTTCCTATTGTAATCAAGCCAGCATTTCTTGGAAGGAGAAACATCACCTTTGAAGGTACCATATGCTTGCTAGAATGACTATTTTGTGAATAATATCCGGCAAAATTAGGTTTGTATAAATATTTTGTCAGCAGTTCTGCATCTGACAACATTTGTAGTGCAGAAGTTATCCTAAGCATCAGATTTTTCACTGTGAAGAATGCATTCTGTGGATGTAGCCACCCTTTTGTTCAATAAATCTTCATGAATTGACTGTGAATCATTAATATGTGCCTGTAACTGAGCACTGAGTGGCAGTGGTAATGATTTTTCTGCCTATAATGGCTTGGTCGTGTTTTTGTTTTGTTTTGGCTGTCTGTTGTTACTGTAATGTAGTTGAGCACCTTTATTAGTTAGCCTTGCCTTTGCATCCTGACTCATTATCTGGAATTTGAAACAAGGACAAGGGTATTTTCCTGTCTATAATGTTGAGGTAAAAGCAAACAAACAAATTAAACACTCTTTCTTTATTCTAGAATTTATTAAATGCAGGTGTAGAAGAAGAGATTACAGGCAGCCTTACCCTGATAAGTCACAGCTTATTACCAAAGAAGAACAATAGCCTTGCCCTTAATGGGTCGTATCTGTGACTAATAAAGTGTGATAAAAGGGGTGGGTTGGGTGGTTAGGGGGATCTTGGAGGAAGAGGGCCTGGAGGAGGTAGAGGAACTGTGAGGAAGAAGGAACAATCCAGAGAGACACAAAGAAGAACAAAACAAGGAAGAATGGATGCTGTAAAAGATCTGCTATGAGGTCAGTCTGGGTCTGATGGAGTCAGAGATGCTGTTGGAGCCTGCAGTCAGAGTTGAGCTAGGTGAAAGCCTGTGTTCAGAGTCTGCAAATTAATATTTGTAGTCATAGTTCAGCAGTCAGAGTCTGCAGTTGGACCCTAGAGTAGGAGCTTGCTGTAGTCAGAGTCAGGATGGCTGATCTGTAAAGAAGAATAAACTGGCAGCCTTTTTACATTGTCAAATGAGAATCTGCATCTTGGCTCATTTCTACCCCTAACAAGAGGTCTGCTACAACAATGAAACAGTCCTGACCTGTGAATTAATCCAAGAGTTTATTTCAGTGTTTAAAACTGTAATCCTAAGAACCAGAAAACAAAACCCACGCAAATCTAGTGCAAGGTTTTTTTTGTCTTTGTTCTTCTTGTCATTATCCCACTTCTACTGCTTAACCATATCCTACAATTTTCCAATGGGATTTTAATCGGGATTCAGGAAAGATTTTTCTGTTTTCGTAGTTTATTGCACTGAAATCTGCCCAATCTGTTTATAGAGCTCCAAAACACACAGGTCAGTGCTGTTGTGTTTACCAGTAGAACATTTGCCAAGTCCTATTGAAATTCTCCAGGTGCTTCAAGTATTGGCATTCTGAGGAGAAGCTGGTGCCACCCTCATCAAGAAGGAGGAAATTAAGCACCAAAGTGATGTGTTTAAACTGGAGAAGCTGCTATTTTCATTTCAAAGCTGGTTGCTTTATATTTGAAAAGGCAATTAGCAAGATATTGGGGCTACTCAGGAGGATTCTGAGTGAGGTGCTAGGCTGGCCACTGTCACCCTGAAGAGGAGGTCAAGGCTAGGCAGGTCCTGGATATTCTGGCCTTGCTGACCAAAGGGAGAGTTATGAGATTATCTGCATTTGCAAGCAGATCAGCTGACATCCAACTCACCAAAATTAAGTAGTTAAATATTTTTGTGAATTTGAACCTAAAAAACTTTTGCTCTACTTTTTCTCTTTTTGGCTGGTATAAGTCATTTTGAGTCACTCTTGAGAGCAGTGTGTAGGTTTATTCAAGTGCACAGGTATTTTGAAAGTGCGTTTCCTTTTTCTTTGGAAAGGTATATTTGGAATGATAACCCTGTTGGAGCTTTTGTTTAAAATACTCAGAATGCATCCTAGCACGTCCAAGCCCTGTTTTTCCCTCAGAGTCTCATGCTATCATAATACTGAAGCCCAGGATACTGCATTGTGCCTTCTTTTTCTGAAAAGAAATTAAGTTCAAAGCTTCACTGGGCTCCTGAGGGGCGGTGAGGGATTTGTGTTGTGTTCAGCCTTATTGGAAAAAAAGTCATGGCATTTTTCATCTCTTAGGAGCCTGCTTCATGTTTTGATCCTGGAGCCAAATCATCTTTCTTAAGCCTGAATCAGAGACCCTTTTTGCCAGCCATCAGACCAGGGTGACACAAGGCTTTTTTCCCTCTTTATGTCTCTGTGTAACTATTAGACCTATTCAAGACCTTACAGTTCTAATGGTTTTTGAAGTAAATTTTTAAGTTCTTTGCCTGAGCACAAGTCAAAACACTGGACCTTAAGGCTGTCTTTCTTTCTTTTCCTTTGAAATGCATTGATAAACATTGGGTGATAAACTTAGTCTGAGGCAAATGCACACAGCATCATGTCTCACAGAATTGCTCTTTGATACACTCTCTGAAGATTCAGCATAAGTAGAAAAATGCTGCCTGCTTAGAAAAATGAGGCTCCTAATCAGTTAATTTGTGCCAGGCCTGAGGACTTAATGAAAACCTATGGGTTTAATGTGCCATATATACATATCATCTATATATTAATAAGAGACTCTCTAAAAACTACTTCTCCTCTTGGTAATGTGCTGATGAATTCTGATTCAAGGTAAGGTTCTGACTTACTTGGTGTGTAAATATGTGGCATGTATCACAGAGCTCTTACAGCACACAGAGGCCAAACAGTAGAAGAGCATCATAATAGTGGAAAAGGAGATGACAAGTAAAAGCTATTTTGACTGTGTATTTACAGTCTACACCTCCATCCTCCCTCCCCCCTTTCATTCCCCAAGGTGAATCTCTTGCTGCTGCCAAAACTAAGTTCTTTTCTTGTGGTGTTTTGTTGTACCTTATCACATAAAAAAAATGCATTTCCAAAAGCTTTTTTACATGAAGGCAATGAAGTAAATCTAATCTCTAGTGTTCAGCTCAGGTTTACAGAAGGGCAAAGAGAACTCACTTTGGCTTGGATGACATTTATGGCCTGCAAGCAGCTCATGGATAGGAAAAGGCAGCATGCTGTTCTCTGTAGGGTGTACAATCTGAAACAATTTTATCAGAAATGTTAGGTAGAAATCTTAATAAGCTGGAGTTAAACAACTGGGTGGTTTTATCTTGGAGGCAAAAAAAAACCCCAAACCCCACTACATTTAAAATTTGCCATATGCACAGTAACTTGCAGTTAGTAATTAAATTCTCACAACATCCTTCCACAGTGCCAGGCAGAGCATATTGGCTTAGGTTGGCCTGGTTGTCGAGCGTAAACTGAAATGATTTCTAACAGCAATCAAATACATTTTGAAATATGCTCATAAAAATGCTAGCTCAGAGGCTCAAAGCAATAATGATTCATGTATTAGCAAATGAACCTGTCCTCTGCAAGTTAGCCCCTGAAATGTAATGAGGAGTCAGTCCAAGGAAAGGAAAAAGTGTGTTTAAGATGTTGAGAGGTAATATTTTGGGATGGGAGTTTGGGGTGACATCTATTCAACATGTATGGATTGAGGTGTTGGACTGGCCTCCAGAAGCCAGTAGTTGTCAAGGGTTCCTTTATCAAATCTATAGTCACAGAGGGATTTAGGCAATGTGCTTGGTGGTACCCAAGGGAAGCTCTTTGGTCCCTCTAAGGGCAAGATTGGGACACAGAGAAGGTGAGAATGGCTGTCCTGCATCTCCTGTGCTGTGAAGATGCTCAGGAAAAGCCTGTGTGTGAGACCTGAGAGATCTCAGATAAATAACACAACTACCTTCCACTACCACTTCTGGACATGTCCAAATACACTTGGAAGGGCTCATGGGGTTGGAATTTTGACTTGGTGAGCCATAGAAATTTGGGAATCCAGGCAGCCCCGGGGCTGGGCTCTGCTAGTATTTATTCCTGTGCTCTCAGGCAGAGCACTGTCAGTAAGAAAATGGGAATAAGAGAGGAGCAGCACTGTGGAGAAAAAGTCAGTAAGGACTCGGGTATTTTATGGGAGCAGAACAGCCTCAAATATCAGCACAGAACGCCCACTCCTGACAGTGCTGGTCCATTTTATCCCACTGGTTTTAATTTGTTGCCTCAGGCCGCTCAGCTAAGTGGCACTTAGTGACTCAGGGATGAAGGGAAGACAGTGCAGACTCCAGAGAGCCGTGACCTTTCCCAGCACCGCGGAGAAAAGCTGCCAATCTCACAAGGAGTGAACAAATCTGGGCGCCGCGGGCAGAAAGTGGCACTGCCACCATCTGCAAAAGTGTCACTTCATTAACCCCTGGGCTGGGGGGACAGGCGGGCACACAGAGCTGTGCCCCAAGGTTTGGGGCATGGCTGGGGCCCACAGCACAAGGCCTCAGGGAGCAGGCCTCAAGCAAATGGCTGCTGAGGCCTTCTCCTCCCTGGGGACAGGTTGGATCCCGCTTGGGAGCAGCGCCTGGGTGGGACACGGCCACTGTCCCTGTGTCCTTGTGTCCCTGCCAGGGGCGTTGGTGTGGTGCAGACCCCACCAGGACACTTCTGGAGGAGGGCAGGAGAGCAGGAGCTCCGGCCTGACTCAGAGGGACGGGATACAGAGCTTTTCCTGAGGGGCTGGAGGAACAGTCCCACAGAAACCCCCAGAAGGGTCAGCATTCCCGAGGGCTGGCTGTGGTGTCCATGAGGAGGTCTGGCATGCTGTGAGCTGCTTGCCAGGAAAACTGGAGGATCCTGCCTGCCCTGTCCATCCATGAATGCAGAGCTGGCACCACAGAGGCAGACAATGGCCTCTGCTCGGTGCAGGAGGCACAAAATGTGGACACAGATTGGCTCCATCTTAGCAGCTCCTGTGTGTTGTCCATGGGGTGTGGGTTGGAGCAGTCCTGAGCGGTCTTAATTACACTACACTACTAAATTAACTTTTCTAGCACTCAGATTTGTTTTCCTTTCCAAAGCCTGTGCATGTCTCTGTTCCCAATGCTATTTTAAGGTCTCGGGTGTAATTTCCCTTTGGTTCCCCTGCAGTCAGATATGTGGTCTTGCAGGTTCTTTGGATGCTAAGCAACCTTTAGTCACAGATATCTTCATAAAATAAATTTCTCCTCAAAATTCTTTCCTCTCTTCAAACATTCATGATGGTTTCAAACTTTGAGACAGCAATGTGATACTGACAGAGCCTGGAATTTTCTCATATGAGGCAGAGAATTAATCAGGACTAGGGGCAGCTATCAGAGCAGGCTGTCATGCCTAGGAAACCTCAAATTATGTGCTAATTATCCACCTACACTTCCAGGGAATAAATAAATAATGACTTCAGCTTACTGTGCTAAAGATAATTCCAGTTGTAACAAGATTGCAGGCTGGGTTTTTTCTGTGGTGTGTTGGATGTGCAGTAAGGAGCAAAAGGGTTTGCTCAGGAGTGGCTGGGTGGGTTTTGAGTCCCGTGGGCTCTGGAGCAGCAGAATCAAAGCTCAGGGGCGTCACTTTGGAGGGAGTGACTGCTGGTCATGACCTGCCTCCTGGAAGGGCTGTGGAATGATGCGTGGCCAGGAATCTGCTCTTTTCCACTTTCTTGCTGTGTAGTGTTGCTTTTAATCACAGGAAAGGAGAGCAGGTTCAGGGAAACAGGCTTTGTCCTCACCTTGACCTTGCAAACAAAAGAAAATGCTGACAAGAAAATCCTTTTTGAGTCAAGGTGTAAGATTTGTTGTTCAAACCTGAAAATTTCTAAAGCTGTGATCAAATTAGATTAGGCTCATGCCTGTGAATGAAAAATAATGCCAGTCTTTCTTTTAAGCATTTGAAACGAAAGTTTGCTGGCTTGCTTCTTTAAAACAAAAAAAAATTACAGTTTTTCCGTTCTAGGAGTTCAGTGTTTGCTCAAGTACCAAGGCTGCTGGCAATGTGGGAAGAGAGAAGAGGAACTGTGAAATTAATTAAATTGACACTTCAAGAAAATACCTTTATTGTTGCAATCCTCTAAACAGCAGTGTAAAGCAAATTTATGGCATTTTGCCAAATGTTATTTTTCATGAGTTAAGAAAAGCTGGAGATTTTGCTTAACTCTGAAACCTGGGGGTCTGGTTTGATACACATTCTGAGGGTGAGAGCAACTGTTTGTTGCACTGCAGGCAGCCTGGATTTATCTCTTCTTTCCTGTAGCTGTCAAATAATGAACTGCTTGCTCCTGGATGGCATTTTTCTTAAGGACTTATCATTAACACTTAAGTTCAAATTATGTGATAACTTCTTTATTAGATTTTTTTTTTAAGTACAGTGCATGCTATGAAGCCCATACAAATCAATTCCAGTTCTTTAAGGATCCCAGTCATTAAATAAATATGAAGGATAACTTCTTATTGTTGAAGGATACTTCTTATTGTTCCTGTTTACGTGTTTTCATCTCCTTTCCTAGATCTTCCTATCTCCTGTTTTATATTTGGAATAATTAGCTGGAGCTGGTGAATTTTGTTAGCACCAGGAGTAACTCAACCTGGATTTGAGGAGGAAGGGAAATAGGGAAAGAATTAGGAGGTAAGGAGATTAATGTAGGTAAGAAAGACTGACTATTCCCAATTTCCAAGTCGAGGTTTAGGTGGTTTTTTTGTTTGTTTGTTTTTTCAAGTTTGGTTTTCTCTTTTTTAACCCAGGCCATTGGGCATTAGTATCTTTTTCTACATAAACCTTTTCACTGGTGGAAATTCAGAAGCTTGTACATGCCTCTGCTTCGGGGTAATTGATATCTGCTGGGCAAAACAGACACCAGTGCAAGAGTTCAGACTGCAAATCAGGGCAGTACAAACAGATGACTTTTAACAATGGCCTTGACTGCAGGCATGAGTTTTTTCCATGCTTCACATATTTGGAGACCTGGATTTGTTCTATAAAGTGATGAGAAAAATGGCCCATGTGGGAAACCATTATTGATTGCTTCCTCTGCCCTTCAGTGATAAATATTGCATGACTATCTGCTCATCCTTTGCATTAAAGGAACAATCCAATATCCATTTGTGTTTTCCACACTGTGCTGGTATGACAAGCTCTTTCCTAGTCTTCATATAAAGCAAAACCCAAAGAGATTTCTTCTGAATGCTGGATGACAAATAGGAGAGTAATGCCTTCCACAGGAAATCTCATGTTGCTGTTGTATAGACTGTTAGGATTTTTCTTTTCCAAATTGATAGTGGAGAATATTTCAGAGCCATTTATATGGGAGATAACTTTATACCTTGAATGTGTTCTTACCATTAGGATGCCCAGGTCAGCTTCTGAAAGACACTTGAAAATGTTTAGTTTGTTTGCAAAATCCTCACCTGCAGGCATGTTCTCTTAGAGCTTTTCAGAAATATATTGACAGAACAAAATCAAAACTTGTCCTTTCCAAACCCTGGAATTCTGCTGCAAGTAGTGGTTTTATTTCCTTTAGAAAAAGCTAAAGGATCTTGATGATCTCAATGAGCAAAATCAATACAATAAAATTTAGGGGTTTTTTTCTTCCAGCTGTTCAATCTTAAATCAAAGATTGCTTTGTAATTTTACAAATTTTTATGAACAATCCAGATTTCATATTTAAACAATGACATAAAATTTCTCAATTATTTCCACACCTTGAAGCAAAGAAAAGAAATAGGGCCCTGACAGGTTTCTGTTGAAATCCCCATCTCACAATTCCTCTGCTTACTTCATTGTGTTTGAACACTGCTTGTAAATTTTCACTCATTGGCTCCTTTCAGCAAGGGACCTGCTTGACCTCTGGGTGGCCCAGTTCTGATACCCAGCTGTGACCCCCACTCATTTTCCTTTTATTCTTTCCATCTCCTGAGTTCCTCTGCATGTTATTATGCCGTTCTAGATAGGTTCTTAATACCATCCCAATTGATTTCCAGGAGATAAATGTCAGGCATGGTCTGTATGTCACTGTGATTTAGCACTGATCAGCCCAAGTGAACAACAGAGGTGAGGAGGAGTGTGACAGCACCACACCATTTCTGGCACTTGCTCTTTCCCCAGGACAGAGAACAATTATCAAACCCTACATGAATAACTTAAAGAGAGTTTAAAGAGGTGTTGGTGGATGGAAAGCTGCTGAGGAGTCGTGGGTAGGTGGTCCTGTACTTTGCTGTGGTCTGCTGGCACTGGTCCAGCTGATAAGAGATTATTTATTCCTTGCAAATCAGCCCAAAATGTAATTGATGCATCAATCTTTCTTTATGCAGCTCTCTGTGGCTGAATGTTAACAATACAGAAATATTGAGGGTGTCTTTCCCCACTGGTGCAAATTGGCTGCTTTGGAGGTGCTGATTCTGCACAGCAGTGACTGCAGCCCTTTGTGAGGAGCAGCAGGTTGTAGAAGTCAAGCATAAATTGCACTGGAATAGCTGCTCTGTGCTGCAGAAACTGCATGCTGGCTTCTAGAAATTTCAATCCCCTCATCACTTTGTTTATGCCATTAAACAGGCTCAAGTTACCAGGTCCTGTGCAAAACTACTCCTTGACCTTGTCCAACTACTTTTTCCTGGTGTATGTCAATAGTAAAGTAGAGAAAATGCATATAACTTGTGAGTTTCAAGACTTTGGAATAAAAATGTAGAAGCTAAAAAAAATCCTCATAAAATGCTGTGTTTTGCACTTTTGGAGGCTGGGGGGAAGTTTGTGCCATATATTCATTATGCATATGGTCTTTCATTTGGTTATTACAACACAAATATCCAGGGATAACAACAAGGGAGAATCTTTCATCTGTGTCAAATCCCAATGTGTTGTTTGATAAGGGCAAGTCATCAGCATTACCAGATGAATTTTTAACAGCAAAATATCATTTTGGGAAATCTTATTTGAAAGAGAGGACTGTAATATTAAACTTGGGTTAGTTAGTATCTTTTTATCTTGTCAAGAATAAGGAAGAAAATTCTTTGTTTCCCTATTATGCAATGTAAAAATACATAATTTAAAAGGTTAAAAATATATTTTATTTCACTAAACATAAATATTTCTTTTCTTCTGAAACTGTTTTGCAGACTATAGACTTACTGAGAGAACCTCTGTTTCAGTTTTTGCAGCTCAGATCTATTCTTGGTTTTCTTTTCAATTGTTCTAAGAAAAAGTAGCACAGATGCTATTAAAAGACTCATTGCTCACTTTAGTTATTATGAACCAGATATTTTCCTCAAAATTAAATGTTCTGGAGTAAATAAGGGTTAGGTAGCATGAATTGAGACTAAAATTAAGCCAGCAAAAATATACCAGCTGGGTACCGGGGGACAGGGAGAGGGGATGAAAAGAAGAGTAGGAAAGGGAAATTTGAGAATTGAGTTATGTTTCATGTATACCTATCAAGTTTGTTGAAGGGCAGAGCTGAGATGATGGAAGAAGAACTGTAAGGTTTTTCTACTCTAAAAAACGGTATTAATAATTAAATGATAAAATATTTAAACAAAAAGGAAGTGTTTATGTTCAGATGGTGCATCACTTTGTCCATGGTTCCCAAGATGATTATTCCAGAATATATTTTTTAACCTAAGCTTTAATCCTAAGAGAAAAGGAGAGGAGGAATACGAAGAGCTGGAAAAAGAGGAAAACTTGGAGAAGCAAGTGAGGATTCCACACTCATGAGAGCAGGAAGGACCTTGCCTTCCCCTTTGGCAAGAGCTTGTTTCCAAGTTGTGCTCCAGGAGCCCAATGCATTGGTTGATTTGCTTTACCACCTCCCTAAAGCATTGGCAGTCCCTGGACAATTTTAAGCAAGCTTTAAGAAAAGACTAAGACCAGAACATTCATATGAATATTTTTCTGAGTAATCAGACTTTGTACAATGGTGAGCTGTTCCCAATTCTCCAAACCCACCCATCATGCAAAAGCAGTCCCTGGGTGTTGCATTTGTAGTTCTAAACGGGGAAAAAAAAACATTTGCAGTTAATAATCATATTTTATTGTGGGACTAGCAGTTACAAAGACAGGCTGTTTCTTCAGTACTGCCATTTCTGAGCCACCTAATGAGAATGTGTTGCCGTGGCAACCAATGCCAAAGTTTGGGGTTTTGTTGGGTTTTTTTTTTCTTTTTTTTTTTTAATTAAACTTTCTAGGTCAATTTGCCCTCACTTGTCAGGTTAGGAAATGAATGTTGCTTATTGTTTTCTGCTGGACTAGCTCGGAGGCTGGAGCTACCTGAGGAGATATCAACTATGCAAGGCCTTTGTTAATTAAATATTCTTTTTCTGATATGTAGCAGGTGTGGGAGGGCCTGATGAAAACTTGTGAATAATTCTGTTCCAGCTGGATCGGCAGGATGTTGCTAAATGGAGACATGAGGTTAAATACAAGACTTTGCTTTGTGACCAGGTGAAGGCACAGCAGACCAGGATGCTCAGATGCCATTGAGACAAATGTGTGTGAGCATGACATGAAAAACAGCATCTTTGCCAGGCTGATAGTGCAATGAGACAGACATCCCTGCTTCAAGCTCTGCTTGGTGCTGTCAGATTTATTTACCAGCCCTCATATGCTGTACAACATGGAGTTTATTTCCAAGGCACAGAATGCCCTAAGAACATAATGGAGGGAGGGAACTAAGCCTGCTCAATTCCTGCAAAACAGGGATCTGTAAAGTGCACAGTTCCCTTTTCTGTAGCTTGATGCACAAACATTGCTGGCTGTTCAGGGCATTCTCTGCTCAGAGCCAGCTTTGGGAATACCCAGAACATATGGGCCAGCCACAGAGTAGGATGGAAGAGTGTGGCCCATTTCATGCCTCCTTTGATTCTGCTTGAATTTCCTGAAGTCACTGTGCGCCTTTCCCAATGCATGTCAAACCTCATCTTAAAAACTACAGCTGTCAGCTATAGGATCCTACAAAGTTTATTTTAGCTACACTCTGCTTGTGCCCTTTAGCTCAAAAGAAGATGAATCTCCAACAGAAAGAGGAAAGAGCCCCTTAAGTGTTTTAATTTTTAACTGTGAAAAGGCTCTGCTTAAGCATCAGAAACAGAAATAACAACCCAAAAAACTGCAGACACTTTAGAGAGTTTCATTTTATTGATCACACTATTTGCTGTTCTATTGAAATGATGTGAAATAAGGTATAAAGAGATCTTTGTTGAATATTTGATATCCTGACTTCTGTAGGACAACAGAAGATCCAAGCAAATAATGGGGCTTTTATGTTTGGTGACTAAAACTGGAAACAAATTTTCTGTCGGCTTCTCCTGAATGCCACACTTTAGCTTTTCATACCAAACTAAAATTTGAGACAAGTAGTCTTGGTTTAGAAGGAATTTTGTTATTGGTGTGATTTCTTGACGTAACGCTGAATTTAACCATTAAAAATTACAAAACCTGCTTATTTTCCCTTTTAAAGAGCAATTTCTTCCTGTTACCTAGAGAACCTCTCTAACCTGTCCAAATAATATCTGAAGGCTTATTTGTATGTCCCCAACCTATGCCAGTGGTTTCCTGCTCTTCTTTTTAAGTGCTCTGTTACATGACAGGGCTGTTTGCAGTTTTTATTGGTTTTGGACCAGCCTCTGCCCTGAGGGGCTCTCTGGATGTCTCACTTGAAACCACTACAAATCTGTGACAGCATAATTAGGTCAATCTGCTGGATGCAGGTGCCTTTTAATTTACTCTGGTGAATATGGAGCATTTTCACAATGACATTCCCCCTAACAAATCAGAGCTCACAGATTGTCTTCACAGCACAAGTTTGCTGGCTCTCAGAGCAGGTGAGTGATGAAGCAGGAGAGCAGCTTTGACACCACATTTTATTTTCTTCCTTCCCTCTAAAACCTGGTTAGCTGATATGAAAACAAGAGGGCATTTGTCATGTGGGCTTTTGTTTCCCAAAGTGCAGCAGCTCACCTTAACAGCTCAGTCTTTGGGGATGGAGAGAATATCTGCAACAGATTACTCATGTTTGCACGTGGAAGGAGGAGTCTGGCACCATCAAAACTTCCTGGCATGTCCCTCAGCTATGAAAATGTGGAAAGAAGTAACAAGAAAGCAATAATGTGGAAGTCAGATATAGGACACAAATAAGACTGAAATATAGTGTAATTTGACAGCAATGAGGAAAATACTGAGAAACCTGTCGCATGTGTGCTCCTGGTGTTAAGAAGGCAGAGAGACCTGTTAGGAAGGCACAGAGCATGAACTCCCAGTACTTTTATGCAAAGGCTACAGTAATGAATTCCAATCTTGCCTGGGAGCAATTCTTTAAGATACATACAAAGGTGAGTTTGGAGTATTGATTTTTAAAAAAAGACAATAAATTGCAGTGAGTTGTAAAAAGTTACTGCTGCCTGGAACAGTTCACATTAAATCAGTGCACAAGTAAAGAGGTGCAGGCTCAAAGGGGAGTGCATCAGGATTGAATTTTGGATCTTGGAATCATTGCACAGTAGGGTCATTCCTTCTTCCATTCTGTTCCCTTTCCCCTGCCTCCTTTGTTGCGGTAACCCCTGTGGATAGATCTCCAATTAATAAAACTTACCTTTATGTATGCATTATCATAATACAAAGGCTCAAGGGGAGCACAATCCCTTCATGCCTGAGCAAATTTAAAACTCATGATTCTCCTGGGATGCTTGCTGGGAAATAGAGAAAGGGAATAAAGGGCATTCTAACATTTCTGCTGAATGATTGCTGCTCCTTGCAAAGTGCTATGAAGCTTGTTAGATTCTGAACATTTATGGGAACCTTATTGCTATTAGATCCTTTGAAACTACTATAATTAAAAAATTCTGTTCCTTTTTACATGGAAGATCTGCATTGTGTGTTAAATCATTTTCTTGGAAGAGCCTGGGAGAAATTAGAAATGTGATTGGTACAATAAGAGCAAATGACCAGAAATATTTAAATTGCCAACATCTTTTAATGGAAAATACTGTGAAAGCCAGGTTTGCATGCACATATATATTGGCCCATGTTTTATCCTTGGGACACAACTGTATGCTAATGATTACTGTTATTAAAAATTCTGGGTTTTTTATTTTTTGGTTTGTTGTGTGACTAGAGGAGTCAGGCCCATCATAGCTTGTGCTGTACAGAGCATTTATAGAAAGGCAGCTGCCCCTAAAAACTTAAAATCTATCAGGGCTGTAATGACAGACTCAGTTAAAGAGATGGGGTGAGGGAGAAGTCAATAGCCCAGTAATGCAATTATGGCAGAGTTATAATTAGTGATCAAAACACTCCAGCTTCCCAGCCATTGCCAAGTGGTCTTCAGCATGCCAAAAAGCACAACTGTAATCCAAGACTTGAACAATAACTTGGTGGTGTTGGAGAATTTGTACAAAAGCTCACACCACACATGCACGTTCAATGCAAATTGCTGCCCATTAAGCAGGTTTTTTAGTACTTTGCAGAATTGTGACTTTCATTGACAATCACCTTGGAGTGCCAAAGCGACAAATGAGAGGATGAGTACATTAAAGAGATTTTTAGAATTTAGCATATCTGTAAAATAAAGCAACTTCCAGCTTTCATCTCTCCAAGAGTGAGCACAGCCAAGGAATGTTTAGGGCCCAGGAGGAGCCCAAAGGAACAGGAGTTGCCTGTTCATGAAGCTGGGTGTCTAACTGCAAGGAAATCCTCTTTTGCCAGAAGAGGAACCTGGAACTTCACTAAGTACCTACTTGACTAAGCCAGGTTCCCAACAGATAGTAAAGTCTTTTCACTTTGATCTAAAACCTTTCACACAAGCAAGGCATTCATTCTTTTTTGTAATCCCGTGTTGAGTGAGAATCCAGCCACAGATTTATGGTCCAATTTTTATTTTGTTCTGTTTTTCATCCAGTTTTCTATGAATTTATTTGTACAAGTCCCAAGTGAGAGTGTGGGGATATTTCTTCCTGGTTTTATAACATGAAGTTCATTAAAGATTTTTGTCCCAATGGTTTTGAAAAAAGACTTTATACAATGTCTTGCTTCCCAATCCCAAACTATTCCTAGAAAGGCAAGGTCATTCCTTAGTGACTTCCTGAACATATTTACTTTTAGCAATACCAGATAAATTCCCAGAGGGACAAGTTTAATTAAACTGCTTGCAAAGTCATGTAGTTAGCAGCTAGTGGATAAATAAAATGAACTCAGACTTATTTGTTATTTGTTCTCAGTCTTTAATCACCCAATAGTAATTTCATAATTGAATTAAAGTACTTAACCATTCTAATACAAATTGTCTGGCTTACAGTTCTTCAGTGAGTATTACTGCAAATCAGGCTTCAATGATATCAACATTATTCACTTACAGTTAATTTATCTTTATAATAATGAGCTAATTTTTATTTATTCCAGAACTGGATGTACTTTTATTTGTGAAAACTTAAAATTTGGATGGCTTCATAAAACAAAACTCTCAGTTTGTTTACTCTTTTTTTTAATATTATTTAATGTTTTATCAGGCTAGAAAGAGAATCCAGGAAGGATATGGATCATAGCAGCAGGCCAGTGTCCACTGCAGTTTTGATAAAGTGCAAATAAATGAAGTGTAGACAACAAGAACGCTGCTAAATATCTGAGAAGGAATATAAGAATATTTAGGAGAGCACACACACTGTTAAGAACTCATTTTCATGGTTAAAAAGAAGGACTTGCCTACAAAGAGGAATTATCCTCACTAAAAAAAGAGCATTTTAATTAGAAAAACTACCTATGATTTAACAGAATATTTTAGTAAAATTGTATGCTACTTCAAAAGCATGTTTATTTTGCTCATAAAATACTGACCAGGAAGAATTTACTAGAGAAACTGTACACAGATAATTCTGTAACTGCAACAGACAAGTCAACAGCTGCAAACTCTGTGCCATGAATCAAAATGGTCAGCAAGGCAGAAGGTAACTTCAGACAGGCAGCTTCTTCTCTATTTACAACATGGTAATTGAACAAGCTGCAGCTACTGGGGATTTTGATCAGAAAAGGTGAAAATGCCTCTTCTCCTAACTGATGTGTGATTAGCCTCAATTAGCACTGGTAAACAGGTGCCTTTAGCAATACAAACGATGGTGGTTGAATAGTGGTTGTGCTGCTCTGTTTTTCAAGCCTGAGAAGCCTTCTGAAATTATAGGGAAAGGGAAATTATTTTTGTTCTGTTCTTGTTGTATGTAAGAGTGCTCTTGACTTTGTTTCACAGAAGTATTGTAATATGAAGTACTTCCAGGAATAAAAAAAAAAAATGGGAGTTGCTGACTGCTTTTGAGGCAGCTCTTGTCAGCTGTGCAGAGACTGAATTATCGTTTTACTAAAGGGGAAGTTGTACTGATAAGTTCATAAGGGCCATGAGCATTTTGTTTTTCTTTTTTTTTTGTTTTTGGCCTGATCTTTTATTTTGTTTATTTTACTTTTATTTGTTAGCTTTTGCAATTCACTGGTTTAGGACCTAATTCTGCACCAAGTATTAACCTGATGTGTCATCTGTTTATAGATACATGAAGGGAGGAAAAAAAGCTTATTCATTCTCTAAGGATCACTCAGTCTTACAATAAAACAAGTATAATTTGATATAAGGCTAAGGATTATTTTATGTGATGATAGCAAAGTACATATCCCCCTTACTGCTTTATTTGAATCAAAGTCATAAGTAACTTCTGATGTGGATTCAAAGCCTCCAGTCAAAGTTAAGACACCAGGATGGGAGGCAGGTGGTATTTATGTGCTGCAGTAAGGTTTGAAACTTGTGCCTGGTGCTGGGGTACTCTTTGATGTGTGAGTGCTCTATGTGATCCTTGTCATGTGGAGCCTTTCAGGAGAATACAGTGAGCAGCTTTGTAGCTCCCAGGATCTGTTGTCTGTGCAGTCTCTTTTCTCTGCCTCAGAGGTTTCAGACGAGTTCGCCTGCAGGTCGATGTAACTCGGAGTCAGGTGGGAATTTCTGAAAGAATTAAACAGAAATTGCCTTCACAATTTCTGAAGTAATAATCAGTTGAATTTCGTTGTTAGAAGGAGACAAGAGCTTAACATTTTCCTTCCTCTATACCCTTACAGTCAGATGCTGCCACTTTCTGCTCAATGGGTTGGACAAAACAGTTTGAGGCTCCAGAGCACGAACTTGTCACTGTCTGCTGGAGGTGGACCACTGCTGGGAAATCACTTGGTGCTTTTTCTGCTCTCTTACTGGCATGACTCAGAATCTTCTTAGCTTGCTCCTGCTTTTTTATGGGTGTCTGAATTCATAAAAGACTCTTCCCTAACAGAAATCCTTGTCATATGATGCTCAATTATCCTGGTCTGTACAAAGTCTACAAAGACTAATCCAACAGAAGTTTGGAGTGGGATTGTGAATGCTGTTATTAGCTACATTTGTAATATCCTTACTTTTTAACTTTCAGAGTTAAAATATGCTAGTTTATGGTATTACTTTTTTTGACAGTGACAAATAAATGCCAGGCACAGCGGGAGCTCAGAGCACAAAGTGGTTTACATGAAAGAGTTTTACCTAAGGTTAGAAATTAGTTACCATGAAAGACAGCTAATTGGATTGCGAGGCTTGCTTCCTGTTTAAGGAACATCAGATGTGCAAATTCCCCCATTGTTACACTTGCCACGTACTGACAATTAAAGCTTTTACCTGAAAACACCAGACAATTGTATGGATGTAAAAGGGGGAGAGGGAAAATCATTCTTTTTGCAGTGTACTGGGGAGAAAATGATGGCTGGTACCTGATTAGGGTAACAAATGTACAGGAACTGTAAAACTCAGCTTTTAGTTTGCCTGGCTGTTCTAAATGAATGGTTTAATTTGAAAACGTTGTTACAAATCTGGCTGGACTCTAACTCCCGCTAACCTCTGGCTCCTTGAGTCTCTGCTAATGAGGTGCTATTCATCAAACTCTATCAAGAGCTGTACTTTTCATAAAATGGTTCTGCTGGCAATATGATTATTTGATTCCAAGACTGTTGCCTTTGTAATCTCTGATCATTAGAATTATCCTCTTTCACTTTGCAGTTAAAATATAATTTCTGTCTTGACAATGGATTTGTGTTGGCTCAACCCTGAATGCCCTAACCAACAGTTCCTGGAGTCTGTGCTCTTTTTAATCCTATATGAGACTAAAACATCTCAAGTATATTACATTCTTATGATCTCTCTAAGCTGGGAATTTTCTAAAGGTGCTGGTGCTTCGACCTTACTTGGAAGTACCACAACTTGTAGAGTAAAATGATGGGAAGTGGGTGTTAAGCATCTCCCAGAAACATGGGATATTGGCTGTTAAATACCTTCTTTTATTTCAGCAGATCTGTAACAGTGGAGATCAGTGTGGTGTTTATTAATTCCCAGTGTTTCCCTTAGTAATGTACAGCAAAAAGGTGGGTTTTAACCATTAGAGAAATAAAATTCTGAGCCAGCCTTATTCTACCTGGAGTGAGCAAGCAAGTACTTGTAATTTGTGTTAATGAATGAGATTTTTATGATATGTTCACTGCAGTAGCACAGGCTTAGTCTGGATGCAGGAGTTACATCCCACAGCTGTTCCATCCTGTTGTTTATCTCCATTCTGCCTGCAGTGTAGGGAAAGCAGGAAGGTGGTGTGAGCCACTGAAGCCCAGGAAGCTGTTACTGCACAGGGTGACTTAGAGCCTGCCCTGCCATTTGTGCTCCTACCTCAGGCTCATGAGAGCTTAGCAAGGTGCCATAAGCTTGGAGTGTCCCAGCTGCTCTTTTCCTGCACAGCAGTGGGAAAATAATCTGTGGTTTTTGCTGGTCTTGCATGGGATTGCCCTGTTAGACCATGGTGTGTCTTGGTGTCTTTCATGCTTTGTGAAATGGTAAAGGTGAGGGAAAGCATCAGTATTTTGTAGAAAGAAAAGGAATACAACTACAAAAATAAAAGCACTCAGGTCTTTTATCACACGTGATCATTGACCATGAGTTTTGTCTCTGCAGCTGGGCTGATAAGGAAAGGGTTAAGCAAACTGTGGTTGGTGTTACTGCCCTTTCTTTGTTGTGTCTGTAGGCAAAGGTCTCTTCAAGGGCAGAATGGGCAGAATGAAATTCTTACACTGAGGAGTGCGTGCTTGCTGCAAGTTTTGGTATCCCTTTACTAATTATCTTCACCTTTTACTTTCCTCAGTACTAATAGGTGGGCTGCTAATGATCATATCATGCACTGTTTGGGACTGTGGCTTACTGTAATTGAGAATAATGATAACATAATAATGATAATGATCTATACAGCAGCTCTGTCTCCAGGCAGTGGAAGTAGGATGGAATTCCTTGTCAGTTAATGAAAAGAAAAAAGCGTTGCTTGAGACCTGCAAAGGGAATGATAAAGTGTCTAGGAAAGCGGTTGTAAAAACCTCCTGAAAAATCTGATACAATCTGTTTTTAAGATCTGCCAAATATGTTTTGGGGAACAGTAAAGACGGTCGTATTTAACCAAGCATTAGCATGATCTGGGAAAACAGATGCTCTCCCTCAAGGACAATGATGAAGCATTAATTACAGGTAGAGATGATTTGAAACAAAGACTGGAAACCTGCTGCTACCAGAGCCCTTTTTTGGTAGAGATGATTTATTGTAGCTAACTGTGGAGTTTAAGTCCTAATGAAGATGAACCTTGAAACCAGGCAGGCAAATGTATTCTTCTACAGTCCAACATGATACATTGAATTTACATCATGTTGGAAATTAGGCTTGGTATGAATTGCAGTTGTAATGAGCAGTTTGCCCTGTGATTTCAGTGAAAGCACCTGATGGTGATAACTGCCTTACAAATGCCAAGGACTCTTACTCTTCTTTAGAGCAAATGACTTCCTGGACCACATCAGTCACAGCACGGGAGGTGCAGCAGGTCTAAATGAAAATGAATAAATTCAGGTGGGTAATTAAATGTTGCTGCCTGTGATAACCGTAAGGCAGGAGATTTGCCTTAACTAAGACAGAATAGGCCAATTTATGGTGGGGTTTATTAAGTCAAAAAGAGGCAGTTGGTAGAGGCAGAGAATATCACACCTGTGAATGTGTCAGTGTGCAATGTGTGTATAAATGAGCACTGGAGCTGCCACTTAAAGCACAGTAACTTCAACTTCCTGGTGACCAAGGCAAGCTAGGAAAGTGTGGCAAATAACAATATGAAAACTTTTAATTACTATACAGTCTCTCAGTCTTTCTGTGGCTCTGATTTAATTCTGAAATAAAATTATACAGTTATTCTTTCATGGAATCTGCTTCTTTTGATGATTGTGAAGACAACAATATTGCCAAGAATTTTTAAATTATAAACCTGTCACCTTTCCCAGGGAAAACTGAGACCCTGTAGGGTCAGGAGTGTGTGAAGTTCACATCAGTAACCTGTTTATTGTACTATAAACACAAGGGATTGGGTGTGCTACACGTGTAACTAACAGCAAAGTGGAAAAGGCTTAAATGCAGGCATTGATCATGCATCTGGAACTATTGGCAAAGTTGATTGCAAGGGGACAAGGGTCATGTATCGATCAGATTGTAATGAAGATTTATTGTGAAGAACTGGGAAAGGAGCAATCCATTCTTAAATAGAATAGGCAATTTGGGTGTGAAGGAAAGAGAATTAAATGCTGCTTAAAAGTTCTTGCATTTTCCTGTCTTCTGGGATTCAAGACAGTTTAGTGCATCATATATTGTCCCACTGGCATTGGGGGGTGTTTATACAGCAGCTTCCTGGCTCCTGCTTGGAATAACTGCAAGGGTACTTAAAATCCTTCCAAGACAAGTGCTGACTCCTCAAGGCCTGTGTGGTCCAGGTTACCCAGCAAGACGCACATGAATTGCATCACCTGCAGAACTAAAACTGAGCTTAAAACTCCACCTTGCTGTGGAGACCCTTCTAAGCCTCCAGCAATAGCAATGACCTCCATACAGAGGAAGTGCCTGTTTGTCTTTTACTGGCAGACATCTGGCTGAAGATCAGGCTGATCTGTTTTCTCAGAGGGAATTCCTTGCAGCTAAACAAAATTTTGTCCTGAAAAGACAAAGCTGCTATTCTCCAAAGCAAATCAGCAGCTCTTTGTGAAGATGTGGGCTGAGCCTTGCCAATAGTACAAATCTATTGATTGATTTCCAAGCACTTGAAAATGGATTAATGTTATTTCAACTCCCAGTGGGTTTTTCACAGGAATATGAGATTAGTTCAGTGCTGCAGTAGCTGCCTGGTCTCTTTTTCTAATCCAGGTGTGCTCCAGTTGTATCAGAGCTTAGTCCTTGTTTGGTTTTAGAAGGAAGGGCACCAGTGGAACCACTGCTGCCTCTTTTAATATCTCTGGGTGAGATTGTGCTGAACTTGCTTGCTGGCTAAAAACTCAGGAGTAATTTTAAATATAATTTTTAATTTACAGCAATACAGCTTACAAATGCACAGAAATGTGTCTCTGGGCTGCACTTGTGCATGTGTGTTTTATGCTACTTTCCCTTTTTCCAGCTGCTCCTGTGCAATTGTGTAATGACTGCACCAAGTCACAGATCTAATTGAGACAGGCTGGAATCCCTTTTTGCCAGGAATATTACACAATGGCAGGGTCCCAAGGGGGATTTTAGAACACACTACAACAGGTTAAGACAAGAAGGCTGAGGTAGGCAGGAAAAGAGTAATTGAAGATGACAGTTGTCAGAAGGAATAGTTTGCATGCCTGCACATCTTCATTGATGTACTATGGTGTATTCCCCAAATAAAAGCTGACATTGAAACAATGCATTGCTCACTCCTAGAGAAAAACAGTAGTTCTTGCTTGATTAGCTGCCAACCAAATGCTGTTCTTCTTCAGAAGTTTTTTGATGAGTATCTCCACTTTGCAAAATAGGAGTGTGGTATCAGGCTTGGCTATCATCTTTAGCTTCTCCAATGCAGAAAGCTGGAGATAATCTACCTCTAAAATATCTTCAGCCCTGGGGGAACAGCATTCATTTCATCCTTTCACTGATTTTCTTTGCTGGTTCCTGGATAAATAAAAACATTCAAGTTGTAAACATGTTATTGTTGATGAAACTGATTTTTAAGTTTGTTTTGGGTTTTTTTTCAGTCAACACTTCTGTGAATATTGTAACGGTCTCTGCTGACTTTCAGCCAACTACAAAGATTACTTTAGTTGTTCCAGCAAGTTATTCCTGATTTTAGGGCTGCCAGTTATGTTTTGTGAGATGTGCACTTTGGAGGGAAGCGAGATAGAAAGGCTTCAGATGAGAGCAGCCGAAAGTTAAAACACAAGCTTTTCATAAATAAACAATAATAATTCTTCCTAGAATGTCTTGTTTGAGGGAGCTGTGTTCCCTGTGGAATGAGGGGCTCTCCAGCCACTGCTCAAAAGATGGAGCTGCTCCCATCTCTGGCATTTCCATTGCAAAGGGAGGCAGATGGTGCAATGGCATCTCTGGACCGTATGTTCTTGCTTTGCTCAGTTGGTTCCTCCTTTGTCTGTGTTTGTAAAGTCTGCCCTGGTTTCTCCACCTGCTTATTTGTGAAAGATGAATGGGCTCTTCTGCTGAGCCTTGTTCACTCGCTTTCCCCTGACCACACTTTTAAATGTCACTTTCTGGGAACTGCCAAGCAGTGACTTTTTGTGTATTTGGTTCAAAAAGACCCAGCTAAAGCAGCAGAAGGCATTAAGGGTGCAGATGTCCAAGCAGTTGCAGAGTAGTCCTTTCAGACTGCTGATCAGTACATCTTTTCCATTATGCTAGTTTAATTTCAGTGACTTTGCTATAAGTGCTCCCACTTTGACATTTGTTAATGCTTCAAGCCTAACTGCTGATAGATTGGAAAGAATTGATTGTAATTGTTTTGGGTGGCATTTTGCTCAGCTCCTGTAAGTTAAGCCTGCTCAACTTAGGCATCATTAAGAAAAATCATATGTTCCATAAATATTTTTATTAAAGCTTTATTCCCCAGCTGGAAGACTGAATTATCATTCTAAGATAACTGACAGACATAGTGCTAAATCAACATTACACTGTCAGGATGCAAAGAGAAATTTAGTCAAAAGAGGCTGTCACTACCAAAACACTCCTGTTCTATAACAAAAAGTAATGTGTACTCCTAGTAGTGTTGAGTGAGCTCTTAAGCAAGTAATTTCTTTTAAAATTCTAATTAGGGTACAGTGTTGCTGCTAAAGATGCCCTGTTTTATTCTGTAGCTGACAAGCAATAGAGATGGGAATTGTCAGTGTAATGGAAGCAAGCTGCTGAGGTGGAGCAGCAGATTTTTGGTGCCTCTAAGTTTCCCTAAAGCCCCTTCCTTTCTTCTTCTCTCTCTGATGATACCAATAAACCACAATCCTCCCACAAGGCAAGTCCTTCTCATCATGCCATAGATTTAAGCAGAAAAGCACATGTGAGAATTGGCTGAGGGAGTTGTGTAAAAGCTTGTAATGTAAAAAATCAGTTTGCTGTATCCAGTGGCTTCTCTGCAGCGCTGGTGGCACCAGCTGCTCTGGTACCTGCAGCCCTTGCTGCAGTGCAGTACCTGCAGAAATTAAACTCTGAGCTCCCTTTGTTAGGGCTTGGCTGCTACAACAGGGTTAAACACCTCCACCAGCTCTTTTAGTTGCTGTAATCACAGTTAGGTTTGGACTTGGGCACTCTTCTCACTGGGGGATCCTTGTTGTCCAGCAGGTCCTGCTGGTGTTTGATCAGGTTTGTGTCTGTCTTGAAAACATCTCTGTTGTGACTTTGTCCTGTGTCCTCCTGGAGCCATAAAAAGGGTGTTAGCAAACCTTCCCAAATGCAGAGCTGGCTGCTCCAAATGTGCATCCTGCCTCTGCCAAGCTGCAGGAAACCAGAGGGATGAACCAGTGAAGGGAAATTCAGTACAGCAGTGCCTGCCTGGCCAGGAATCTCCTTTTCTCTTCAGTTTACTTAGGTGTGTGACAGATGTTTACCCACAAAGATTGATGAGGAGGCTTATTTAGAAAGATTTGATCTGGCATTTGAGCCACATTCATATTTGGGAACATTTTGGAGGATAGGCTGATGAATAGGCCCATTTGTTTAGCCAGGTAGGCTGAAAAGTAGTTTTAAGGTGCAGAAGATTCATCTAGGAGGAACTACAAATATAAGAACTACCTATGTGAGCTAGAGAATGGTGTTGATGAGAAAACCATCATGTAAAAACTGGCCCTGGATAATTTAGGCTGGAATTTGAAGGCTTACTATTATATCATGGTTTAAATTGAATGTTTCAGTTTGGCTGCTTTTTTGACAGAATTTTAGAGAAAGTTGGCTGAAAACAGTATAAGACAGGAAAGCTCATGTGACAGCAAAGAACAGGCTGCCATTCTTTGTCCTCCAAAACTTGCAAGATTGTCTCAAGACTCAGTGGGAGATGTGTTAGAGCCAAACTTTTAAAAAGTGATGCATAAATCAACACTGATATTTCCAGTAACCTTCGGTTTAATTAAATTATGTCTGTTGAGACAAACACTGCTTCCTCTATACTTCTGTGATCTTTGATACGTTTTTATTTAAATGTATTCTACTAGATAAAAGCTATAGCTTTTCAAACTTAAAAACCACAACCTGATGTTTGCTGAATTTCCTTCCCACCCCAATGAAGTTTGGAAGGCAATCATTTCAGAGTATCTCAGTTTTGCATTTTCATATTGGCAAAATTAAGGTGCAATCTCATTTTTCCAAATTGCCATTGTAAGTTAAAATGAACTTTCTACTAATTACAAAGCTCTTACTGGAGATTTTTATGGTAAATAAAACCTTTTCTCTGAAAAGAAATGTCAGTTTTACACGTTTTCCATTTGGAGGTGTGGAGATGGAAAATGTCAAGAAATGACCAGCCAGTTTTTCTTCCCATCCTGTGAGTTAAAACCAATGGAGAAAATTAATCTGTTTTTATCAGCCCTGACATACAGTGTGCAAGGTTGGAGCAAATATCTTTAAAATGAAAACTCTTTCCTGAGATTTGCTTTTCCTAATCTTCATCCATCACCCCAAAAGATAAGGAACAAATAAAGGCTGAGATATGAATATCAAAATAACATCAAGAGGATGTACTTGCACAGCAGTCCAAGGGAGGCTTTAATGCATTCCATGTAGATGATGACCCATGTTGATTAATCCATATCACTTCACTCACAGATGTGCAGAAATTCCATCAGATGCTTTATTGCCTACAGAGGGAGTTGCAGTTAGAGTTCACCTGTCGTCTGCTCGAAATTTATTTAAAGAGGGAAAACAACAACGCTTCCCTGAAGAGCTGCAAAAGTTGAGGCTGGTTCCACATTCCCTTTCATTGCAGGGAGCAGTCAGTCCCCTACCAATCATCAGCATCCTTTAAGCACAGCGACTTTGTCTCCTGTTTTCTTAAGGAATTTCATTTTCCAAGATACAAGGTACCAAATGTGCTGTGGGAATGAGTGCCATGCTGGCTGGAACAGAGATTTCCTGCAGCCCAGCAGCTGGGCTAAGGGGCAAATGCAGCTGCTGGTGGGGAGGGGAGTGAACACAAGGCAGGGAAGTTTGCAGGAGGGAGAATGGAAGTGCACCAAAAGCATGAGGCAGTTCTGCAGTTAAGTACTGGCCTGCTGGATCATGTGTTGCACTGATGGATAAAGCAAGACAAGTTGTGCACAATCATAAAACCAGAGGAAAGTGCTCAGTTAGAAAAGATATCATGACTTTAAAGGCACCTGGGTTCATTTCCTGAAGAATTAATTAGGTTAGTTTTGAAGAGGGCAGGGCTATTCTAGGACAACATTCTTTTTAAGACCTTCTCATTCTACAGAAATGTATTTTTCAGTGCTTTGCCAAAAAAATCAAGACTTCAACTTCTGGTAACCCATTCTACTTTTCTTGAAAAAAAACAGCCCATTTCTCCTTCATCTGGCTAGACAAATTAAAGCCAAAATAACATAGGGCACATATTTCCTGGAGCAGCCAGTGTTGTTTTCTGTTCTGCCTTCTGATCTCTGGCCATGCTGATCTTGCCTCGTGGGAAGTCAGATGGGTCCTCTTAGACCTTACAAGGAACTGTGGGGCTGGAAATTACTGCTTTTTTTTTTTCTTTCTTCCCAGGTAGTCATCAATACTCATTACATATTGCTTGTATGTTTATTACCTTCTCCACTTCCCTCACATCTGCAAGAAAAGGAGACTTTTATGAGAGTCATGAAGGTGAATGTCTGAACTGGCAGTTTCCTTTAATAAGCTCTTTTAAGAAGATTTTCTTCTTGTAGTAATGAGAACTCAATAAAGATATTTTATGCAGGATGAGCAATTCTGGCTGATGGTTTGCACTAGGACAAAATGACCAGCTTGTTAGTTGATGATCCCACTCCAGAAGGAAATAACCATAGATTATTATACTAAAGTGAGAGAGAGATGAGGCTTGGTTCCCTGACAGCTGTGAGTGGATAATCCAGGGAAATTGTTATTTCAGAAGCAATGCAAACATGAGTCTTTCCTTTTTCTCAGTTGAACCTATCCCTGCTTTTATAGCTGGGCTGGGGGTTATTTTTTGGGGTTGGTGTTTTTTTCTGTTTTGGTTTTGAGGGGATGGTATGTTGTACAATATTTCTTTGTTTGGGGGGTTGTTGGGGTTTTATTTTAGTGAGGTCTTATGTTTGGTTGGGTTTTGTGGTTTTTTTTTTCCTCTTACCAGGGATCAATTTATTCCTTGCAGGTAGAGAAAACTAACTTTTCTTGCTCATAAATAATTTTCTTGTCATAGAGTGTCTAATGACCTCAAGTGGCCAAGGGCTTAATTTATATTCTGTAAGACTGTCTACCCTAAAGCTTACTTCAGAATTAAAATAATTATCTTAAGTGAAAACTATACTGCAGAGGCAAAATTTCAGGTGAGAGGGGAAAAAGGGGGAGTATGGGAAAAAAAAAAAAGTTTGTAAATAAATGGCTTGTCATAGACATAAAAAACAAGAAATTATTCTTCTCTTGCCAGAAGGGCAAGGAATTACTAAAGCTGCAGATATTCATGCTCCTTGTTCTCACACAAGGATTTATGTGAATGTGGGTGTACATATATATGTGTGCAACGAAATTTATAGGCTGCCTTCCTATGGAGATTGGAGAATTAAATGATACTTGCTCCAGCTGAAGCAGTGTTTGGTTGTGAATTGGTCATGCATCCGTGCATCTGCTTGATTTGTTTGGGGGTTTTTTTATTTTTTTTTCCTACTTCCTCCATGCCCATCTCCATGGTGTCACTCCTCCTGTGGTACCTCTTTTCTGCAGCCAGCATGAGTATCCCTGGCAGGGAGGGTTACATGGAATCACATGTTTAGAAGTTGCTCTTTTCACACCTCTGCCCTGAATTGCAGCAGCTCTGGTGCTGTGGATGTGGCCAAGTCGTGCATGGCACGTTCCTCTGTCCCTGTGGTGATGAGAGGAAGAAATCCAATATTTCAGACTCTTTTTGGGATAAATCCTGAGCTCCACCACTGTTTATTTTAATCTGTATTGTCCTGAACTGATTCCTCCTCTTCCTTTGGGACTGTGCCACCTCATCCAGGCAGAGTTCTCTCCCCAGGTGCATCCTCTTCACCCCATGTCCTGGTGGGGCTGTGATTACTGCATGGAAACAAGGCTCAGAGCCACAGGAGCTGCCTGGAGTCGTGCCCCCAGTAACAGTTCAAGGCATGCACAGAAGTGCAGTGCTGTCATCTAGTGATGAACAATGACAGGCTTGCAAATTAATTGTATGGATCACAGGCACAGCTCGTGCAGCTGTTACCAGGTTTACTGGCCAAATCTGCCATGGAAGAGCATTAGTGAGCTCCCGAACAGATGCCTGGGTGTGGACTGCAGCCAGTTCTGGAAGAAAGAAGCCCACCAACCTTTTTCTCTCCTGTGCTCCCTTCAGCTGGAAAGGAGCCTACGAGTTCCTGGGGGGAAAGGAAGGAAGAGATCTCATTACCTTGATTCCCAGCTTTGGTTTAGCACAGGCTGAACTTGCACCACCTGAATGGGGTCATGAGGCTGCAAAAGACATTGGGAGCTCTTGCTGAGTATGGGAAAGCAGCAATTGTTTTAAAATCCCTGCCTGTCCCAGGGAATGCAGGACAGGGGCTGTTCCTGTGCCTGTTGGAGCAGCAGCTGGTGCATGCCAGCAACAATGGCACAGCATGTCAACAGGAATCTCTGGGAATTATTTGTGGTTGTGTCTCCTTCTAGTTACTGCACCCTGCTGGAAACCCACTGGACCCATATCCTGGCCTGTAACATGGGACTCCAGAATAAAGCTAGGAGGAGAAGGAATAACCTGTGCTGCCTCTCCCCTGCCTTGAAGCTTTTGCCCTAATGCCTGGTCAAAAAAAAAATAAAAATCTTAAGACCAGGAAGTGAAGATTTAGTGGACCTTGAAGATTTGGGGTCATCTACCCTCATTGCATAACTGCCTGACACCCACTCCCTCTTCAACTTTGATGGATGGTTTCAGCCTTAATAAGCATCCAGTGGCCAATGAATTTCTCAGCCTAATTACATGTTGTCAGATGAAGTGCCTGCATAGTGTAGGTTTTCTTTTTTTTTTCCTAATCTGCCGTCTTGTAGCTCTGATTAGCATTGGCTACCACCACTAGCTGCAGGATTGGCATATGGCAGCCCAAGCCTCAAATACAGAGGGGTCTTCTTTGTTCTATCCTGCACATCCAGTTTTTGGAAATGCAGTTATGATGCTATGCATGAGCTGTCAGGCAAAATCCAACCTGTGCTGGATCCTGAGTGCATGAAAACACATGGCACCTCCAGATTTATGGCACTAAAACCATTGTACTCCAGACACCAGCAGTGTAATGCCAGCCACATCCAGGAGCACCAGAAAAGCTTTTCCTTGATTAGCATTCTGATGTCTGCTGGCATTCTGTTTGACAGGGAGATTATCCTTTTGTGATTTCAGACTTATCACAGCTCTTCTTTGTCTATTAGCACCATTTCCCAAGGTGATGGGGAGGGAACTTCACCATCTTCCATCTTTTGTCCTGGAATTATTGATTATCACTTCCACAGGGACTCTGAAATTTGCTTTGAGAGGAAGGTGACCCTCACAAAGGAAAGTGAGGAGAAACCTGGAGAGATTCTGATGTTGAGCAAGGTCCAGGTTGATCACTAGCTGCCTTTTACTGTTTTGTTTTTACTGCTTGATATATCAGAGGAGAGGCTGGCATTTTTCGTGGTCTCTCCCGCCCTCTGTGTTCATATATCATATTTGTTTTCACTGAACTGTGGGTGTGTTTCTCCTCAATTAGTAAATACAGAGATTATATTCTGCATTATTAGATCTTTCCACTTAGTCCATGAACCAAAACCTTAGAAATGAGTCCTTATAACCAATGCTGAATGTTACTAGGATTTATACCACAGTATTTTATGCCTTTTTACCTATGGCTCAAATGAGGTTGGGAGTCTAGATTGCAATAAATTTTTTTCTTAAGAATAAATACTTTTTACTTTTTGCAAGTTATTTGTATCAAGTTTAAGAGTCTAGATACTGCTATATGCAATAGCTTTCAGTGCATTCTGCTCTGGTGTCCATTGTTCATTTTAAAGACCTTGTAGTTGCTAGGTTTCTTATTTTCTTTTTTTTCCCCTTAATGTCATAGCTGTCAGTATCTCCTGACTGAGTAACTTCAACTGCACTCCAGCTTTTGGAGCTTGAGATCTACAGCCTGGGAGTGGAGAACTAAAGAGGCAATTGATTATAGTACAGCTATATAAAAATAAATTTTAAAAAAGATACAAGCATGAATCTGTCAGAGGAGAAAGTAATAATCTTCTTCCATCTTCTTGTGTGTAATCTTCTGCTCTTTATTGAAATGAACAAAATATGCTTTGCTTCAAGGTCTTCTGTTTGATAACTTATCCTCTGTGATCTCTTGTCTAAGCTTTCTTCTCTCTCTGTTTTCTTATACATCAAATTCTCTTGTTTATTTAACATGAAGACTCCAATGTGTGCCCTTGATCATTCTTAAACTTTCCTCTGCTGCATTTTAAGGAGACAGGTTCCCATCTGCTGCAGGTATCTTCCTGACATAAAATGATTTGGGGCACTGTAAAAGGAAGGGATACGATGTCTTGTCCAATCCACTTTCCCTTTTTAGATTTAATTATTGAGTTTGAGCAGGAAAAGTTTGGCATTACTTGAAATAAGTGTTGCAATGGTGTCCTGTGGGGTGTGTGAGGAAGCACTAATGGTGAAGCAGTGCATGCCTTGAAGAATTCTTACAACAAATCACCAAATGCAACTTCAGTGCTGCAGAAAACTCTGATGATCTGAAACTTTTTTCTGCTACAGAAAAAGATGTCAAGGTGGAAATTTGTGCTGATTTTGAAAACTTAGTGCCTAATCTTCTGAAAACATGCTGTGCATCAGGGCTCCCTATGCAAGGAAGATTTTTCCATGCTACCAAAATACCATGTTGTTTGTTTGGCAAGACATGACTGTTTTCTTGAATTTTCCCATTTGAAAAACACTATCCAAAAGTATTACAGATAGTACATACCCCATTTTCTGATAGGAAAACTTGTTTTTATTTGTGGTCAGTTATAACATATTATATAGATTGCTATATAATGCAATTATAAGAGAAAGATTTATAGATTTATAATAGAAAGAAGACAGTATATTTATTTCAGGATTTCTGTCACTGAGAGACAATACATAAAAGACAAAGCTTATGGTTTGTGTTTACAGACAGAGAGCAGGGCTTCCATATGTTGTTGATTTAGACATGTAGTAGTCACTACTTGTTTATCTGGAGCTGGTTCTCCCACTTGAAGTGTAAGTTAAAGCTGTTTGTGAATTAATCATGAGAGATTTGAATGCCATGTGATTGTTTTTATAGCTTATAAAAACTTTCCAGGATTGGACTGTTTTTCAAATGACCAAATGAAATAAAGTCTTTGCCATTGTTCAGACCTTCTAATGCTTTAAAACAGGAGCTGTGTAAATTGAACCTTTTTTTTCATTAAAAAAGTAAATGTTACCTTCTAATTTTAGTTTGTAAGTGGACTTGAATAAATATTATAAGAGTTCAAATTAAATGTAGTTTTGTAAAAGGTAAAAAGGAAACTTCAAAATTAGCATTTAAGTCTGACATCTGTACCTGGCTTCAAAGAGAAAAGGTGAGGAAAAAAGCAAAAGCTCTGATAAATCTTGAGAAAATTGGACCATCCAAGTGAATAATAGCATCAGAGGACAGATTATTTTATACTTTGAAGTCTAGAAGGGGAGAAAACCTTTCAACTGATACCTGAAAAGAAAGGTAAAAAAAAAGAAACATGCAGCAGAATTTAAGAGTCTTGCCCTGAAATGTGATACTAAAGGAAGGGAGTGTGGAAAATGGAGGAGGAGTGGCACAGGATGATATTCAGAGGAGGAGTTCCTCCAAAGCTTTTGGAAGTGAAGGAATTGGAGTCCTTGGCTCTTGGCAGTGTGAGATGAGGTGGCTGTGGTGGATGGGGGGAGCAGGCAGGGCTGGAGGAAATTTCCTCTGCAGCCCTCACTGCAGGTGAGGTTCAGCTTTCCTCTGTGCCATGAGCTCCTCCCTGCCCAGCCTTTGTGCCCAGGTGCTGCAGGACGCAGAGCAGCTTTCACCTCCCCAGGTGAAGGGCAGGAAGCAGCGTGGGAGGTGAGATCTGAGTGAAAATTGATCCTGCCATCAGGATCTGCTGCCCCAGCACACCAGAGAGCGTGTGTGCAGAGCCTGAAAGCTCTCATTACTGTTTGCAGAAGTTTCCTGTATCGATCCCTGCTGGTTAGCAGCAGGTGCCTCTGCAGTGCATCAGCTCTGTGGGAAGCCTGATCAATAGCTCAGAGCAATGGCCTGGCAGTTATTTACTCATCAGCTCATTAGGGTGGGAAGAGTAGATTACACTTCTCATAATTTCACTATTGACTGGCACACTGCACTATGGTTTTGTTGATGTTTTTTTTGAAGTACCCTGTAATGAAGATGCCTGAGTAAAACCAGAGTCTTTTAAAATGAAAGGTGCTTGTAAAAGCAGAGGGGACTTATCCATGGCAAGACAGAAAAGCTTCAGCCACAATAAAGAGCAAATAGGAGGGAGGAGCATGGGCAGTGTGAAAAACACATTTTACTATTTTGGTAAAATTTAAACGGTTTAATAAAAAAATAATAGGAGATACACATAAAGTAAAGGGTTGAACAGTTGGGTGCTTGGCAAGTTGTTGAGAGTACACAGTTCTTTAGGAACATTTTTTAAATACACTTCACAATATATTAGCTTGTTGCATATTTATAGTTTTTTATGTATAGTAAAAAATTTTTGGGAACTGTTTAGTATGGTTACTCTTTGAGTCCACCTTTTTAGAGTATGTGTGGTTTTTGGTTTGTGATTTTAATTTATTTTTATTATTTTTTAATTTGGGTGGTGGTTTTGGTTTCTGTAGTTGGTGAGTGTTGATAGTTGTGTTAGTTGCAGGGTTGTTATTTTAACTGGGTGGGTAGTGTAGTTTAAGTATATTATTTTTTGAAAACTTAGGTATTTTGCTATTAACAGAAAAGAAAAAAACTTATATTTATACAGAAAAGCTATTTTAGCATTATACATATAGCATTTATCTTAATAGTTGCGAAAAGCCAACAACATGTTATTCACTTATAACAGGCAGCTCAGCCCTGGGCAAAATGAAGTTGTTTATTTGCATTATATTGTGCAAGCCAGAATCCCTTGCTGTGTTCATCCAGCACTATAGATAGAGGGGGGAAGAAGTGAAATTATTTTGAGGTCAGTGGTGGTGTGGCACTGACTATCACACTTGTGCTGACACTGTCCTGGAAGGACCCCAGCAGGTAAAAGTATTTTTTTAAGCCTTACTCATCAGCAAATGTGTTGCTTCAGTCCCTGATGAGTTTTACAAATTGCTGGTGACTACAAAAAAGGGAACCAAGACCACTTTCCTGCCCAGAAGTGTCCCACTATTATGATCTCCCAAGAATGGGCACCAAAGCTTTGACATTTTTCCTGGTTTTTGGGTGGATTTCATTCACTTCAAGTGAAGTTGAAAGGCTGAAGAGCTGAAGAAATCCAAATACATTTTAAATGGGGTATTTACACTTTTATTTTAAAAGCTGAGCATAGTTACCAGTTGGAACATGCTGCTAAGCAATAGTGACTTCTGCCTCTCTCTCCAAGCCTTTGAGACACTGTGGCCTGTCTGGACAGTTTTGATTTAGATTTAAATGAACAGAATTCATTTGTCCACTGAAGGGGTAACAGAAGAAAAATCTGTGTCTGTGTCATACTAGTAATTGGACAAAATAAGTTGAGCTGAAAATGTGACATTTCCGAGGCTCCACACTAATGAATTTGCTTTAAACATGAAACTTTTGCTCTAATCCAGATTCATGTTCTGTAAAGCTGGAGCCCCTACCTGAAAATTCTTTTTCATCTTCCTGATATCCTTGTGATGCAAAACATACAAACCAGGGCAGTATCCAGTTAGAAACTGGGATTTATGCACCCATTTATGTACTCCATGGAACAAGATCTTCATTCTTCTGCTGAACCAGTTCGAGCAGACCTATAAACCAGGGCCTCCGTTTTCTTGATGCTTGCCAAGCTGCTGCTTTTTCAATTTCAATTTTCAAGTGTTTTTATAATTTTGTACCTTTATGACATGAGGCATTAATATTTGAGACCCGCTCTCTTTGATTTGATATATCTTGCATTTTTTAATTTGCTTTCTATATAATTTTTTGGGGATGAGCAAGTACATTATCTTTTGGGGAGTGACTAGAATGCTGGATCCAGAAAGTGCTAAATCTTTCATGAAGCAAAGCACTCTGAGAAGCTAAAAAACTAATTTATGAGAGCCATTCAGAACAGGGAAAGTGTCAAGAGAAGTGTTCAACCCTTGCATTGATTTTTCTGCAGCTCCTTGCATTCTGAACTGGTGCTTATGTTCATTGCCTGAAAAACTGTCTGCTTTGCAACTCCTGCCAAGGCTGGTTTTTGTATTTTTGATTGTAGTCTTATAAGGTCTTTTTCTCTTCTGCTTTTCATTGCCAAGAAAGCACCAATTTCCCCATTGTAAGAACTGAATGGCACCGGGGGCTCTTTGTAAAGGCATTAACTGCAAGTTTTACTCACCGGATTTTGTGAAATATTGAGGTTGGCTGATTATTGCTTGCCCCAAAAGCAATCTTCCAAAATTAGACACTATGCTATGCAAATGGGCAGGTTTATTGTGAAAACATTTGAAACTGACCCAGCAAAAAGAAGCTGCCAGTGGCAACTTTTCCATTAGTTTCAATAAGCCCTAATCAAGCTCCTGTAATAACACAGCACTTCTAAAACATGCTGCTTCAGAGCAGTTGCAGGTCATTTGCAGAGAGCTGGTTAGAAAAGATCAACAAAAAGGGTTAATCCATGTAACATTTACACAGGCACATCTTTAAAATGCCATTGTTTCCTTGCAGAGCCTTTGCAGGCAGGAATTCTTGTCCATTGATGCACTATGGTCTTCTGGTATTTAAAAAAAAAAAAAATATATATATATATCTAAAAGCCCTGTAACTTCCCCAAAGAAGAACATGATGGCTTGTAGACAGTTTTCTATTTTAGTAAGCTGAGTTCTGAGGCAGTTCTGGGAGCAGTAACAGCTACCCCACGGTTACAGCAATCCCACAAGCAGCTGTGGGCTCAGCAAGGTCAGCGTGGATCCATTAGCACTGCCCCATAAAACATCCTCTGCCAGCCTTGCCCTGCTCCCTGCAGTGGTTAAAGCACAGCTGACTCTGCCTCAGCAGAACCCTGCACAGCCAAACCCACTTCAATTAACCATGAGCTGAAGGACTGACAGTTTTATTTTATACAAAGGGAGGCAGGGAGACCCTTTAAAATGCAGGCAATGTCAGGTTAAGCCCTGAAAGTCATGTTTTAGCACTGAAAAAGGAGCCAGGTTTACTGGCTAGGACTGAAATTAAGTGAAGGGAGGTTTGGTTTTGCAGCTGAGGCTTCTGATTGCTGGGTTTTCTGGTTTATTGGGGTCCAGGGAAGACCACAGCATGCATGGGGTGAAATGCATGGAGAGGACTCCTAGCACAACATCCTGCTGATGGATGACAAAGAAAGGCTGTGTCCATCATTTCTACTTGTTCTCCTTCAACACCTCGAAATGCAAAACATCACTCTTCTTCACAGAGCCCTTGGGGAGTGTCCTGATTGGCACCACAGAATAAATGCCAAATTCTAGGACTGGGGATGTGTCAGCAGTGAAGCTGAGGGGGCACGACCCGTGGTTAATAAATCACAAACCTGTTTTATGAGTCCTAGCCTAGATCCCAAGATCACCTTACTAGAACCCATTTAAGGCAAATAGAGCTTGAAAAATAAACACAAATATGAGGCAGAGTTATGTCTTTTAGAGAAGATGTGCAGATGATGATTGAGAGAGAGCATGAGGTACCAAAAGGAGCAATTGTGGGGCTGACAGCAGCATGACTGTGTTTGTGGGGCTTGATTTTTGACAAACAATCACTTCCTACTTTCATTTTCTTTTTTTTCCTGCTCTCTCCTCCTCTTCTCCAACTATTAGATGAAAATGTGTGCCTGGAGCTTGCTGCTAAGAAATGGTGACATTCACTAGTGAGAAAAGAAGCACTGAAATACAGCAGCCATCAGGACAAGTCCTTTGTGTGGTGAGCATACTGCTCTCTGTAGCACTTTCCCACTGATCATCTTTGCTCATTTTTCATTTTTAGTTCAGCATGATCTTTAGTTTAAATGAATGTTGTGTGATATTTTCTAGGGGAAGTGTCCTGTGAGCTCCGGTGCCACAGCAAATATGGTTCTTGCTCTGGGAAAGCTTCATAATTTAAGAGCATCTCTGGGAGCATCAGACACTTTAATTTTTCATGGGTTCTTTGCCTCCTCTCTGGATATAAATGTGAGACAATGATTGTGGATGCTCCAGGGTGAAAGAATAGAAAATGCCTGGAAATGCAGTTGTGAACAGAAAGCAGCAGTGAGCTGGAGACAGAGAGCACAACCCAAGAAGGGCAAAGCTCGTGCCAGGAACCAGCTGCTCTGCTGGGTGCGCTCACACGAGCACGCAGGAGCTGCAAAATCTGTTTGGAGGTGGAGGGAACTAAATTTAGAAGCTAATCTAAATGTTGCTGCGCTGCATGCCCCTGGCTGGAATAGCTGGTGCAGTGCTAGCCCTGGGAGCCTGCAGACAGACACTCAGCTCCACTGGTGGCAATACCTGGCACGTTCAGTGCTTGAATTTTTCCCAATTTGCTGATGAAGTCAGGAGCTGTTCATTTCCATGCCCTTTGTAAGTGACTGATAAGCACATTCACTAGAGGTCTGCAGCTCTGTGGCACTCACCATGGCGTGCAGTCTCTAAAGAAATAATTTTTATTAGCCTTTTAAAGGAGGAGAGGCAGACAGCACGTTGATCAAATGGGCGACACTTGCTCCACAGCATTTTCCCTGAAGCAAATGTTATCTCTTTATTACCATCTTTCAGCTTGGAAATAAAAAGAGCTAAACTTTCCCAGTTGGACCTTGATTTGTAACTCTTCTTCTGGACTCTCAGCAATTTAGATGGAAATTCTAGTGGCATACTGAGAATGGGATAGAGATTTTGTGAATGTGTGTATTTAACCATTTTCATATGAGATCTCTACTATCTCAGGGAAAAATGGTTTATTTTAAATTGGGGTTATTCTGGGTCTTCTTCATAAATTCAGTCTGAAATTAAGTTGTCTGTTGACTAAAATTGATTTGTCCTCACAGAACCTGGAATCAGTTTGTCTAAATAGATTTGAGAAAGCCAGCACAAATGTGGAGGTCAAGGTGCTCTTTTAAAGGTTTTGTTTTGGAAGCTGGTGAAACCAAATGAAGAGAAAGAAATTGTTTACTCAGAGGAGGGCAAGGAAAGAGAAGAGAGCTGTAAGCAAAGCAAACTTTTAAATAACTGCTGGACAATCATTTTAAAAAAGGACTCTCATCCCTTGGAGAGCAGGGTGCTCAGGGTTAGGATGGGGACGGGGATGTGCTACTCCTGTAACTTCTGCTCTCCCCACACCACAGATGAGAGGGGCACAGAGGCTCTGGGTTAGCTCCAACCCAGTGTTATCTTCCCTCTGTTTTGTAGCAGAGCTTGAGTTGAGCACCTTTGCAGTGGTTTGACACCTCTGGAGTGCAGCTGGCAGGGAGCCCCACGAGAGGGATTGTGAACAATTCCAGCCGTGGCTCGGTGGGAAGGGATTTTCTGTCCCTTCCCTCACCCTTGCTCCTCTCTACAGCCACTAAAGCGACTGGAGTGCCCAAATTCCAAACCTGACACAGCAATACCTGTGAACAGACTGGGGCAGAGAGGCAGATCAAAGTGCTGGCATTCCTTTAGCTCCTGTGTTTCTGAGATGGATGTAGGTCAGCACCCACCACTCACCATTATCACTGACATCTGCCAAGGGCAAAAGCTCACTTCCTTCTTATTGCCCTCCTGGGAACAATTTCTGATTTAATCTTGCTGGTGCTGGGTAACTGCAGGATAAGGCTGAACACGAGTAGGATTTATTAATGGACAATTACTAGGATGTAAAAAAAGTAGGGCAATCTGTTCTGGTTTAGTAAAATTAGGCGCTAGGCTTGGGTATTGCAAGTGTTGAAGAGATTTTGGGTTTTTTTTTTATTTTAATGCAGCTGGGAATCCATGGTGTAAGCAAAGCTCAGGGAAGGGAAGGCAGGAGCTGCCTGTGCTCCTGAGTTCCAGATTCCAGGTTTGTATCTCTGGGAAGAGAAGAATGGGACTGGAAGAGGAACATGGGCAAAGTATGAAAGGGTTAGCCCAGCCTGGGATGGGTTCTAAACAGGAAAAGATGTCTCAAGGCCCTGTGCAATATAATATTTAAGAGGAAAGTTTATTAAACTTGCCTGATAGGTCAGTGAAAAGGCACACTGGGGATTCATTTTACTGTCATTATTAAAGTTGGTGAGAAAAGAGAATCAAATCTTCACTGACAGAGTATCCTAAATCACTCCAGTCTTACTGAGTAAACTTAATCCCTGAAACAGTCCCAGCTTTTTGTTCTTCCCACAAATCCCAGAACTTCCCATGGAGAAATATTTTGTATTCAAATAGAGTCCAAAGGGGTTTTCTTTTCCCCACAGCACCAGAGAGCAAATTTTTTCTTTTTTAACCTGGCAAGACCTTTGACCAAAGTACTTGGGAGAACAAATCACAGAATGGAGGCGATGTGCATTCAGAAGCACATCCTGTTGATGCTAAAAGTTGTGTTAAATTCAGTGTTTGTGTTAAATTCAGTGTGCCCTCCTGCTTGCCATGAGTGTCCAAGCAAAGGAATTCATCTGTTTTAGAAGGTGCTTGAGAAGTTACTGCCCTGACAGAGTTCATATGGCCAAGAAGCCAGAGGCACCTGCTTGCCTGTGTTACAAATAATATCAATATTTAAACTGGTGATGCAAGTATGGTTTTATCTGTAAACCTCAAACAAGAAAACCACGCTCAGTGGTCTTCCAGATAAGTCTCTTCTTACACAGAGAATGGTGCCAGCTGGATTTGCTCTCCCTGTAATCTCCTGTAGAGCTTGGAGAGATGCAACCTGTGCAAATGCACAACCCTTTTATCTGCAGCACTGATGACACAACTTGCCTTATGTTTTCACATTTAAATGCCAAATCCTTCTTCAGTTGCATAAAAAACTGGTTTGGTGCAATACAGATTATCAGGCTTCTGGGCAAAAAAGGCATTAACTGTGTTAGTAAGTACTTTTATCTCCACTGGAGTGTTGTGTAATTGTCTGCTGTGGAGTTTCTCTGGCTTTCTTTGAAGCATCTGTGGTTGCTGATTGAAACCCCACACAGGATTAGCTTGCATGCTTGTGTTATGAGAGGTAGCAATTACTGCTTTTTCCAGACCAGAACAGTGGGTGCCTTTGTGATTAAATGGTTTACACACTTTAATGGTACATAATAAAATCCAAAATTCAGGCTGCCTTGCAAAGCCTCAGGTCTTCATTCTACTTTATAGGTGTTACCTGAAATACTTGGATCATGCAACTGTCATAAAAGTGAATTCAGACCCAATATGCAATGTTTTTCCATCTTTTCTCCTATTCTGCCCATTGTTGTATACCTTGGCCAATTTCTTGTCTAATATGAGCCAGACCTGTGTCTGTTTCTGTGCAATATAAGGTGTGCTTGCTTCCATTCTGAGAAAACTCTGAGTCAGCTATCACATCACAAAAAGTCTAATTATTTGCTGGATTTCCCTGCCTTTCCTCTCTTGCCCTATGATTATTATATCTGATTCTTTCTGTTCTTGAGCATTTGGCTTCACAAACTGTCACAGCAAATTACCACAAAGGGACAAAAAATATTTTCCTGCCTTTTTGTCTGTTCTGCAGCAAAGGTTTAACACAGTGGGTGTACAAAGTACAGGAGTGTAGCAAAGGCAGGTGGGTCAGGGCATCGAGGGACCTGGATCCTAAATATCCTTATCTAGGAACTCTATTCCTACCACAGTGTGTAACTTTCTACTTATGCCTCATCACTGTTTGTAGGGTTCCTTAAGAGACTTCCCTCGTTTAATGTGGAATGGGATTCACTCTCAAAAATAAACTGTGACATGTTAAAATGTGCATCACTCACGTTTTAGGACAGCACAAACTTTTTAAACAGATTTTCCATATCAAGCGTTAATCTGTGCATCTGAACCAGTAGAAAATCAATCCCGAGCTGCCAGGGAAGTTGTGCTCTACAAATGTAGATGGCAGAGGGAGAGTGAAGGAAAACATGGCTTTAAACCATGCAAACACTTGGCTAGAGCAGCCTGCTTTTTGTGTTCAAAAATCCCAGCTCAACCCTAAACTCCATCTGAAGCTGTTGCAAGAGAAGTTATGGAAATAGCCCTCAGTATGGGAGGTCAGAACCAGCCCCCCTTCCAAGTGCTTTGTTTCTGAATTATCTCATGGACTGAAACATCACAGGCAGATGTTTTTAAGCATGCTCAATTTTGTGTTATAATTGATTAGGTCTGGTGATTTCCTTGCCCTTGGATGGGACAGCATGTGTTTGGGTTAGGTGAGGACCTGGCTCATACCAAGGTCATCCTTCCTTCTTAATGCTCTGCTGTCTCCAGACCATTTTTACAGTTCTGAAATTGTTTCAATTACCAACTTCTGTCTGGCTTGTGCCTCATTAGGCTTCACGACCCATTGCCTGGAGCAGTGCCCTGGATGGCATCCCTTGGAAAGCAAAACTTCGCTCAAGTTTTATGTGTTTTTATACCACTGCTGTTTCATTTTCTGAATCAAAGCACAAACTTGAGGTATTTTACAAATTACAGAGTTGAGCATGTCTGACAAGTCGTTGTTTCACAGGAGATAACCAGTAATCAACCCACTGAACAAAGCATAGAGCAAGCAGAACTAGCAGGGGGCTTGCAGGTCAAGCTTCCAGCTCCATATGTTACCTTTTATTGTACACAATTACAATTCTGGCAGTTGTTTGAAATGAAGAGCTCCTTTAAATGCAACATGCTATGTGCTTTCCCCTATTCTTTGATATTGAACTGAAATTTTACAAACCATTAGTCCTTAGAAGACTTTTAATGTCTTGAAAGCAAAAATCAGAAAAGCTTTATGTGTTACATCTCAAAAACCAGTGGATGTTTGTGTATAGAAAGCAACTCTTGCATGAGCATTTTGTAGCATTGAACTGTTCCAACCTGATAGACTGAAAAGTTTATTAAAGCTAAATACCCCATGCACTAAATAGCTTTTATCTACTGATGAACATGGTGCACACTAAGGATCTCTGGAGCAGTTTATTTGCAACAGGAAAACTCCATGACATGTTTCTTCAGAGGGAAATGAGAGAGGTTTGCAGACTTTATGTGTGATGCTTAGTTATTATTTTGTTAGTTCTGGAACTAGAGTTTTAGAAGAAAGTACCCACCAAAGGAATAACAGATGTACACTTACAGGCTCACTGACAGTACATACACAAAAACATTAAAGGACAGACCTAATTTAAAGCAATCAGTATTAAGCCAGGTTTTCTACCTCACTAAGCTCAACTTACAAACTGTCCATGAATGATGGCAGCAGGACTGTCTCTTCCACTGGGCTCTTACCAGCATGTTCCAGAATCAGCTCCTTTCCCTCTTGTGCCTCCAGGACTGTGTGGAGCCTGACTCTGGCTCTCCATCACCCTCCCTCTCCTTCCACATGCAGATGGCAGCTCCTACCCTCGTGCCAAGTTCAGGAGGCAGCAGACTATTGAAGAGCACCTCCTCTCTTCTATGCCCAAACAAAATATGGCCTGAAGCAGCTGATCCTGCACCACTCTGTTTGGCAGCTGGCTCGAGGTGCATGACCCCTTGCAGCAAAGGATGGGGACAGGATGGGAGCAGTAATCAAGATTTTGGTGAGTTTGCATCTTTTTTAGGATCACAGTCATTATGTGCTTCATGTATTTTGATGTCTGGCTGATGTTTTGATGTCTAAGGTTTTATTGTGAGTGGTTTGAGTAGTCCAAATTCTCACAACTGGAAAATACCACCATGTAGTACATCAGAAGCAAGAAACCATTACACCAGTCATTACCTGGGTGTAATGTAGGGCTGCTGGAATATTATCTTTCTGCTGTTCCCTGACTAAGTAGATGCCTTTTTAAGCAGACTCGTGTGCACAATCAAAATGTTCTTGACACACTCCATCGCTGGTTTATGGATGTGATAGCTGGGACTCTGCAAAGTCTCTGAACACATGGAGGGATTTCAGCTCCATGCTATATCATCTCCTGCTTCCACCTGTTCAGGAAACTGCACTCCATTTTATTTTAATTAAAACCTAGCAGATGTTTCATTAGGGTTGATCCAAACAGAAAGAATGCCAGTTTCTCAGCAAAACAAAACCAAAGTAAACTGCAACATCTTGTGCTCCTACCACCTGGTCCAGAAGGTAGGGCTTTTGTCCATAGCCCAGATTATATGCCTAGAAATTGGTAGATTGCAGAGATTTTATTCATGACAGCTGGTTAATGCCTGATGACTAACTACCCATAACCATTAACAGAGCAGCAGAACGTTCACCTCTGTTCTGAAGAGCCTCAGCAAAGCATGTAGGCACACTGTTATCTTTGTTACACCACTCTTCTTCACTAAACCAAATTCTTCCCTACATTATTGTTAAACTTGACCTGAGAAATAAATCATTTAGGAGGCAGACCTGGGTTTGAGAGGGCTGAGGTTGGAAGTGCAGATGCACAGCACTGTGTGTTCCATGAGTTTGCTGAAGCACGTCGAGCCATCTGCTCCACGCTGCTGCCTTTGCTTCTCCACCAGCAGCACCTGAGGCAGAGCAGCAGCAAAATTCTGCTGTCAGACAGGGTCCTGCCTTATCCAGCACCTTCCTGGCTTTTGAATAAAAGGGCTGACTTCAAACAGCCACTTTCAGTATCAGTGCACCAAGAAGAGGAAAGATAAATAAGCTCAGAACTTTACGTTTTGTTTCCGTGTGCACTCACTCCTGTTTAAGTGATCCAAAATTACACAGCACAAATTTTACAGGCAGAAAAAGCCTTTTCCACCTGCTGTAGTTACCAACAGCACCTTTAAAATAATGGGAGTGCAATGGTTTTTCTTAATCTTCTACCAAAGGCATGAAAAGGCTGTTTAGTGCCTGCCTTTATTTAATATTTTGTAGGTTGACTGCATTTTTTAAAGCATCCAGTGAAGCTGGGAGAAGTTTCAAGCAAGGCTAAGCATGATTTCAAAGACAAGCTGTTTTCAGCTGCCCTGCAAATTCTTTAACCATGTGTACACTGGTGAAACGTGACATCTACCCAGATGAAGGGTGTTTGGATATGAGACTACCTGCTGTGGTAGCTGAGGAAGAATCAGACCTAGAGGTTTCTTATCTCAGGTGTGAAGCAAATCAGTGAATTATTTGGTATTCAAATGTAACAAAAAGAATTTCTCACAAAAGTTGTTCAGATTCCCTCTGGACCTCTATATGCTGGAATAGGACTTTGAAATAGCAACTGAAATTGAATTATAAGTTTGATACCACCTCTGCCCCTGGGGTTTCTATAATTCATGAACTCATGAAAATTCAGTTCAGATACAGCATCTGGTTCTCATTAAAGTTCTTCTCTTAACCTGGTTTTCTAGTATGGTTACTCAAAAGTCAAGTGTCCTTCTTTGAGGTTAAGTACCAAGCAAATCCTTCACTGACTTCTGTCCCAGAAGGCTGATTTTTAAGTGCCAGGAGTATTTGCTGTATCTTTTTTTTTCCCAAATAAACAATAGTACAGCCTAGAGCAAGATACCAGTGCCTCTCTGGACAGACTGACTTGACCACATCTTGTGGTTAGCCATCTAATAAAGATTTCTGCACTTTTAAACTTTATTTCAGAAAGAGTGAACAGTCTTAACTGAGAATTATTTTTACATCAAATTTGCTTTTCCCTCTTTTAAAATTCACTCTATAAAGGACAATCCTCATACTTCATTAAAAATATGAAGTCTCTGCTGCATTTCTATGAAGACCAAGTACACCAAAAATCCAGAAATATCAGTGAGGAATATGATTCATTTATCACTCATAAATAGTGTTCTCTCCACTTACAGGGCATGGACAGTGATTTCTGCCAGTGTCAGATGTTGCTCCCACTTTTCTGTTCTATGCCTGCTCACTTCTGGTTCTCTTTTACCCATTACCCACAGCAATGATTCCCAGCCAGGAGAAGGTGATATCTGTCTAATTTGACAAAAAAGCATTCGGAAATTTCAGAATTCAGGACAAGTGCCCTGTTTCTAAAAGCCTAGAATGTGACAATATCAACACACTGTGATTTCTCCACACAGCATTAAAGAAAGATGGAATGAGGTTGTGAGCTGGACACTGAAATAGTGCCTTGTGGGCACTGGAAATGATATTCCATGGTAGGCAGAGTTTCAGCTGGAAAAGAATATCTGCTTATTGTGGTCTCTTCTGCTACAAAGAATGGGATGAAGAATTTCAGACAGTCCTGTGCTGAACACAGTAGCTTGTTTTGGGCTGTGGAAGATGAGCAGCTTTGATTTGAGTGCAGTGAGAGGGAGAATCAGCCTCTTTCCCTCATGATATGTTCCAAAGGTTAATCACCAATTCATAGCTGAGCACTCTGAAAAATGACCGTGTGTTGATTCATCTGTTTCTATCTCTACCAAAGCATCAGCTATTCCAAGGTTTAGGTGACCTTGCAAAATATCTAAACCACAATTTTTATTTGATAATTGCATCAGTTTCACCTTTGCCATCTCCACAAACAGTAAGAGACAAAAAAAAAAGAGAAAAGAAAAGAAAAAAAAGAGGAGAGCATTACTAGAGTATATAGTGTGGATATGCAAGAAAGTGCTAAAAAACTCAGAGGTTTTTTTTCCTGCAGGCCATTCTGACACTGATAATCTGATGTACTAAGCCTGTGAACTTTGAATCCCTGATGTACTAAGCCTGTGAACTTTGAATCCCTGTTTTTTATATGCATCAGCTTATCCAGGAAACTGGAATCTGAGTGCCATTGTGACCTCCCACCTTTCTGAGGAAAGTAAAGCAGAATGGATGAAAAGGAAAGAAGTTGTGTCATACTAAAATAAACATTCCTGCTCCCCTGGCAAAGAGAGAATTTCACCCAAAGTGAGATGATTTCCTTGGGTGTGGATTCTTGCTGCTTGCCTGTGTGGGTATCCCAAGCTGGGATCCAGGAGGGATTTGGCCACTAGAGACACGAGTACAATTCACTTTCAAGGGACCTCTGTGTCTCCTCATTGCTAAATGCAATGAACTCTGTTGGAGTTATCAAAACTATAAATAAATATTTGTACTATTTAGAGCACTGTTCTGATGGTAATGGATGAATTGAAGGGACAGGGGCTGAAATATTTTAGTATTCCTGGTGTTTAGGGTTGTTTGAGTCTTGTAGCATGTATCTTGCCTTTTGTCTTCTTGGCTTCATTTATCCTGGTTTTGGAAACCTTTGGGAATTTTAAGATGTCTTTTTCCTGAAGTTGGTTATATGCCTCTTCACTGAAGAAAATTAAAATTTGGCTTCATTTAACTTCAGACAGAGGACTTTAGCTTCAGCTTCTTTAACTGAAGACCGACTTAAACAAGATGTAATACTGTAAAATAACATTCTACATGCAAGACCCGTAGTTGTAATACTTGGAAGCCAATATGAAACATATTGGGGTGAAGGTTTTAACAGCAGAGAATTAGAAAGCCCCCACATTTAAATGGCTAGATGATAGTAAATTGAAATTCTGTTCATTAATGACTGCAGCACTTTTTAAAATGCTCAGCATACACCTAACAAAACAACACACACACACAGGAAAGTTTGAGCTGCAGCTACTTGTGTGCTGAGCAAGGTTATCAGAGCAGAGACTGAGCCAAGCCCTGCTGAGGCAAGAACAAGGATTAGATTTTCATCAAAGTAAACACGGAGATAGCTGAGCTGTGATTGTACAGTGGAGCTGCTCTTGGCTAACCATGTGCACACACCACTGGAGAAGTGTTCTAGGTGATTTTTCACAAGCTGAAATGAAGCTTTTGAGGGGCATTGGGAGGGAGTTGTCCTGATGTAAAGCTCAAGTGAAAAGGGAAGCTCTGTGACTGGCTGGATGATCCCAAAATTCAGAACTTGCAACCAAGAGAACAAAAAAGTGGCTGAACTACAATGAACTTGAATGTGTTTGGTAAAGCTGCTCTACCATATGAGGGTGGTGTCCTACACCTGTGAGAAGGATATTTTATTTTCTTCACTTTAAGATCAGTCACTGATGTTATTGGCATAATAAGAGTTATCATATATATAATTATTTTATCATAGTTATACTATTCTATATATATATTCAAAATCCATTCTGCATGGTAAAGCATTTTTGTTTATATCCCCCTTGTTCTGCCCTGTGTGAAGCAAAACTGTGATTAGGATCATTGTCTTTTTCCTGACATAAGACATTGCAGAATGTCCAGAGCAGTTTGGAGGTCATACACCTGCCAAAACAGAAGATTCTTTTGTAAAACTCCAGACAGCCAAGACTGGCATCTCTGAAATAGGTTTTGCTCTTAGGAACTGTCCTGGTTTAGCTGGGTTTGGGTGGAAAATGCTGCAGGTTCAGACACAAAATATCATGGTGGAAATTTTTAAAGTGAAATAATATCATTTTGCTTAAAATGGGCTGGGGTGACAGGACTGTTGAGATTTGTGCAAACAGAACGTGTGACCTTCAGAAAATCACCACAGGTCCTGCAATCTCGTCTTGCCCCTGACTTCCATCACCTGTCAGAACCTCTCCCAGTGGTTCTTGCTCAGGGCAGCAGAGCAGTGTGGGCTCACATTGCCCTTGAACCAGCAATAACAGTGTGGGCACAAACCCTGCTTCCCAAAACAAGGGGGAATCAGAAAGTGTCTCTTCCAGATACTCTTTTTTTCTTTTTTCTTTTTTTTTTATTTTATTACTTTCCTTCACATTGTGCTGCTGGAGAAAACAAAAGCCTAAGAACAGCTTATGGATGTTTAGAATGCAGATTTTAATCAGATAACATGATGTTGGAATAAAAGGCAGCTGTTTGGGGTGAGGCTGCCCTGCTGTGTCCCCTGCCAGCTGGGACTGGTGTGGTCAGTGCTGTCACCTCCCTGGTGACTGCTGAACAAAAATCTCTTTAGCCACAGTGCATTTGGAGGCACAAGGGGGATGGGGATTACAGTTCCACAAAGTGGAATTAGTGTGCAAAATAGGAATCAAATTTGGGATTTAATTATTCCCATCTCTGCTCATTACCTCTCCTTTGCTGAGAAGCTGGAGAATGCCTGAGAGCCATTTCCATAACTGAGCAGGCAGGCAGGAGCTTGGGAGTGTGCTGGAGCCAGGAGTGAGCTTCTGCAAATCTTCTGAGAGCAGGTGATCGAGTTCCTTCTGTCAAAAAAGCACAAAAGACTTCCATATTTTCAAGGAAAACACATTTGGTACAGCTCAATCCGCTGGGACCCCCAGAGCTGCATTGTGCAGAATGAAATAATGTAAATATTCCTGCAGGCAGAAGTGTTATGCCAAGGAGCCTTATGGAAGAGTTGGGACTTTCAGACACAGTAGTGTGCTATTATGTAAATTACTACTTTGTTTGACAACTGAATGGTATTAAAACTGTCTGCAAGTTTATTTCTTGGAGGAGAGAGCTCCTAAGAGCTACATTTGACATCACTTAAATTACAGTGGTGCTGTGTGGTATGTAAAATAACTGTCTTTGTTCAGCAAGGTGTGTGTGCTCCTCTGCTCGCCTCCTCTCTCCCCACAATTAATTTCAAACCCAGGCAGGACCTTTCCCCACAAAATTCAGTGTTGAGCAGACAGGGGAGCATTAGAGAATTTTCCAAAGAAGCTGGTGATGACAGGAGCAGCCTCATGCAGAGCTGTGTGGCAGGAGCTCTCCCTGCCTCAGGAGGGAACAGGGATGTGCAGGGACAGGAGGAACCTTTGGAGGAAGCGTGTTAATGGATCTGACCCTCAGCAAGGAAGGGCTGCAAGGCCAGGAAAGGCACCCTGCAACTGGCAGGACACAAAAAGCTCCTGGGAATTTGGCACACTCCATTTTTTCCTGCAGCAAGGTGAGGATCAGAGCCCAGGTATCCCACTTGGATGTGTGAGCAAACAGAAGGCTCCCTTGCATGGAAAGCAATCTTCTATCAAAACCTGGGGGCAAAGAGCAGGATCCTTTCCTGCTCCCACAGGTGCCTTTGCAGGCATCTTGTTGGCCCATACCTTGTTCTTTTTTTTCCTCCCATGTCTACACAGAGAGCAGCAAAGAGAGAATGTGGGGTGTCTGAAAGCCTGGAGTGTGAATAAATGAGAGGAACTGAGTTTTCTCAGGAGTCCAGTTTAGTGTTCCTCTGGGAAGCACTGAGCTTTGCTCTGGGCTCTTTCCCACCCGAGGAGTTGTGTGACTTGCTGGTTCAAAAGGGGAAAACTTAGCAGCTATTTTCTTGGAAATAGTTTTATTTAAACCTTGTATCTTGTGCCGAGTGCTCCAGAAGCATAAACCCGTGCAACCAGGGACTGAATGAAATATTCAGCCTTTCCATTCTCCTGCAGTTTTTCCTGCCTGCTTGGCATATGGAATCACTAGATATGCTTGCCAATAAAGAACTCCCCTGGAAGAAATCATTTAACAAGGGATGAAAATGTGATAAATGTTTTATAATCAAGGTCCCACAAGCAAAAGTGAGTGTGAGGCAGCTCTTATCCGAGTGGGAACTGGCTGGAAGTTTTAATATTCACTTGGCACTGGATTTTTCTGGGTTTTGATGTGAACAGGCTTCTTCTACAGGCTCATTTTTACAGGCATTCATCTCTGCTGCAGCTGCTCCTGCTATAATTTATACAGATGCTATTACTCACAAGCAGTCCTGTCCCCAGTACTTTTGATGTTAAAATCTTTTTGTTGTTGTTGTATTCCAAATCAAAAGATCTACTTCTACAAAGTACAGGTAATTCATGCAGTTGCACTTATCTGCATGCTGATGCTAAGGAGCCTCATCTAATTAAAAAGCTGTTATCAAAAGTCTCTTCACCCCACAGAGCAGATAAAGTTGGTTTACCAGATTCATTTCTAAACTGCAGGCTAATGAATATAATTTTACTGATGAGGGACTTCTGTACAATTCCCCATACAAACTGCACGTTTAATCTAATGGAGGACTAGCTGAGCTTGCAGTGACAGTCAAGTCATTTTTCATACTGGGGCACAGTCAATATCTTTAAAATCAAATTGTTATTCTCTATTAATTACTGCAACGTATTTATCTGAAACATAATAACTGGAGTGACAGTGCTTATTAACAGCCAGGCACTTGTAAGTATGGTGGAAAGATCATAAATGAGAATTGTGAGGAACACTAATGAGAGACAGGGGAATATTCAGCTCTGTGCAGCGAGGACTTTGAGTGTGTGGGTACCTGGCTGCTGACTCTGACATCTGTCAGCAGCTGTGCCTCTGGATCAGCTCACAGAGCATCTCTGGGGGCCTCGTGCCTGCCATGAATTAAGGCAACCACAGCGTAGATTTTTAATTTAGCCTCTCATCCAGGGATGCTCAGGGCAGACAAAGGCATTTTCCTACTGACAGAAAGCAGAGAATTTTAAGCAGAGATGCAGCAGCTGATGTGGGGGGCTGTGCCAGCCTGTGAGTGGGGCTGTGCTCACACTCAGAGCTGGGTGCCTCTGCTGCCCATGGGGATGTTTTGCAAAGTTACTGCCCTGACCCGATGGGAAGGACCAAGCTGCTTTTGTCTAATAATTAGATGAAAACTTGGCTTGGGATGTGACATGAGCTGAAATACCAGACTTTATTTTTTCATTTTACACAACTCAAGGCTCTTAGAAAGATATTGCCTTTCAGATTTTTGGAAGAGCAGAACCCTCAGCCAGACTTATCAGCTCCACTGTCACTCTAAGAGAGGCTTTTGTTTTGGAAGAAGTGTTAGGATTTGAGGAGGAAAATGTATCCATGGTTTGCCAATCTTGTACGGCATCACAATTTTCCTAGTGCTTCATTACTCAAACAAAGACTCACTTAAAGCTGATCATTTAACTCCCTCCTCTACTTCCCAATCAGAAAACCAGCATGGTCATGAGCTCTGAATCTGCTCCTTATTTACTTCCCCTGGCTAATGTCCACAGAAATGGTTACTGCTGCTGAAAAGTCAGCAGACTTATCTGAAACAGGATTTGTTCCATTATTACAGCTGCTAAATGTCTGGGATGAAGCAAGGGAAAAAAACCCATTTATTTCTCAGCAGTTAAATGCTGCACTGCATGGCCATTCAGTCAGGTCACAGAAACCAGGGTAAATTTTCAAAAAACAGATGGTTACAAACCTCTCTAAAATCTGCATGTGTTCAAATGTCAAAGGCAGCACCTTTTTGAAAAGTCAGGTTAATTAACACCTGTGATTTTGTGGGAAATGCAATGCAGGAAGCAGGAAGCATTCCCTGGTACCTTGCTCCTGACTGGATGGCTGGAACTACAGTAATTACCTTGCATCAGGAATGTCATTTTTCATTTTTTGCAAGTCCTGTTTAGGCAGACAGGTTCTTAAATTGCTGTTCATTGTCTGCTCTGTAGTGAAGCAAACCTTTCAATGCTGTTTTCCACACGTGGAAGCAGGAATTGAGAAGGTGGCTGACACGTACTTTGCAAAGGCACGTGCTGGGCAGAGCTCCTGCAGCCTGTGCAGCTCCATCAAAGCATTGTTTCCTGCTGGCAGTGGGCTGCTGGTTGTCATTCTGACTGATCCCAGAGGGAAGGAGAACATGAAAAGCATCCCACTGCCTTCAGAGATGTTTGTGGCTCTATTTTGCTGCACTGCTCAAGCCCATGGATAGCTTGTGGTTGGGTAAAGACAAGTCACTAATATTCAGCTTATGTTCTTGACAAAATCTTATGGGGGTCTGGTTTAGTTTTTTTTCCCAGATTCTGATTCATTAAGCTGTTACTACCAATGAGGGGTATTTTTCTGGGACCCACAATTATAAGGAAATAAATCTCAAGAGGCTGGGGAGAGAATCAACAGGTCCATTCCAAAGTGAGGATAATTCCTTAGCCTCAACAGAGTTGCCTTTTCCCAAAAAGTACGTAATTCTTGCATTTCTGCTTTGACTAAACTCAGCACTAATCAAATGTCCAGGTGTACCCAGCTTTAGGTACATGGGACTTGAATGAGGTGTGGGCTGGTCTCCCTAAAATAAAGATTACTACTTCTTCTCTTTTCAATATGAATATTAATAAATCCAGTGTACATACATTTCCTTGTACTTACTTTTGATTAATTCTCCTTGCTTGATCCTTATGTTCTTTGTATCCTATGAATAATTTCTAGACCATGGATGTTTTTCTTCACCATCCCTGATGTAAGTTCTGCTGTCTAGTTCATATGTTTAAAACTCCTTCATCTGTGTGCAAAAAAATCCCCTTATGTTCCATGTGGGCAAGGCTGGGCTCTTTATTATCATTAAGGCCTAACATAATTCTCATTAAAATTCTAAAACCTGCTAATGCAGATGACTAGTACATGACAGATTTTCATCAAATACGCTTTCTTCATTTACAGATGTTTAAAGGGATGATGTGCTAAGAGCACTGAACTGGCTCTATCCAGTGCTAAGCCCTCTGACAACACTTGAATGTGTAATTCTGATGGTGAGAACTCAGCAAAAGTTCTATTGCCTTTAATATCTGGTCCCTGGCATCAGTGAGGCTTAAGAAATAAGAAACTGGCATATTTATTCACCACCTAAATTTTTTAACAGAAGCGTTCTTAAAGCACTTGCTGAAATATTTAAGCCAAGCAAATAACAAGTAGATGATGTGTGACAGGGAGAATAAATTCCCTGATTTATTGAAGAAAAGTGGATTCTAGAACATAGTGTGAAGAATATTCTTGTTAAACTGACTGGAGATGATTGTCTAATTAAATTGCTCACAGTAGATTATTGAATTTGGGAATCTGTAAAGGAGTTCCAGCCCCAGGTTGTAATCTGACCATCTAACCCTTGTGAATGTCAGTCACTGGCAGAGATTAGTCTAGAAAGGTTTACAGAGCTGTCAGCAAGTTCCCCCAGAATCAGCTACTTGGCAAGAATAGATTAAAAAGGGACTTTAATGTGCTAATGCTGCAACCTGCCATCTCCTTCATTTTGTGCTGGAGTGGGACAGAGAAATCAGGTTTCAGGCTAGTGAGCTGTCAGATACAGTTCTCTGTCAAAAAGGAGTTCACAGCCTGTGTTTATGATTTAAAGCTCTTCATTCACATCTTTTCCCCCCTTTCCCCCTTTCTTTTTTTACAAGAAGGAAGCCTCTGAAGGGCATCCAGAAAGGATAGGAAGGAGAGGGAGAAGCAGCAGATGTACAGCTCTTATAAATACTCACTCTTCCTTGGCATTTATGGGCTGCATCATTTTAACAGCTGGATATATGTTCCTTTATTTGCAATTGATCTCTTAAAGTGGCACTTGTTCAGTGACTTTTATGACCCTTTAGACTTCAGATGCCTGTACACATTTTGAACAAAAGGCAGAAACTAATAAACTGTGTCAGTCCTCTGCAGAAGTTTCCAAATTTCCTAACTCTGCATTTCAGAGCAAGTTCCCAGGTTTTGCTGGTGGAGAAGGCTGTAGCTCTCTCAAAGGCAGTGTGAAAGGAGCAGGTTACACTGATTTCCATTCTGGTTTCTTATTCCAGGCAGACTAAACTGAGAGAAACACTTTTCCTGCCAGCAGCAGAGCTGCTAATGAAGCTGCTCTCACTTCACCTTGCAACCCCAGTGCTCCCCTCGAGCACAGGGCATTGTAACTCATTTCTTCAGTGGCAGGGTCTGGAAACCAGGGAGAGACACAAATCTGAAACACTTTGCAAACTCGATTTGCCTTTTAGATTTCTCTTTGTATTTGGCATGAGCCAGCAGATGCTAGTCTAAGATAAACAAGTGCACTGAATTCTCCTGGGAAGGAAGTGTGAGTCTGTTTGGAACCCTAAGGAGCCCCCTCTTTCTGTTTAGCCTCACATTGCAGGTTTTTGTGAATTTGGGAATAATCCAGCAAAATTCTGTTGGTTCTTTGTGCTGCAATGTCAAGCTGTGCTCGGAGCAGCTCGTAAGGCTGGTGACAAGGTAATGATTCTCCAGGATCTGATCACAGAGCAGCTCAGATGGAGTAGAAGATGATGGAAGTTTTACTTCAATCATTTGGAAATAATTGGGCAGATGACTCAATATTTTTCTGATAGAAACTATAACATCATATGCTTACATGAGCATTCATGTAAGGGTGAGGGGGTTTTTGCTTCATGACCTTCCTCAATTATGTGTATTTGAGAGGAGAGTAAAAACAACATGGTATTTCTTAGGCTGTGAGCCAGAAGTTTTGTTCAATATTGGCAAATTACATTACTATTGTTCAACTTAGGCATTTAGAAAAATCTCCCTACCAGAGTTATGAACATTTCTCTTTTCCATTGAGCCCCAAAGTCGCTGTGTTCCTGGCCAGTTTCCCCATAGCATCTCCAGTGAGCATGCAAATGGAGCAGCTCAAAACCCAAGTGCATAACACCTGAGCAGTTTCATGCTTAGCAGCTGTCGACCCTGAATTTCTCTGGGTCGTCTTCTCAAGTGCATGACTGCACTAACCTTGCTGTGTCAGGAAACTTTGTGTCCAACCCTGCAATTATGCATTAGATGTCCTGGCAGCAGAAAGGCAATGGAGTTTCTTTGCTGAACTCCAAGTGCAGCCTGTCATTATTTATTAAAGAGCAAGTAGCTGAAAATTCAACTATTCTCGACACTGCAGCCTTTCCCAGCCTTATTTGTGTGAGTGGTAAAGTCATTTGCAGAGAAAGGCATCTCCAGCCTCTTTCTGAGGGAGGTGAATGATGCAATTTTTTTTATTTAGTGAGGGCATCTCTTTTTATTCTCATTTAAACAGTGGGACAGCGTGGTCAATTCCCCTAATGCCTGCAGCTCTCATTTCAGCACGCCTGCAAAAGGGGAGTCCCAGCAGAAATCTCAGGAGCAAGATGTAATTAATTGAAGCAAGCAGATGGCTCCAGCTTGGTGTGCCTGAGCAAAGTGACAGCATCTGATGGAGGAGCTGTGGCAGCTCAGGATGCTCTCCATGTGCATCTGCAGCAGGCTCAAACAGGGTCTTGATTCAGGCAAGTGTTCTCTCACCCCTCATTGAATTGTCTCTCTCAAATGGCCTTGGGTGAGGGATGGCTCCAAGGGAAGGAGAAAGAGGTGAGCCAAGATTTATTCTCAAGGAAGTGTAGAATAGGATGCTAAGTTTGAATGTCAAGCCATAATTGGCTCCTAATTGGCTTTGCGAGTTGTTTTTTTCTTATTTTGGAAGGAGAGTGCTTTTTCTGAATAAAACTCTCTTCTAAATGGATTAAACAAATTCAATTAAAAGTCTGGAAATGTTGTTAAAGGATGAGCACAATCACTCACAGAATCAGAGTCCAAAGGAAGTTCTGGCATAAATATATCCTTACAAGTGTAAACAATCAGTTTTGTGCTGTTTCTGAAGGATATGTTTGGTATTTTAGTCAGGGTGGTTTGAGCAGAGAAATCCAAGAGCATCTTTTCTTTAGGAGACTCCTGGATCCATAAAGTGTGACAGATGGAGAAACTTGCTGGATCTTGGATAAGTTACTGAGCTATTGCAGAGCTGCTGTAAATATTGTAGGACCTCATGACAGTCAAAGAAGATGAAAAATGACACCTACCCAGAAGGGCTGCTGAGTGTTTGTAAACCTCCAGCTTTTAAGGAGAAATGAATATCCATCTGCCTGCAGTCTGGGGTCCTTGGACCACAGTCCTGTAAGGAGAATCGTGGGGAAATGGATCTGCCCACAGCACATCAGGGTCCAGAGGAGGCTCCTCCAGGGTTCCACAATATTATTTGCTGAGTGTTCAGGCTGCTCCAAGCCACTTCCCACAGGTGCACCTTGCCAGGAGTATTTGGTTCTCTGGGAAAATCAGACTCTGGCCTGACTTTTGTAACTCCAGGTGTCAGGGGTGGTTCAGTTTTCTCTTTATGGCCTCTCTTTCTTTCTTCTGCCTGTACATGCCAAGTTTGTGATATAAGCTCAGTGCCAGTTTCTCACCAATGTTCTGAATCCACAACTAGGACAGACTTTCCTTTGTAAGATCTCTATGCACTTCAGCCAGCAGTTTTCTTTAAATCCTTATACCTAATTTAATCTCATGTGTTAAAAAAAGTTTTATTCATTATCTTAACGATTTTATTTACTATTATCTTTAGATACTCTAGAGCTTGACATGCCAGCTTTTTGGCTGCAATTTCTGATTGTGAGGGCAAGCTGTCATAAGTAAGGATTCTCTACAGAGCAGATTCTTAATCTGGATGGTTTTGTACTGCTCTCACTCAGGCAAACTCCCAGATGTGGCAGGATCAGGCCTCTTATTCTGAGGTTCCTGATAATTCAAGCTAAAGTTTTCCATCAAAACTTCTTTCAAGTTCAGCATAGGCATAACTGAAGGAGTCAAAACCAGTTCCCTGCTAGTGCTAAATTAATACTCATCCCTTATCTTCTGATTCCAAAGGCATGGCTGGATGAATCTTACACGTCCCTTGGTGCAAATATTTTCCATCTTTCTTTCTCCCATATCTTTTGGTTTTGTGTGTGCATACACTTTGTAAGAAAGAAAAAAACTTGCTTATGTGCCAAAAAAATTCTATTGCTGCTTTTTCTTTGTTCTATGATTTCTCTGTTGAAATTGCCTCACAGCAGTTCCTTTTCATTCACATGTGTTTATCAATTTTTAACAATTTCCAATTACCATATTCATTTCAAAAAATTTGCAGGAGTAATGCTGCTGATGGAAGCTTTATATTTATTTAGTGCCTTGCTTCCAGCCTGCCTGAAAAACACTGAAAAAACACTGAAAATAAGTGTGCTGTTTGCAAAGATGTCTGACTTGGAGTCAACAGCAATCCAAACCAAATTGGCACACACTGACATCTCTGGGATCTGAAGGAATCCAAATTAGTCCTTACTTTGTAGCCTGCAGCCTAAAGGTCTTTTCTGGGAAGAGTTAGAATCAATTACCTGAAGGGGCATATTCTCAATTTTCAGTATTTAGCATCTCATCCATCTTCTGTGCTCACTGAAAAACAAATTTTTTTTGCTAAAAAACCGAAATATCTCAAGCCATAAAAAGTTATCTGAAATTGTGGAAAACTTGACCTGCACATACTTTTCCTTTCAAACTCTCCTTTAAAATAAAATAAAGAAAGAAGTCAAACCAGTTGGAAAAATAATTAGCAGAACAAACACTGCTGCTCCCAGAGGAGACCTTGTGTGCCAAAGCAGTGACTGGAAAGGATGGATACAGCTGGGTTAGAGCCCAGCCCTCCTTCCCCTCTGCAAAACAGACTGGAAAATGCTGACAGACCCTGAACTCTATCTGCAGGTGAGAGTCAGGCTGTAATAAAGCACACCTCTGTCAAGGAGATAAAACCTGGGTTTAATTCAGAATGTGATGCTTAACCCTGCATCATCACTCTTCTCTTTCCGTGCCTATCACACCAAAATATGTACTGTTTCCATCTGTTAATACTCCAGAGCCTGTTTGACAACTGAATGCAGCTGAAAGCTCTTAATTCTTGATTTGTATTTTGTTTTTTAGGGGATGGGCCTTTTCTTTTTCCACTTGGCACTTACAACAACAAAGCTAGAGGCTAAGAGCTGGCCTGTTCTTCACAGAATTTTGCCCAAAACAGAACCCAATTTGGGAGAAAAAGCTCTACTCCAGAGCTTATTAAATAGAGTTTAAGTGGATTGACAGTTGAGGCTGATGTCTATTAAAAAAGTACCCTTGGTGATTATGTAGGAAACCCCAATTTCCAATAACTGAGGAAATTGAAAATATTATACAAATGCTAATGAATGGAACTTCAACTCTGTCAGAATTAGTCAAATTCATCCCTGCTATGTAATGCCTAATATTCACAAAATAATAAAATCTGTGGGCCCTTCTGAATGAGAGATAGTTTGTGCAGAGCCCTGTGGGTTCTGCTGGAGGGGAGCTGTGATTTTCAGCCACTGTGAATCTTGTCCTGCTGCAATCCAGACAAGGGGCAGGGGGTGAGAGGTGGGGAAATCTGCGGTGATGATAGGTCTGAAGAGTCAAACCTGAGCACAAAGCCAGGCAGTAAATGCAAAGCCAACCCTCACACGTGCCTCTGGGTGCCTTCATCCTGATTATGATGTGCCAGGTCACCCAGAAATTGGAGAACTGTCAGTGCTGTGGTGCTGAGAGCACAGCCCTGTTCTGTCCCCTTGTACTTTCCAGGCAATGCCTCTCAGACCCCCAGATTTGGCTAAAACTACAGGGATTTTTCAGCTCTCCATCCAGTGGCTCAGTGTTGCTGCAGCTGAGCTGGAGATGGGATCAGATCCCAAGATTTGGGCTGGGAGAGATGCTCTGGGTCACCCCAGCATGGCAAAGAGGGGGTTTGGGAATTGTCAGCTGAGGCAAAAGAAAAGCAAGAGACACAGCAGGAGAGTGTGGTCATCTGGCACAGCCACTGTTCTGATTTCCATGCTGCTTCTGGCAAATACACAAACCCCTTGGGCAATTAGGAGCACATAAAAAGGGGGGTTTTTTCCCCATAGAAAAGGGGGTTTCCATACAGACAAGGTCTGGCATTTCTGCACAGCAGCAAAGGTCCTCTCACCTGTAACACTCCCTCATTTTGCAGTTACCTCCTTTCCAGATGAATTCAGCAGGCAAACCAACACCTCTCCCTGTCTTTGGGGGTACCTGTGCTTATTCCAAGCCACAGCACTGTTTTGTAGGCTGAGATTTGCAGCCTGGAGGAGTGGTGCTCTCTGATGGCTGCTGGGGGAGGCAGGACACTCAGCTCAAACCTTCCTCAGCATCCCTTCCTCCTCTGCCAAATGGAGCTGTGGCAGTCCTGTGTGAGAGCACAGCCACAGCAGAAATCATGCAATGGATGAGAAAATCTAGTTATGCTAAAATTTCTCTTGCTCTGTCTTTTGACCTTTCGTGGTACCTGGTAGCTCATTTGTCTTCCAGCACTAACAGAAATAGGAAGAAGGAAGCAAATTAAAACCAGAGTGCTCAGAAAATTGAACATGGATTCAGATGAGACAGGCAAAGCTGTTTTTTCCTGTGGGTGTGTCCCTTATCACCCTTTACTCATCCAAAGTAGGTCAAACTTTTCAAACTTGGAAAATATTTTGTATTGCCTGTTGAACCTAATCAAGTCATGATTCAATTAACTGGGTTGAGAAAGATGCTAGTGAGTTATTTGTGCACCTGGCAGTGTGTGCTGAATACTAATAGTCTGGGTAATGTTCTCCAAGTTCTTGATCAGCAGCAGCTGGAGCAAATTTTTTACTTTGATGAGGAGGGAAAAAGAAGAAATCTATTTCAGTGCAGCGACAGTAGTAAATTTACATTACAAACACAGCAATTGCTAAGCATTACTGGAATTCAGCTGCCAGAATAAAAGCAGTGGCATTCATTTAGTTTCATTTCCAATTAGAAGAGATCCTGATGAGTTTTTTTCTCCAAAATAAAAACTTTGCAAACCTAGCTTAATTACAAAACTACATGGGCCACTACCCTCCTTGTCTGGCTATGGCTGTCATCAGCTGTCATCCCAAGCATTTTGAACTCATTTGGGTTTGGGGAGGGGAAAGGCAGTTTTTGGTCCTGTGATTAGTGGAAAACTTCTTTTATTTCATAGCTGAGCATGGCAGTGGGTGAGGAAGAGCTATCCATGATAAATTCAGAACATCCTTCAGCCCCTTGTTCACAGTTGGAGCTGAATCTCAGTCATGCAGCTCCTCTTACTGGAGTAAATTTTTAAATTCTCAAATTTCAACTTTTAAATTCACAAGACTGGGACTTTGAATTTTCCCTACCTGGCATCTGGTCCAGCCAGACAGTTTTAACAATTTTAATTTTAGGTGGGAGACATTTTCTTAACTGCAGTGTTACCAAGCCAGTCACCTCCTGTGTGGTTTGGACAGGCAGCAAGCAGAGGGCTGTTAGAATAATCCACTGCTAATCAGAGAATTGCTGGCAGCAGCAGCAGCGTTGCAGGAGGGCTGCTGAGGACACAGGTGGAAGGACAGCAGTGCTCCAGGGCAGCCTGGTCCCTTCCCTGCCTGCAGCTCCCATTTCAAGGCAGCTGCCCCAGTAATAAACACTATTCAAGGGGATTTGATGGGAACAGATATTTTAAGAACGAGGCACATTGAAAGAAATCCTGCTGCCAGCATAGAAGTGATTTTACTGAAGGACAGGGTGGAGACAATCTTTCCTTTCAAATTCTGCTCAGAGAAGATTCCTGAGGCTCTCCCTTTCCTTCCACACCAGGCACAATGTCCCCAAAGCCTCCCTGAGACTCCAGCCCTTCCACCTCCCTGCAGAGCTTCTGAGGAAACTCAGACATGGCAACAGGCACAGTGTCCAAAATCTCCTGCCTGGGGCCCAAATTTCCTGAGCTCACAGCAGGAATGAAAAATATTTCAGCTGTGACATAAAGCCTCTCAGGTTTGTGGAGCAGAGCAACGCAGGGATGGGATCTGATTCATGAAGAAACTTTTGTGTGCAGTAGCTCTGTTTTTTCTTCAGGCTCTTGCTGCTATACAATGAAGTATATGATTAAACCCAGCAAATGTCAGCTCAGAATCAATCTGGTTTGAGCAGGTTCTTTTTAATTCAAGTTACTTCAGTGGTGTTTCCTGTTGCCACTTGCTGAACAGTTGGAGGGTATTGGTTGTGTTACAATCCTCAGGAAAAATTAATTCTGTTCAGACCTAGTGCAAGCAAATTTTATTGTGCATGCAGCTGCTCAAGATTAAGTAATTATATGGTGAGGCTTTGGAGGCAATGAATTTTAGATGAAGCATGTACACATTTTTATTATGCATACATTTTTCTTGATCAGTTTTCTCTTCATTTGGTCACTCGCTTATGTGGAAGCAATGAGCAAAATCTGCATATTTCACTCTTTAGAAAGAAAATTTCCATTTACATAGCCCTAATGCTTTCAGCCCACACATCCTTTAGTGAATTTTCAAACCCCACTGATCTATTACACTCCACACAGCAACTTCAACAAACAGGTCATCTCAGAAAGACCAAGGTTAGACCCTCAGCTGGCTCAAGTCTTCTCTCTTTTGAGCTCTCTTTGAGCTCTCTTAGAACCATTTCACCTTCAGCTGAGCAGGGGTGGCATCGTGACCCAGGTCTCATCAGGGGATGTTTTACATGGGGGGGTTTTTTGTTGTTTAGAAAAGATTATAAATCAAAAGTTTCCTCTCTTTGTTTTGTTCTTTCCAGGCAGCTGAAAGTTCTTTCTGTTAAAGTTGGTTTCTGAAAAACACTAAAAGAAGACAAAAGGGAGAAAAGCAATTCTGAAACAAAGAGCAAAAGGGTATGTTTTCAAAAAGAGCCTTTCAAAAACTTCACAGTCCCCATTACCTAAAGTGATTTTATGTAACTGGTCCAACCTCAGCAAAGCCAGCAGAGCTTTGTTTTCAGGTCAGATCTGCTCACCACGATTTTGGCCCCACATCTCAAAGAGGGGCTTTTGCTGCCACCCTGAGCACTCCCCTGCCCCCTGCTTGGACCAGAGGCTTTGCCCTGGGGCTGTGCATCCTGGAACAAAGGCTGAGGGGGTTATTCTCCAGTCTTCATACCAAATTCATGCTCTTATGGGACCCTCTATCCTCATGGATTTGAACCACATCAAGCATGGACATGCAATTGCATCTCTAGTGAATTAAGTAAAATGTAAAACAAGGAGCTTTTGTTTATTTTCTGGTAGCTGAAGAGGATATGGGATCTCAGAAAATGTTAAAGTGCTTCAGACAGCTGGTACATGATCCTGACAGTGAAAAGTGCTACATGATCCTGACAGTGAAAACTGAACCTGTCAACTCTTTCTCTAAAAAAATTTGAATCAGCAGAGCAAATTCATAGTGGGTCAGTGCTCTGTGTCTAACAGCTGCAGCAGGTTTGGTCTAAGATGGATAAATTATATCACTGAAGCATGATGTGAGCATGCAGAAGATGTGAATGCAGCTGAGGGAAATGTGTTTCTGTCAGAAAAAACACACCCTGCATGATACCTCACCCTAAAGATCTTTGGCTACATTATTTTTGAGCCTCTGTCTGAGAGCCTTTTCCCATGACCGCCTTTCCCTCAAGCCCAGCTTTTGCAGTACTTTGCCATAATGTGGTACACAGAAATACTGATGCTGCCCTCTGAAAAGGTTCTATAGCAGGAAAGAAAAGTCTATCTATGCATTAACAGGTATTTTTAGATAAATAAATAGAAAGCTGTCCCTTGTTCCTATCCAGTCACATGGCAAAATACCCAATGTCTGATTGCCTGTGTGGAGCATGAGCCAGCTTTACAAATTCATCCAGGCAGGAGACTTACATTTTTGTAAATACCATCCAGGGTTGCCATCACTGGCACCCCTTATCTGTTGATGAATGAAGGCACCATAAGCAGGAGCTTTTTGATGGTGCTGTGAAAAGGTTCTGTGTGCTCAGAACAACACACTGGTCAGGCAGGGCTGAGAATGTTCCACAAGACCTTGCTGTGGAAGGAAAGCCTGGCTGGAGCTCAGCAGTTTTGAGCCAAGCACTGCCCAGGCTCTGATGCCACAAGGTGAGCCCCAGACACGCTGCAGTAATTCCAGGGTAATGTTGTTTTCTGCCAGCAACTCCCAAAAAACCACCTGATATTGTTCCAAACAATGGATATGAAAAGTGATGTGTCTTGGTGATCCCAAGCACTTCAGTAGTGCATACATTTAAAAATGATAGAGTTCTTTTAGGCTGTATTTTATATTACTGAGGCTGTCTTATCTGCTCAGACTGCTGCCTCTTGTTCTGTATTTTATCTAAATGTATGTTCCAAACTGCCTCATGTGAAGGCAAGAGCAGCAGTGTGGTGCCAGAGGGGCTCAGGGGCTCTGCTTAAATCAATGCTTTGTTGACTTTAGTGGAGCAGGGTCTGACCCCCTAACAGGACTTTTGATGATACATCTAAAGCCACTGTTTGTACTGCAGTTGCCAGTAAATGAAACCAGAAAATTCTTTATCAAATGGGCCTTCAGAAGTGAGAGATTTGCAGTGATGAAAAACAGGGCCTGAACTCTTAAAAGCTCAGCTTTTTTCAGTTCTCATTTTTTCTTGGTCTGTACCAGCCATGGGTAATGACAATTACATTGCCTATCCCTATTTCATATCAGGAAAACATAGGAATAGTTGGACACACTACTTTTTACTTTTAGACATTGTAAAATGAGGAGGGGGGAGAGGAGAGAATCTTGTTTTTACGAACAAGGATCATAAAAATCAAAACTGGAAAGAATAGCAGAACATGGGACAAAACCATTTCATTTTAGTGTTTGGCAGTTTCTAAAAACACCTTTTAATGAAAAACTGTTCTGCATGAGAAAACAAAACATCTCAGTGGAATATTTTGACTACTTTTCACAGCTTTTTTGAAGAAGCTAAAGTCCAGAAAGTTGTACAAAATAATACCACGGTGTCCCAGTGCCAGTATTTCTTATTTTTGGTGCTCCAAAAGCACAAGGAATAAGCAAATCTGTTTTTCCTCTGAGGTTTTCCAGTTTAGGGCCCAAGTTTCAGGTTTGTCTCAGTTGCCTGGACCAGGGTGAGCTGCTGCCCTCTGATGCTGACACACAGAGTTTGTCCTCCCTGGCACAAGCCCGGGGTGTGAGGCTGTCCTGCCCATGTGGCAGGTACAGAAATGCTGCTTTCCAGATCATTTTTGTGTTAATTTTGGTGTTCCCTGTGCACAGCTGCAGCAGGGCAAGGTCAGGTTTGCAGGGACTCCTGCAGTGGATGTTCAAGCATTACACATCAAAGATTTTCTTTTATAAGATTCAAACTTAATTCCTTACTGGGAGAACTCAGCTTTTACCTACGAGGTGTACATGAAAGAAAACTTCAGAACAATGACTTCTATGGCATCTGCCAATATTTTCATTTTAGCCTAACGGGGGATTTAAATTATTATTGAGTCCTATTTTCTGAAGAGAGCAAATGCTCTATTTAGAAATTTGATTATATTGAGCCTCTAACTGCATAAACACAATACCAGCCCCAGTGGACTAATTCCATTAAGACGTGAACTATCCACCTTGAAGTTGCTCATGAATACAAAATGCCAGAGCTGCTGGCATTGCTGGGTTTGCAAAGCAACTTGTACATTTATGTGTCAGATAATAAAAGCCATATTTATTTAGATATTAAAATGAACAGATTTAATAATATATTTTAAAATGTCACTGTTACTCGTATGGTTTTTCTCTCTGCATGAATAATATTCTTTATTACAGCTGTATATTACCTCCAAAATAATTCCTGCTCTGAACATTGCAAGGTACTGTATCTGTGATCTGTAGCATAGACAGGTGGAGAATTTTAATTTTCACAGCAGAAATGTCCATTTCAATATTTTGCCTATCCAAACTCTGCTCTGTCTCTCCAGTTTTTTAATTCTAACTTTTAGATAACTCTTTTCTATCTAAATAACATATTACTGCTGAGGTTTGGGAGTCATTAGGGAAGATCTGCCCAATTAGCATGTTAATTAGGACCTACCCAATTCAGGGATAGGGAGGTGATTGTTTTATTAGCATTCTGTGAGATGAAAGAAAGATTAATGGCTGTGCCTGCACCCCTTGAGGGGTATAGAAGTAACACTTCTTATTTGAGATGTCTGTGTGTGTGAGGAGGTGTTTGAAATGCCTGGGCTTACTGAGGGAGTTGCCTGCTGATTAGTTACGCCTGGAGCAGGGAAAAGTATAATTGAGTTTGTTTCTTGATGAGAAGAAAATGATGGTACAAAGCAAACATAACAGGGAAGGGATGTCTGCTCTTACCAGTGATGTCCTGTGGATGGGTGGATGGATGGATGGATGGATGATGGATGATGGATGGATGGATGGATGATGGATGGATGGATGGATGGATGATGGATGATGGATGGATGGATGATGGATGGATGGATGGATGGATGGATGGATGGATGGATGGATGGATGGATGGATGGATGGATGGATTATGGATGGATGGATGGATGGATGGATGGATGGATGGATGGATGGATGGATGGATGATGGATGGATGGATGGATGGATGATGGATGGATGATGATGGATGGATGGATGATGGATGGATGGATGGATGGATGGATGATGGATGGATGATGGATGGATGATGGATGGATGGATGGCTGGCTGATGGATGGATGGATGGATGATGGATGGATGGATGGATGGATATCTGCTGAAGTCCTGAAGCCCCCTGAGCTGGGCTGGCAGGGGAGGCTGGGGGCTGCTCCATGCCATGTGCTTTGTGGTTTTTGGAAACCTCGTGGCTGTGGAGGGAAAGTGCTGGTTTGTCCCAAACATCTCCAGATGCTGTGTGCTGTGTTTTCCCCCAGCCACAGAGAGTGGCCCATGGCTACCTGGAACAGGTTGTGCCCAGGGCATTAAAATTCAAAGGGCCTGAAATAAAGAGGGGGACATGTTCAGGTTTGCAGACAGCTGGTACCACACAGATCTGCTCCTCTTCTCCGTGTGATGCTGTGAAACTGAGATGTTCCAAGATTATCTGGCAAACACAGCTCATGCCTGTCATTCTGTTGCAAAACTCCAGCACTGATTTATTCCAGGCCTCTCAAATATTCATGTACCCAGAGAAACACCAGACTGTTGATTTCTTTGCTTCCTCTGAGATCTGCATAGACAACACCTGTTTTTGGTGCACTTCTTTCTGATGTGAAAACCTTGTTCTTTGTTTCCTTTGTTAAAATTTTCAGTAAAGAGTATCAGCTTCTCAAAATGTAGAGGGTTTGTGAAGGTGGTCTCAGACACAAATGCACAGGAAATTGTACTCCTGGCTTTGGGATTTGAGTATATATTCTGTGTAGATCAAATGACAGCTTCTTCCCAAAGTTATCCTCAACAGCATTAGAGGAGACCAGGACAAGATCCCTGTGGGCAATATCAGTTTACCATAATTTATTCTGGTAGCAAATGCCTTTGTTCTATTATTGTCTGTGGTGCTCACCTACACCCCTTTGTTTGTCTGTCACTCATGCCAATCTTAAAATTTCTGTTAGAAATTGATGCAGCTCCAGGTAGATTTACTAGAGAAAATTCTGTCGTACTTAGGTGTTTCTGTTCACCCTGTTTGATGCAGTAAATTCCCAGTGCACAAGCACAGACCTTATGCTTTCAACATTTTAGTTGTCTCAATGCTGGAATTTTTTTTTTAATCAAGTAGAGCTGGGCTGAATTTCTTTATTTAGATTTTTTTTCATTTTGTGATGCTGTGTCATCCTTATCCATGTGAATGCTTCTGGATCTGGATTGTAAATTAATATCTTGCTGAGTTCCCAGACAAAGCAGAAACCATGAGATAAGGCCTGTGTGCTCATGTGAGTTACAGGCAGGCTGTTCAATAAAAAGCTGCAGATAGCCATAGTTTGTGATAACAATGTGGTTTTTCAAGTCACCCTGAGATGGAGTTTGCTATTTGTCAAGCAATACCATTTTGATAAAATAAAAGTAAAAGCTGCCTACATTATCTTTCAACACAACCAACAGGACCTGTGGGAGACACAGTTCTGTATAAAACAATTGATTCTACTGATATAAGCAAATTAGGTTTTTGTGACACAGGGAGGAGTTTTCCTTTTAGTGTAAAATGCTCCCCATTGAGAACTCCCACCAGGTGTGCTATGCTTTCTGAAGTCATTAACGTAGATCAAAGAATAATTAGGCTTTGGCAAGCATGAGGGGGTTTGATTAATCAGTCTGAACAGCATCCTCTTATCTCATAATCCCAACTGTTGAATCAGCATGGCGTGGCCAGGCTGTAGGAAAGTACTCCCACAATTGTTTTCCTCTTGCACAGAAGCATGGCATGAGGAGAAGCAGAATCCATTCTTTTGTTTCTTATCTTTCTCAAAACTGAGGACTAGGGACAAGAGTTTATAGCAAATAGCAGATCCAGCACTGCACTGGGCAGAGTGAACAGAACCCCAATTCTTTGTGACTGATAGAGAGCAGCCCACAGGGAGATGTGGAAAATCCAGGCAGCAGATTCACTTTTGAGGACAGTCCTGGTTCTTACTATGTGTGTCAGAGAGCACACCAGGACTTCCTTGCTCACTTACAGGAGTTTGGTTTAATTTTGAAAGTTCTGTTTGCTCTTCATAGTTCATTTTTCCAAAGATTCCTGTACTTTTTGAAGACATCTATGCCATAGCTATGTAAAAAGCTGCCGTGCTTGCAGGTGGCCTCTCAGTTCCTGGGATATAAATGTTGATGAATGAAAAGGGGAGAAGGTCAGTGGTGTTAACATGATCCTGTGTCTGTAGAACACCAGTAAGCCTGTCTGGTATAAATGTGGTCAGGGTTTGGCCTAAAGAGACCTCCCCTGGTTTAAATACCTGGCAAGCCCCAGAAATTTGCTATTAGCATTTTAAAATCCATTGATAAGAATAGTCAAGAGGCAAAGAATCTGACCAGAATTTTTTTTAATTGACTTTGCAGGCTTCTGTAAAACAAGAGCACTCAGTCCTTCTCTGGGGAGAAGGCAGCTGCTCAGGTGTCTTTTTGTGCATCCTCAGAGAGAGCAGGGAAGAGCAGATTCCTAAAATGTGAGGGCACTGTACAAGCCACTCAACAAGCAAACAGAAAAGGGTTTTTTTTCTCTTCTCCCTCTGCCTTTTCTCCTGAGATGATGCTGCTGACAGAACAACAGGGTGCAGGATGGAGAGGCTGGAGCAGCAGCCCTGCCCAGCAGATCCATCCCAGCACTGCTGTCCTCTTGGAGACACAAGGAAAGAAGATGTTACAGCAAGTAGGCAGCATTTTCCTACCACTATTACACTGTTTGTCTTCTTCACTTAGATCAACATTGCAGGGAGAAAACAACGAAGCGTTTCCTTCCACCTAGCGGTAAAATATATCTCAAATAAAATGGGGGCAGAAATGCTTTTATTACCAAAGTATCTGCACAACAAAGTGCTTACTTTCTCCTTCTTATTTCTAAATCATATCCACACTAACTGTTGCATCCGTTTTCTGCATCCCTGACTGTGTGAGAGAAACTTGGGGAGAAATTACCTCAATAATGTCTTTCTAATCTTCCTTGTTTACAGCACACTTTTTGTTCAAAGTCATTATGACAGTCATGGAAGATTCTGAGTATGATGCAGTTATTGAATTTTAAATGAAAACTAAATTGGCTGTGGTAGAGGGGAAAAATATCTCATAACACAGTAATTTTTCCTCAGGGTACTGTTGCTACATTTTATTAGAAATAAGCAATTTTCACCGTGTCTCCAAAATGTATAGTGCAGATAAATGTGAGATATTAATCTAAGGAAAAAAGGCTTTTACAAGTATTTAATGCCAAATAGCAGTTTAAAGTTTGCATGTCTTCTACATTTTTCTGGTGTGCAGCAGAAACTATTTACCCATTTTACTGAAGTGAAACATAGCTCTCTGCATTGGTCAAAAGCCTCCTGTGGTGTCAGTTAGGTGGGATTTAATTGAAAGGTCTGGAGGTTTTTTCTGCTTGATTTGTGCATTTGGGAAGCAAGGGACATTATCTGCATGTGGAAGGTATTAAAATGCCTTTAAAGTGCCTTAATGTGTGGCTGCTAAACAAAACTGCAGAGCAAACTTTGACCATTGGGATCCTCCAGCATCTCCCCCTGCTCTGTCCCCACCAGCCCTGAGGTTCCCTTAGGGGAAGGATGCAGAGGGGAGGCGTTTGAGGAGACAAAAATGGGGATGAAATAAAAAAATAAAAAGCACCTTCATGGCAGGGCTGCAGGCAGCTGGCAGGTGTCAGCTCCTCAGGCTGGCTCTGGCAGCTGGCAGATCTCTGCAGGGAATGGCTCCTGCCCAGCACAGCTCAGAGGCTGCCAGGAGGGAGCTGGGAGCAGCCCCCTGACCCTGGCACCTCCCTGCCAGGGCCTCTGGAGAGCAGATTCCTGCAGCATCCTCCCTTCAGCCACTGCTTTCTCAGCCAGCAGCACTGGTGCCCTGGTTTTATGGGTTAGATTTGCTTCCTTCCTTCAGCGCTCTCCAGTTAGGCTGCAAACAAGAGCAATATTCCAGCCAGAGTTTAGTGGATTCTCATTAACCAGTATTAGCTCCTGCTCATCTTCAGCTCCAGTTAGTTTGTCAAACTGGGAGTGGATGTGAATTAACAGTTGCAGAGGAAGGGGTGAATTTCAGCAGCTGCAAAGTACAAATTGGCATGGAAAATGCATCCACATGTGCTTGGTGGAGTCCATAAAGCCACACTGGTGTCCTGGTGGAGTCCATAAAGCCACACTGGTGTCCTGGTGGAGTCCATGAAGCCACACTGGTGTCCTGGTGGAGTCCATGAAGTCATATTGGTGTCCTGGTGTAGTCCATGAAGCCACACTGGTGTCTTGGTGGAGTCCATAAAGTCATATTGGTGTCCTGGTGGAGTCATGCTGGCTCTGAGCTGCAGCTGTCACCAGCCCAGGACATCATCTTTGTGCCCATCCTTGTGCTCCTGTCTCCTGATTGTTCCATGGCTGTAGCTCAGGCTGAAAATCTGAACACAGAGCAGGGTAAGAGGCTCAGTTTGATCAGAGCAGGTGGGCTCGACACAGGGTGAGTTATGGAGAAATCATGGTTTGCTCTGGGCTTTGGGCAGTGAAACCTGCACAGACAGAGTCCAGTGTGAGTGTTAGAGGCATGCTCAGGAGAGTGCAGATAGAGGATTCTGTAAGATCCTCACAAGCCGGTGCCATTTCTAGAAAATCTGGTTTGGAGTTTGAATTTTCACACTTCTTCCAGGATGCTAAAATAGAAATTCCAGGGAGGTTTGCAAGCAAGCTCGCAGCAAACCTCACACTAAGTCAGCTAATTCAATTTATCAGTCCTTGTCAGGTGCTGGGATGAGAGAACATTTAGAACTGAATATAAGTCTCTTTCCAGATTAATCACAAGCTGTTATATTTTTATGATTTAGTGGTGTTGTTTATGACTAACATTTATGGAGGATAACGAGTAGATTTTCAATAAAAGCTTTTCACCTAAAACTAAGATTATAACAATTTTAGGGGTAATTGGGCAACTGTTGAATTCAAAAACTGATAAATATAGGGAGTTTTTCAAAACTGTTTATTGCCTACTGACTTAATGGCAGGTTAGACTGCCAGATGCATCGCTCTGTGATGAATGTATAGCTTGCTAAAAATAATGTTGTTGTTCATCAGTTGAAATATATGGCAGCCTATAAGCAAATGAAAGGGGTCCTCTCCAATTTCAAATTAAATCAGTTGTGAAAAGCATTTCCTAATTAACAAGGCTTCATTTTAGAGCAAATAACAAAATCCTTTATAGGGTACTTTTCTCTATTTTCTCATTGTAAATATGCCTTTGGTTCCCTTTGGTTGCTTTGCTTCCCATGTTGTCTCTTTGGGCTTCACAAATTGAAATGGGAGAGGTGTGTATTAAAGAAAATTATGAAAAAAATTATGTATATTTCACTATATGATCTGTGAGCTGTCTACAAAGGCAGGAAGGAAAGACAACCTTACAGCCATCATGTCTGAAGTATTTTACAGTAATCTGCACCAGCCTAGAATAATATTTATAGTAGGTAGGTTGAAAAAGGTCAAAAATCTCCATTCTAAGACAAACTTTGTCCCCTCTCCCTCCCAAATGGAATTTCATGATCTTTGCAGTTTGCTCTCAAATTTCCTGTAGAAGTGCTTGAATTTTAGTAGAATTGCTGTTTACAGTAATTTAACACAAAAGTACTCTTCAGAATTTTTCTGCGTGTGCATGGGTGCATTTCTGCTCAGGCAGGTTTGTTGAAATCTATCCTCCATTTAATGATATTTTAATTAATTGTTTGCTGGTTTTCAGCTTTGCATTGACTGCCACCCATTCAATCTTAGCTTTGTATTTTGGACAAACTCTGCTGTAAATAGCGTTTCAATTTCTATACAAGGAGTGTAAATGTACTTCTCATTTCCAGCATCATTCAAATGCCCACATAACTCTTATCCTTGTGAGAGTAAATTGAATGTGTCACGTCATCCTCTATGGCAGCCTGATTCTTGGTAACAAAAAATATTGCAGCTGACAGATGGAGGCACACACTACATAATTAAGTCTCCAGTGTGTATCAGCTGCAGCCTTTCAGACACAATTAGAGTCTGACCAGTTCACCCATTTAGGTACTTTAAATAAAAACAAAAAAATATCCCCTAGGTCGATGTGGAGGTTTCTGTGGGGAAAAAAAAATGAACTCCAAAATGTGCTAAAGAGAAAAAAATAGGATTGTGTTCATTGCCAGACCTTCCAGTGATAAAATTTGATACAGGTCTTTAAATCCTCGCTTTGCCTCCTTTTCTTCTGCATTTATTATGTCCTTAGTGTAGCTAAGCATAAACTCTTCTCGGTAGGGAGCCTCATGGAGGCAATGGATAGAAAATACATTTTCTTTAGAAAACTAGCGTCAGGAACCCCCAGCTGTGCAGGAGATACAATCTTCTGTTACCAACCCAACGTGATTGCAAAACTCAGGCAAAAACAAGAGAAAACTTTTCTTAAAGACGGAAGGCATTGAGTGGTGAGTGATGCATGCAGAATTAAAGATGAGCCTGATGCAAACCTTGTGATCTGCTCTCAGTACCTGCCATGCCTGGGGATCTCCACGTTTTTATGGCTTTTCCTCCCAAAGACAAAGGGAGAAGAGATTTTAGCTGTTCTGCTTTTCTGCTCTCCTGGTGAATGATCGGGTGCCTTGCTCCAATCTCCTCTGCATGCCTGAGGTGCTCTGGTTTGTGAGAGCACTGGGCAATTCCAGATCTCAGTGTTCCCCTCATGCCCGTGTTTTTGACCTCCAAAGCTGATCCCACTATTTCTGACACACACTCCTTTGTTCATTCTTGCCTCCCTAGAACACACTCAGCAGTTCCCTCAGAGTTATTATATTGAAGCACCCACAGCAGCAAAGGCAGCTCACAGAGCTACAGCTGCTGCTTCTCATTCCTTTTTGCTTTTGAGGTATGTTTTCTTTCATTAAAGAGAAGTTCCATGCTGATTTTATTACTCTGACTACTAATGAAGGACAAGCTTATTAATTCAGAAGTTTTAATTAAATCACTTGCAGAGGGACCTGCTTGGCATGAAAATATATTCAGTGTCTGGCTGTAAGGAGCCCCTGGGGGTTGCTGACCATCCACATTGGACACTTGAATTCCAAACCAGCCTTGGTGAGGAGGTCAAAAGGCAGAAATGCACTTCCCAAATGCAGGGCTTCAACCACCAGGGCAGAATTTCAGCTTCCAGCAGAAGCCTCAGATGTCTGAATGTAGAAAAACAGGTTGCCAAGAAGCAAGTCAGCTTTTCCTACAAAACTAGCCTAAAATGGGACTGGATGCTTCACAGTTGACCCTATTGGATTACTGCTTTGGGCTGGGGAGTCACTTCTAGCAGTTTAGATTAGGACTGGAGTGAAATTTCTCCCCTCCTTTTGAGACTGCATGCACCTCTGTAGTACATCTGCATTCAGGACTTGCTGTGCCTCCATGGCTCATATCATATAGACTTGATTTTAAGAAATAAATGTTTCCTTGGGGAAAAAAACTTAAAAATTAGGCTGCTTATTCTGGGAACTGTAGTTGGTGCTGAGTATGGCCTTTGACTTATCTCTTTCATGCCCCCTGCCCCAATCTGACATAGATTTACAAAATTGATTTAAAGACTCTTATTTCTTACCCTGTTCCATGCTCACCCCCCAAAGTAACCAAGTTACAAAGCTTTCCTCAGATAAAATGCATTATTGAGAAGCCAGTACCCCAGGTGGGCTCAGGAAGGAAATACTTTTCCTTGAGCCAACTAAAGAATAGGAAAAGACAGAGAAAATATCTTGACTTAATTTATCAGATTTCACTCTGTTGCTTCCTTTTGGCCTGTGCCTCTCAGATCTGCACTGCTGTTTGAGTTTTCAAAGTCCTGGCCCTGATGGGGTGGGAAGGTGTGATTTGGATCTTGCACACTGGAGTAAGGCAGGAGAAACCCCCCAGGCAGGATCTTGACACTGCAAATCCAACTAAAAACTGTAATAGCCACAATTCATCAGGTGGAAAACCTGGAGAGAATAAATGCTCTTATCACTAAATTTACAGTAATTAACAATTGTAAATGCAATTGCAGGGTTTTATAGGCTGTCCTTGCTATGATTGTGGGGAATGGAAGTAAATGGAAATACACTTGATAATAGCTGTTGGCTGAAGGGCTTCCATTAGCTGATCCAGTACCTCCAAATCAAGCACTTAGGTAATAATGCAGTAGATGAATCTGCAATAAATGAACTGGGTTTTTTTTTGGTTGGTTTTGTCGTTGAGAGAGATAATAAAGATGTTTTTCAGTAGGCTCAGCTGGGATTTTACTGCTGCTCATATAGCCAAGTGTTTTGTTGGAGAGATGAAGTGCTGCGTGTAAACTTGTTCACTACCAGAAACCTGACAAATGCTGAGCTAATATCATGTCAAAAACAAACTGGGGATAATGCATTTCCTCTCCTTCTAATAGATTTTTCCTTACATATAATCATAAGCAATACTAAAAAATTACAGTTGGGAAATAAGCGGCCACTGGAAGCGTCTGCTCTCCGTGATTCACCATCCAGCTCGAATATCAGCAGCACAGAGGATGAAAATAATTTGTTTGGGGATTACCTACACGCAGAAAAAAACTTGATAATCACTTGAGTGAGTAGCTGCTGCATTTTCTGCTACCCTCTTGCCTAGTAATGGTTGTTGAATGCAATGAAATTATTGTTTCCAGGGGTGGGGGGTGAAGGAAAGCTCACTGCTCAGAGCTGCCTCTGCTTCCCACAAGTGTCAGCAGCCACTTAGCAGGGCTTGGGCTTCTGGAGAGCTGTTGGACCTGCACTCAGCGACCAATTAATGTTGTTTGGGTTTTTTGTCCTCAGGGAAACATAAACACGTAGCACAAACAGGGAAGTTTAATACACAGACCAGTTTAGTGCTCAGAAAATGCTTAGTGCATCTTCAACACATCGTGGCACTTAATGGCACATGTGTAATGGTGTTTTATAAAGATTTTATAGGAATGGCTGGAATAATATTAATGATGTGTGAACATAGGTGGCAAGACTAGATTTATGTTTCAGGCAATTACATTCTACAAGCTGAAGTAGAGAAGAGAGGTAATTAACAAGAATAATGAAAGCACTACCTTCCCATAAATCACTGTTAAAAAAGAGTAAATAATAGAAGACAAAGGGATTATGAGTCAAGTTGTGTTGTTATTCATCAATTTTAGAGCAGAAGGGTGGGTTTAATTAGTGAAATGGCACAGCACTTTCTTGGTGCTTTTCAAGTAGTCTTCATGCTCTTCTATCAGGGGGAACAAACATCTGATTGAATGCAAATGGAAATGATTGCCTTCTCCACATTTCTGATCAGGAAAGGAAATTTCCCTTTGTGCTCCTTTGAATGAAGCAAAGGGAGTGATTAGTGGCCAGGCTGGACTGGGAATTTTGCAATCGTGATTGCAGGTGAGGGTCTCCCCAGTCTGCAAGGGATGAAAGCCCCACTTCTCCAGCAGTTTCAGTTTTCTGTGAGTTGTTCAGTTCCAGTTTTAATCTGCAGTGCTTTTTGGATAAGAAAGCCAATCAGTCTCCCCTGTGAGCACTCTTATCTACTAATTAATTTTGCCTTGTCTGATCCTAGGAGAAGACATTTCTCATGCCAAGCCATGGGAAGCTGATGTAGAATGGCAGTGCCATGAGCAGCAGGAGCCCCTGAGGATAAACTCAGTGTGGCTGCTCAGAAAGCAGAGGCCAAGAGCTGCCACAGCACCAGAGTGGGGAAGACACACAGCAAAGTTTCTAAACATCTTGTAATATTTTAGCTGATACAGGGCTGTTCCTTTTTTTATATTCTACTCAGTCCTCTAAGAGCTGAGCAAATATGGACTGAAAAAATGACTAACTGAAGAGAAGGCTTTTCCATCCTGATCAGCTTGGGCTCTGATTTTGACTGGCTTTACAGACTAAGGGATAAGACAGTTGCTACTTGCAGATGTATTTGATCCCTCATTTCCAAGAGAACATGCTGCCATTCCGATAAGGAAAAGTAAAACTGAGTTATTTCTCCATTCACAAAACACAAACCTGTTTCTGCAGGCAGCTTGCCAGGCTGTGATACCAATCAGTACAGACTCTCCACTAATCCCAGTCCAGGGCCAGGACAAGGGTAGTGGAGGAGATCCATTGTGAAAAGGCTCAGTATTTCCTTGTGCACTGATCAGGGAATGATCTCCGTGGTTCAGAAGCAGCACTGACTGACCAGAATCATGGGGCAGCCCTTTGGGTTGAAGGCCTCAAGAAATGGGACTTCCCAAACCTTTCTAGATCTCATTGAATGAGAAACTTAGCCTGAAAAAGATACTTTGTGATGGCTGACTTTAAAACCCCCAACAAACAAACAAAAAACTCCAAACAAGAAAAGAAATTATTGCCATCATTACAGAAAGTTAAATCAAACTCTGCCCATCCCACAGCTCTTCACAGCCCAAAACCCAGGTGCAAACCCAGATACAAGTTTGGATATTAGGCTTCCTCCACATCCCCAACTGGCAGGGGAGGTACCACATTCAGGTGCAGTATTCAGGGCAGTAGAATATTCAAAAAGGAAAATACAGAAGGTTGGCTGTGCTTCTCAGAGTCTGGTCCTTGCACAAATCTGTGAGCTCAGGGTTTCCTGCACAGGGGTGAGTTTGCTCCACAGACCAAAACAGCTTTTTTTAGTGTCCTGCATCACTGGGAACTGGCCAAGAGAAAGAGTTCCTCTGGCAAAATCCTGGCTTGTTGAAAGAAAAGCACATTGTGAAACTGCCTGTTCTGAAGAAATAAGGTAACTTTCAGGTCTGAGCTTCTTGGAAATTAGCACAATTTTTTCTTCAAAAAAAAACATTTTCTTGAGGTTTAATACTTTCACTTGGTATGAATGTGTATATAGTGCACAATGTACAAAAGGTTGTCCAATTTCAATGACAGTTTTTTTTCCTTGTTTGAAACATGTTTCAGGGGTCTGAAAATGAATCTCAAGTATTTTAACTTACAGGGAAAAAAAAAAAAAAAGAAAAAAAAGCAGAACACAAAAAAAAGTGACAGTTCCATGAAAAACAGAAATTCTGATTTCAGTTTAGACAGTGCTGCATTGGCTACTTTGAGTTTCAGACCTGGTGGAGAAACAAGAGTTTTCCTGGAAATCCTTGGAATTTCAGTCTGTTGGGGGCAGATTCCCATTCTTCATGTTCACCCCCCTTTTTTGCCTGTGTCAGGGCCTGGGGAGTGAAGCTGAGCTGCTTTAAGGATGTCACTGAAAATCAGGGGAGGGAAGAAGTGCTTCAAGGCTAGTAGTGGGTGTGTGGAGGGAGGGGGGAATTTTAAACAGGATTTAATGGAGCTGGGAGCTGGGTTATTTAAAACTGGTGCAAAGATCCTTTGTATTGACAATTCACTGTATGAGCCATAAACTCCTCACTCTGTGCCTATAAAAGATGAAAGGACCAATTACTTATTGAGGCATTAAACACCCAGGGGACAAAGATGCCTGTCTAGCAATAGTAAACATATTGACTGAAACCTATTTGAATTTCAAATTGCCAAATGTCCCGATTTTTTAAAAGCTTCCTATGATAACCAAGGTCTGGAAAGTCAATTGAAACTTAATTCTCCTGGATATCTCATGGGGGGAAAGTACATGAATCTGGACAGATTCAATTATTTAATTTTAATGAAAAAATAGATAGCTGCTTTATAATTTCCTTATAGAGCTGTAGATGGGAACTCAGCTCCTTTTTCTAAGATGTTATCCCAGGATAAAAGACAACAGTGCTCTGGCAAACACAGCTGCCAAGAGGGAAGGGGTCCAAGGGCTTTGTGCTTCCTCTTGTCCTTAGATCTTCTTTTTTCCCTCCACCTGGGACCAGGACTCTCTGATATGCCAGCCCACTCCAGAGGAGCATCTCCTCCCTGCACAGGGACAGAGCAGGTGGAATTTATAAAGCATTGCCCTGGGGACCTGTTAGAGGATGCTGAACATCCCCACGCTGCACAAGGACATGTTTACTGTGTCCTCTGTTGGAAAGACTCACAAAGCCAATCAGCCACAGGTCAGTGCTGCTGCCACAGCATCCTGCTGCTGAGATACCCTGTGGCTCAGGACAAAGTCAGCCCTGACAGCAAATGTGGAAAAACAGCCACTGACCATCTCCTGGAGTCCCCCACCCTCAGATGCTCTTGGGACTGGCCATGATCATCAGTTTGATCGACTTGCCAGGAGGCAGCTGGGCAGAGCTCATCGAATTAAAAGTTACAGCTAACTCTCCCTGCCTTGCACTGCTCTCACCACATTCATTAGTAGAACAGCTCATTGTATTTAATTGCCATTACTCTGAATACCAAAGGAGTTAATTACTTGCTCTGTATGGGCAGCACTGCCTGAAACGTTGACTCCACATAAACCCATTAAAACAATTAGTGCAGTGTAATTGTGGGTATTTACTGTTGGATTCATTTTCCTTTTGTTTTTACTGTAATGTCATATACAGAGCAAAGGTCCACAGCAGCAGCAGGGCTGTTATCAAAAACTCAGAGGAGTTTATCCTCCTCTTTATATGCTCTGCACACATGGAGGGAGCATCCATAATCACAGCAGCTGCTGTGTGTGCAGTGCTGGGCAGGAGAGACACCGCTGCACCCCTGTCCTTGACCTTGGCATGATAATGCTTTTATCACATCCAGCCAACAAGAGCACACTGGTGCTTCTGTCAGAGCAGGACTGGTGTTTGTTGTTGCTTTTGTTGCAGAAAACCTCGTTACAGGAGGACGAGTGGCTGCAGATCAGCATCGTTCAGGAAGGAGATCCCATCTCCCCGCCTTTGTTTCGGGGGTTTCTGTTGGGATTCCCATCATGCAGTCATTTTTATGTATTCCATTTTCTCTCTGTCTTGGTGTACAATCATAAATGAAGGCAAGCATTTATCACCAGAGCAGCTTTAAATAACAAATGCTTGATGAATTTACTCTCAGCTGGCCGGAAGCAATACTGTGATTGCAGCATTTTATAATCATCAAGACTTGTTTCTCTAAGCTGAATTAATTTGCATAAGCAATGTGTTATTAACAAAGTTGCTGGTAACTGGTGTGTACAAGCAAACTGGGAGAGGACTCTTTCTGCCTGTGCTTTCCTTGGGCAAACTTAACCTTGTGAAGTGTTTGAGATGGATGGGTGAAGAATTGTACCCAAGGCAAGGGTTTGAAATGAGTACTTGGATTCTGACTCCATGTGGAACAGATCCTGCAGAGCCAGGCCCTGTCTCTGGCCATACAGGACATTCCCATACTGCTGTCACACTTAACTCCAGCCAAGGACAGTAAATCCAGCACTGGGGTTTGTAATGCCAAGTCAAAAATACAGAGAGAAACATTTTCCTTGCAAGAACTCAACCCATTGTTCAAGAGTGCTCAAAAATTCTTGGCGAGTGAATTGTGTACCAGCACATCAGGTGTCACCTCTCTTTCTTCATGCAGCCAGAATAAACCAGCTGATGCTCTAGATCATGTCTGGGGATAAATTGTCTGGACTAAACTCCTCATTTTCACTTATCTAAACCTAGTATTTACACTTAGGTGTGCTGGTAGCTTATGGATCTGGAAGGATAATCCAGATATTTGCTTCAGTATCTGCTATGTGGACAGCGTTTGTTCTGACTCCCTCAGGTGAATTCTTTTTAAGATAGTGGAAGGTTTCTCCATCATGTCTGGGGTGGATTTTTGTGCCTTCAACAGAAGCTTCAGCTGTTCCTTTCCATGAAGGTTCTTAAATGCTTCTCACAATTATTTTAAGTGGAGGGCACTGTTTCCACTTCCCAGCCTCCATGAGGTTCTGCAGCTCACTGTGGTATTTATTGCTGTATTAATTGCTCATGCACAAAAGCTTGTGGTGCTGTGCAAAATGCAAATGATGGATCCTAATGACTGTGCACCTCCCTCTCCTCCTCTGGTCGGTGCTTTATTGATGTATTCATTAAACTGTCTGAGCAGCAAGGCTGGATGCACAGACCAAAATATTTCCTTTTCATCGGAGAAAAATACAGACCCTGAGAGAAATTGGTGGTTGGAAAATGCCAGACAGTTATCTCTGAAGGATGAATAATGGTGCTCTGAATAATCATGTAGGAGCTGACAGCCAGAGTGAGAGGCTGTGCCTCACAGGGAGAGGGAGGTGGTGGTAGGGTGTTGAAAGGCGATTTTTGTGTTTTTGAGAAACTTGTCTGAAAATGGGTCCTGATCTTGTTGGGGTGCTAGGAGACAATCACATGGACATGGAGCTCACTGTGTTTGAGGGAAGATGCATATGGAAAATTCTGGTGAGTCAGATGTTTCTGTGTCATTGTGAAGGACTGCACACAAGGAATGGAGTTTATGATCCTGCAGTGCATCCCTTAGGAAATGGGATAGGAGAGTTCCCTCTTTGCCTCAGGATGGAGACACTGGGCAATACCAGCTTTTATTAGAATTTCCAAAAAATTCTTCCTTAACTATGTTGAGAGGAAGGTGATGAGGAAAGCCTGTGCATCTCTGTTATTTGGTAGTTTTCCATCAAGAGGCATCTCAGAGCTCCCTACAATGGAAATATCATAACCTCCACATGCCAAAGGAGAAATCAAGGCACAAAGGTATTCAGGAGATGAGAAAAAGGTGAGATGTCTCCAGACTTCAGTGTTTTTTCAACTACCTTCAGTATTGACTTTAAACTGTATCTTGCTGTTATTCCATCTTTCTTTCTCCATTCCAGGGAAGTACAGAGGACAAGGCAGGGATGTCAAACCCCCTTTGTCAGTGTCACAAAACACATACTTATACAGAAACTTTTTAAACATCATAAAATAACAGTATTTTTTCGATTCCTAATCTGAGTTTATGCAAGAGCTCTGTAGAAATAATTGATTAGGTTTCAATTTATCCTCAGAATGGTAACTGACGTGGTAGCAAATGTGTTCATTGATATCTAATTTGGTGTGGCTAATTTCCTCAATGCCAGCTAAATGCCTGGGTATTTCTTATCACATTAAGGTATTATCTGAATCTTGTTGCACATTTGTTCAGTGCTTCTGGAGCCATGACTTAATTACATGGCAACTGAGTTTATACCCTGGAATGGAAGGATTGCTCCTCAGACAGTTTCCTCAGATAAACAATAGATAATTGCCACACTCCTGGTTTAATTAATGGAAATTATAAGATAATTTGAATTCTTGGGTCCAGCCTTGGTAAGACACAGATCATGCTGGGCTCCCACAGTGCTCTCTGAAGTCAGTGCAGTCCATCAATGCAGGTTTTCACCCAGCTCTACAGAAATTAGAACTTTGGCATAGGAAAATACTGTCCCTCAGCACGAGGGAATGACACACACATAACAATATTTAAAATTTTACTGCTTGTGGTAAGAATTCCCTACCCCCAACCCTCAGAGGCCGTGCAACACAATCCTGCACTGTGTGACCTGCTAGAAACAAGTGGGAGTCAATATCTATTAACTTCCCTCTGTTCTGTAAGTCAATACCTTGTCTATAAAGAAATTGCTTCCCTCTCCCTGCTGCACAGCTCATGATCAGAGAAAAAAGGGAATTTTCTCAACTCCATCCCTCAATGCTTTTTCCATTAAAGCAGCCAAGTGAGTGCTGGTTTCCAAAAACACCCAGGAAAGGCAGAGAAGCAGGAAGGGGATCTAGAGAGACACCTCTGGGTGAATAAATCTGGTTTTCTGGTGGGGTGGGCAGGTGTGCAGAAAGCTGGTGTCAGCATTCAGCTCTAGGTGTGTGGTACTGCCTGGTGAGTGAGTGAAAGGAACGCTCATGGAGTCAGAAATGCTGGGGAAAAAACAGGAGTGATCCTTCAAGGTACCTAAATAATATTTTGAGACTGAGGTGAGATGCTCTCATTAGGCCCTCTGGAGGAGAATTTGACATTTTCTGTGCCACCTGCAATATTAAAAGAAAATGCTGCTGACTTTTGCATTGTCTCCTGAAAGGCACAGGGGCTGACAGAAATGTAATTAAATTACCTGCAGCATTCATCTGTTGTCATAGCAGCCCTCACAATGAATATAACAATAATTTCATCTGTAGCTTAGCTTAATGCAGTTTTGCCTACACCAGCCAGAAAACAGTTTTCTGCTCCACATCTGACAGAGTTCAAGGGCTTCCATTTCAGTTCCACCAACAATGGTCTAGGGTGGGGTAAAATCACAGATGGAGCCTTTGCTACACTCCAACATCAGAGAGCACCCACAGCCTGAGGGTGAGCTGTGGGATTCAGGAGGTCACATCAGATAATTACATTTTCTTCTAGCTTTAAAAACCTCAGAGTCACTGCATCAATTCACATGCAAGTAGCAGAAACAAAGTGAAGTGTTCCTCCCAGCTCAAGTCCTCCAAGAAGCTCTGGCTGTGCTCTGAACTCTTACCCTTCATTTCCCTGGAGGTGTTTCAGGTTGGATATGTGGGGCACAGTGAGGACACAGCAGCTTTGGCACTGATGTAGGGCACAGCAGACAGGATAGAATTAATCTTTTTTTTTTTTTTTTTTTTTTTTTTAACTTGCCAAGGAGTGTGTTTTAAACTGAGACATTATTGATGGACCCAGGTGGTTCCAGGCACCTCCTGACTCTCCTTTGCTAAATGTGGGCTGAGCTCCCTGGCTCAGTTCAGTTCCTTGTGGGGAAGTGATCCCTGTCACTGTGCTCAGGGGTGAGGGGACAGCAAACTGTCTCTGTCCAAAGGTTAAAGGATTGGATGATGCTGAACACCTGGATAATGTCTAATACCTAAAGGTTGATCATCCATGAAGTCCAAGAAAAGGTAACAGGCTACTCCTAATTTCCATGACTTACCCTTATTTGGATATGAAGAAGTTTGTCATTGATTTTGTCATTGATTTTCTCATTGATTTTATCATTTATTTCTTTTTTCTGTAAGAAATTTCAGAAAACCTTGCTTTACTTGCTAATACTCAATTTTAATTCATTTTTGCTGCTATTTATCTACTTTCTTCCAGGAATGGCTGCCATTTAGCACCTTTCTCAATTAAACAATCCCACAATTCAGGTATGTAGCAATAATATTTCAGGAGAACAATTAAAAACAAGCCAGGAGTAGAAGAATAATGATAAATGAGACACACAGCATCTGCAAAAAATATGCAGCTCCACCCAATACACCTGGGAAATATCTCCTTCTTTTTGCTTCTATCCATTCCACTGCTGTTTGGGGAGGTTTAGGGAGCCAAGGTTCATCCTGCAATGACTTGTTTTTATCTCACATATTCAGGAATGCACAAGTTGAAGAGTTTTAAATGCCAGGTGAAAAAAGGGGAACTTGTGCATGGCCAAGATAAGCTGATGTGTGAGCTGAGGCTTGCCTGAGCCTGGTGTGTGGAATATTCCTCCTTCAGGCAAGCTCTGCTCAGAGCAGGGGAGTTTTCTCTCTCTCCAGCAACTCTGCATAATGACCTTTCCAGGCTGAACAGAGCTAAAAGGAGTTGTTACAAATTGCTTATGTATTGTCATTTTACTTCCCCCTGTATGAATAGACCTAATAACACAGCCACATGCACAGCACCTCACCTCTGATGCTCTCAAATGCTTTACCCAGGTGTATAAATAGCATTTATTCCTGTTTTACAGATGAGGTAGGAGGGATGGCAGTAGCAGGAGAGCCAAGTGTCACTCAGCCTTTGCCATGCTGGATCAAGCAGTACTGTCTGAGATTTTGGTAAGGGTTAAATAAATACCAAGGCAGGTCTTGCTGAGGGGCCATCAGTCAGTGCCTGCAGTGCAGGGCTGTGAAACCCAACCCTGGTACGTGGCCACCAAGCTCTGGAGTCAAGGATTTGCTCTGAGTTGCAATTCAGGGGTGGAAATACTGAAAAAATATTGAGGGGCTCAGCCACAATGGCCCAGCTCACTTACAGGTAACTGAACTGCCTGAGATTCAGGTGTTCTTTGGAAACAGCTGCAGTTCATCCTTTGGAGAGTATTCCAGATGGAAATCAGTTAAATTTGACTCAAGTCACCCCCCCTGAGAGGCACCAGCAGCAGGGCTGTCCCACAGTTCTCTGTGGCTTTGGTCTCCCAGGCTACAGCCACGACTGAGCATCACACAGGGAATGTGGGGAAAGGACAGAACCAGCCCCCCACATCCCCAGCCCCAGGAATCCTTGGCTGATTGGTTTATAACCTGCCAAGGGAGCACTGGAAGTGCTCTGTGTTTCAGGGTTCACCAAGGGATGCTGCTGCTGAAAATCAAGACCTGAGAAAGGATTGAATGCCACCAATATTTCTGACCTGACACAAAAACGAGATCAGCTGTGAAGGGCTGAATTAAAGACACAGTTTTAAAGATCCAGCAGTAAATATGCTGAAGGTCATGGGACATCACAAGTTAATAAACTCAACTGGATAATTTAATTCAGCACAAAGAACCCGTCTGTGTGCACTGAATAGAAGGTAAGAGTTTGACATGCCGAGATGGAAAAGCTTTGTTATCCTCTTGTCTTGCCAGGATTTGCTTCAATTACACCAAAGAATGTTACTTCATTCTTGCCCTAATAACACTGTAGAGGAAATTAAATTACTCATATATAACAAAAGTGAACTGATTTTGACATCTCTTCTAGGCAAACCTCCTGCTGTATTAGCTCCTAAGCACATTCTCCCTCACTTAAGGTCTCATGCATATTTATGATTATCACTCATAGTAAATATAAGCACTTTGTGAGAACGCAAATTAACTGCAGGATGTAATGGAGGTTGCCAAGGGTGTTTTTTATTGTTGACTGTGACATGAAGTCTACAATATGGGTACAATAATGGATGGATCGTGAGGCATGGAGAAATAATCCCATCACAGAGTGCTCTGACATCAGAAACCACAACAGCAGAACCAGTGCCACTCCAACCTCAGGCTGCTTCCACTGTGCTTTTATTTCATTTCATTTTGGGTGAGCTGGAAATTTTTTCTTTATATTTTTAGAACTCATCGATTAGTGAAAAATAATTAAAGGTTGTAGAGCTAAGAAGGAATTAATTTCATTTTTAAGGCTGACAGACCTTAGCCTTTGGTTTTAGCTGGATAAATAATGGTGGGTTGTCTCTGTTGCAATGGCTCTTTCTTAGAGTTTGATTGCTTTTTCATTACATTAGCTAGCTAGCTTTTGGAAAGATTTTATACAGTAAATTTAGCCTCCAGAAATAAACCTCACAACCTTGAAACTAAGGTTGAACCCTGCAAGGCAGAGACCGTTGCATCAGTGATTGGCTCTTGCAGGCTTTCATTAGGAGCAAGCTGGCACATCCTGAAAAATACAGCGTTTAAAACAATGGAGCCTTATTTTAAAAAACCATTATTTCTCCCAGCCCATTCCAAATGCAGCTCTCAACCTTTGCTCTCTCAGTAAAGCAGCCTCTTAACTGAACTTTAATTGGGCTTCATCCCCCAGCCCAGCAGCACCACCCAGCCTGGAACCTGGAACCAAGGGCTCTGCCAGGAGTGGGCTCAGCTTGGAGCTGGGTGTAGGGGGTTTCATCTCCCATAGTCTGATGTCCTGAGAGCCTTTTCTGAGATGGACATTCCTGCAGTTTTTCCATAATTTCTATCTCAAGCCTCAGGTCCTTCCTGTGGAGTAGGGATGAAGTTTTAAGGGGCATTACTGGACTTTTTGTTTTAAACTCAGTAACAGAATGAAGACTTTGTGCAGAGCAGGAAAGAGGGCAGTGGGAGCAACTCTGGCTGCCTTCCCCAGGGGTGGCTGTGTGAGGGAGCCAGAGACAAGTCCTCTAGGCTGAGATGGATGTGCCCATGCTCAGGAATACACTTGGAGAGGAGCAGACCAGAGCAGCACAGATACTGCAGGCACGGGAGGAAGGGAGCTGAGCTCCCACTGAAAATGGCAACATCTGCTCCATCCATGAGAAAAACAGGAGGAAAGTGGTGACAGATGGCCTGGATTAAGTGTGACCTCTCCTTGCTGCAGCTGAGCATCCCAGACTCTGTGCTGATCAAGGGGATCAGAGAGCCTGCAGCTCTGCTGCACCCAGAGCACTGCTCGTGCCAGGGAGAAATCCTCCTCATGCTGCCTCCAAACAACAATCCCCAATCCAGGAGTTATATCAGACAGTTACAAAAATTAATGAAATATAGAAACTAATAGGGAGTGGAATTCCTTCTTAATCTGCCCATCATCACTTTTGTTTCTGAAGCAAGATGAGGCTGGCACAGAGATGGGAAGCACAGTGCTGAAATGACACTTGCAGCATCCCAGAGGACCATTCAGAGCAACAAAAAAACTGGTGATGTCCTTAAAGCCTGCAGATGGTTTCTTCAAGGTGAATAATTTTATTGTTTATTGCCTGCTCTGTGTACTGCAAGGAATGACATTTAAGGAGCTGCTCAAAGATGCTTTTTCAAGGCACAAAGCAAACATTTAGGAGCCAAATTATCCATACCAGTGAGTGTGTCATCACTAGAGCTTGGAGCTTGGCTTAGAGGCACATAATAGATTTGGGACAGTGAACTCTTAGAAAGCATGGAATACAGGTCAGATTTGTGTTTCTGCAAAAATGTAAAAATCTTGGAACTGGAATGCTTTTACATGGTATGTGAACATACACCCTGTGAGGGAAAAAAGTGCTCTTAAAAAGCAGGTGGTATTAGGGACCTTTTATTATATAACTTTTTCATTTCTTTAGGATAATTAAATGCCATCCATAAGCTCTCCTTTTCCACGATATTTCAGAGCTTCCAGATCTGACCAAAAAAAAATTAGATAGTTCAGTCATATTTGGAAAGTGTCCTTAAACCCTTTGTAAACTTGTGTTCAAAATTTCATCAGTAGTGAAGATTTTAATACATTTCTATTTGGCCAAAAATTCCACTTCATTTTCAGGGTTGGATTGTTTGGGTTTTTTTTTTTTTTTCCATTTTTCCTCTTCATATTCATATTCTCCCTTCAACTCCTGTCCCAACAGCTGTCTGTCACTTCTCTAGGGGATATTAACATAGAAACAGAAATTCATGTGTGACCTTTTCCACAGGTAAAAAATTTATTGCTCATTAGTGCAAACTGGTTTGAGACTGCACCTCTCTGGTGCTCAGTCCAAAGCTTTCTGCTGCCATGGCTCTGACCATTTGTTCTGATTCCTTCAGGTTTGAAGCTTGTAAAGCAAGAACATGTTTTGTGAGGGGAAAAAATCCCTCATTCTCTGAAGGCAGAAGAAAGAAAATATCTGTTTATAACCCTTTTGTTTGGCTTTGGTTTTTTTTTTTTTTCCCTTTTTTCAGTTACTTTTGGAAGGATGGTGAAGAGGTCACAGCAGAATTAAAGGAGAAAGGTGTCCATAGATCAGCCGTGCAAGCTGCTTTCAAAGCAACTTTTCAGGACAAAAAGATAAAACATAATCAAAGCAGCAACTTTCCTCTTCTTTTACCTGAAAGGCCATGTAAAATTTCAGCCTTTAGAAGGACCAAGAGAGAGGCAGCTCCCTGGACCAGGCAGAGCATCACTCCTCAGCCCCTGTGACAGCTCCAGACTCCTCCCTGTGGGGAAGGAGAGAGGCACCTTAGAGAGTGGGTGTGTTCTTTGTTACATTTGAAAATTTATTTTTTTTTAATATAGACCTGTCTTTTTGTTTTTCCAACGCAAAAAGAGGGCTTCTCTTGCAGCTGAAAGCCTAGGCCAAATAAATATCCATGTGCTCAGAGAAATCTGAGTTGTGAAATGAAGAAGGAAGGCTGAGATGTGGGCTTTGGGGTGCTGCTTTCATTTTTACTCTCTGTGCAGGCCTGGAGAAGGGCATTGGCAGCTGGGAATGAGTCAGAACCAGCCCTGTACAGTTTGCTGGTGAAAATTAGTTGGGGAAACACTGTTAAATCCAATAAGCAGACACATGAAACCTAAAGCAGAAGCATCTCACCACAAGAGTTATGTGCAAATTAAAAGACAGTGGACAGAGGGAACTTGAGGCTCAAAGTCAAGAGGAATGGTTGGATTTCCTGGGTGTCAGAGCCAGGATCACTGGGCTCCTGCTGTGAGGGCAGGCTTGGAACTTCCTTCAGATCAATATTGTCCTGCCCTGGCACTCAGCAGAGTGCAGTTTATGATCAAACCTGCCAGGACATGTTACAGGGTTGGCTTTTTTTTTTTTTTTCTTTAATGTGCATTTCATGGCTTTAGCAGTGAGAAAGAAAGCAGCTGGGAACAGTGGTTAGAAATATCAAAATGTCAGAGAGAAAACTCCTTTCACATAATAAGAAGCTGTTCCAACCAGGACTTGTGGGATAACAAAGGATAAGAAGATTTTGGGTTGCGAGTGTGACTGCTGTGGTTTAGCAGGACAGTGAAATCCTGCTGGATTATTGTGGAACAGTGTGATGGTGCTCTCCTCTCCCAGCTCTCTCCTGGACTTGGGCTCCCATATCCCAGGGAGGGAAGGCAGCTTTCCTGCATGGATCATCTTCACATTTAGATTCTGGTCCTCAGCAGAGCTCCCTTCACCTGAGCATGGGCAGTCTGGAAAAGAACACCTCTCCTTTTACCTTCTTTAAACCATTAAAGCCATTTTCCTAATTGATTACAACTGTTGTAATGTGGTCGTTTTAACACTGTGAATAAAGATTACATATGATTAGATAAGCAGTTTAAAAGCTCTGGGAGCTGAATAGTAGCATTTATTAATTGTGCTCACTCATTTATCTTTGTGCTTTACTTAGGCTACAGTCCCTGAAACCTTAATAAAACCGAATCACAAAGAAAAGCTTATTACTTGGGGGTAAAAAATGAGGATTTTTACTTTGAATGAGTTCAGTTTCTGGCCCTGCACAGAGGGCTCTTGCTGTCCCCAAGGTGTGAGCCCCTCTGGATCACCTCAGAGACAATCACAGGCACAACTGGACAGATTGAACTGGTAATTTGAATCATTAGAACTCATAGTTTTTTTTATGGCTTCTAATCTCAAAAATCTAAAAACCACCAGTCTAAGCAGAAGAGGGGTGGTCTGCCTTCAAATGCAAGGCTGAATCTTCATGTCCTTCCTCTGTTTGGAGGAAAGGGTGAGGGTTTATGCTTTGGTCTGTTCCCCTGGCTGGTAAGAGATCACACTGAACTGTGGAGAAGGTTTTAGCCTTGTGTATACATATTTTTAAAGAAGTGGCAAATTAAAAGTAATGACTCAAGCATTTTGTGTTTGCTCTTTCTCCTGGCCATAATAAATCTTTACACAGAGCTGCTGGAAGTATTAAATCACTCCAGAGCAGCTTGTCCTTGTTCCTCACTGCAGAGACAATAGGATTTTAATAAACAATATCTTTGATTAGGTTCAGCAGGAAAGCCAAGGATAACTAGGTATTTGTATCTGTCAGGGATTCAGCAAGAATCCTTGTAATTCACCTTGACTGCAGAAGCTATTGCAATCACAAGCAAGACTTGATAATAGGTTTTTGGTGTTGGAGAGAGAGAGATTCTCAAATACAAGGAGACACCATGTACAGAAGTACCATCCTCTTTGGAAAAAAAAAATCTCTCTTAAACACAATGCTTGTGCCTGGGTAGAGAATATGATAATAATAAATGCTTATTATGATAAATGGAGTCATGTTCCTCAAAGAAGCAGCAACTCAAAAAAAAAAATAGCCAAGGAAAATGAGGCTGAACTGGCTTGATGAACAGTAATGATATATAGCCACCAATACAGATTTGCAAAATGCACTTTGACTTAATTTTAAAGTTGCTTAATATTCTTGTGATATCTGTAATAGGTTCCCAGACAGACTTTACACTGCTTTAAACATGTTGTTATTTATGTTTCAGCTGCAGTGAAAAGGGATGGAATATGTGGGCAGTACTTAAAAGGAAAGAAATGACCAAAATGAAAGTGGGCAAAGAAAATTGAGAGCTTTTATTTCAGAATAATGACTGTCCCAATGGGATCATTAATTTCCCTTAGAGCAGCTTGTTATTTTTCAAAGATATTGTACTTGTGCAGATTTAACTGTAGAAATATCATATTGTTATAATTTCTCCAGTGTGATGCAGCTCTAATTGCTCACTGCTCAGAGCATGAAAAGGAAATGAAAGGTGAGCAGCAAGTTAATTTTTATTTTAAAAACAAAAAAGGTAAGTTTTAAAAGAGGAAAACCAGACCATTGTGTATCAGACTGGGAGCATGGATACATTTCATGGAAAGAGGAGCTGCAGAATTTCTGGGTTTTCCTGGGAGGATGCTGCCAGAGGTGAGGCACAGCCTGGAAGGAGCTCGAGGTTATTTACAGCAGTGACAGCAGGATGAAAGCAGCACACCCTGAAGAACACCCCACCAAGGGCAGAGCTGGAGCCCTGTGCTGCTCTGGATTTACCCTCAATCTGGCTGTACACATTAGTTTTGACAAATCTCCCCCAAACCAAGGATGCTGTGGTGCCTTTGGGGTGTTTGGCTTAGGGCTGGATCACAGGAGCTCCCAGGGCACAGCACTCAGCCCCACAGCCTGCTCCTCTCCTCCTCTCTCGTGCCTCTGCTTTGTGTCTGGGGCTTATTCTCTACCCTTTCAGCCATCCAGTCGTTTTTGCCAAGCTAACAAAGACATTTTCTACCTCGTTTTCCTTGCCTTTCCAAGGCCTTATGCAGCACTGCTGGTCCCTGCAGACATTCAAAGCTCCTGATCCCTCTGAGGGTTGGAGCAAAATGCTCAGTGCAAACAGACTCTGGAGAGCTTCAACACACCTGGTGAGCAAAACATCCTGCTGCAGCAGCCAGGAGCAGAGATCTGAAGAGATCAACAACCAAAGCAACATCAGCTGCAAACACCTCCTGCTCCTGAATTCTGAGTTTGGGGGGATTGACACAAACTACTACTATGTCCACCTTATTTTTTTGTGTTGTAAACAAAGTCCCTTTGTGTAGATGACCCTCTGTTGTTGCACAGGGAAGCTGGGAGCTGCCAGGTAGCCACCCCAGTGCCACGCAGAGCTGGCAGTGCAGCTGCCACTCCAGATGCTCCCGTGGTTGTCCTGCTCACTTGGGTGCTTGTGAGCCAAGAATAGCCCCAGCACACATCAGCAAGCTCACAGGGAAGCAAAAGCTGCTGATCAGAATGAGATAAAACTTAAATAAATACATAAGCAGACACTTTAGAAAGGAGGCAGAGTGCACAGGTTGCCTGTGGGCGAGGATGGTGCTGCAGGGTGATGACACAGGGGCATGTTGGCACAAATAAAAGCTGTGTCTTTGCCCTTCAGTTTGGACATGTCCTGTCCAGCTCCAGGGTTACTCAGCACAGGTCCCATGGTGTTTCACTGTTAAGTGACAGTCTGTGTTTCTGCCTGGCTCCTGCAGCACCCACACTGCTGCCAGCACCTCCTCACCACAGCCCCTGCCCATCCCACTCTGAGCCAAAGCTGCACCAGGACACCTCCATGGAGAGGGGAAAAACCCATCAAAATAAAGCAACAACAGGCAAACTGGTTCTTTCCTCCAAACTGCTTGGAGGAACCTGCTCAGACACAGCAAGATGCCAAGTGCTCACAGTGACAGCCCCTGTACCAAGTGCAGGGCACGAGATGGAGCACAGCCACAGCACCGACAGAAATTAAACATCAGTTGAATGCCACCATTCAATTCTCACCTAACAACGCCTGTAACAAAGGCAGGGAAAGGAATTCCTTGACTCAGTTGTCATGACAATACTCTTGGAAAATATCTGCCAGAGGACCAACCCTCCCTGCCTCTGTGCTGCTCCTCTCCCCCATTAATGCAGCACTCTCCAGACAGTTCCAGTTACCCTCGTCTGCATGTGGAGGCAGCAGGTACCAGCACTGCAGTTTATAATGCACTTGCTAGAATTAGTTTGTGAAATGATCACTGCATGGGGAACTCCTCAAGACATATCATTACAGAGAGAATGGGATAATTGCAATGTGGCTGCATTGTATTTATTTTTTATTCAGATTTTCCATTGCTAATAATCTTGTTAAATAGTGACAAGTACAAATGTTCATAGCAGAAAAATTAAATGCAGATGCTACTGCCATACCAAAACAAAAAAACACCACCAACAAAATGTATGTTGCCTCTACTTCTATGTGGTCTTTGGATTTACACTCCTAGGATAAAACTGCAGCATTTCCTTGGAAAATTATCTCTGATTAAAATAAGATGATCATTTTGGTCTTATTCTTAATATACATAATGTTATTATATATTGTATTTGTATCTACATATTATATTTCTATTTCTTTTCTTTTTGTATACATTATATCTCTATATAAAAATTACCTATGTATTATTATATATAAATACTATATATTTTAATATATATCATATATATATAAATTTTATACATATAATAAGGGAAAGAGGAAAAAAAGGAAGAAATTGGGTGACTCTGCTGTTCCATGTCAACTTAATTTTAAGAGAAATTTAAGAGCTAACTAGGCAGCAAAGGGAAAGAAAACCACACTTTCATCCATGAGCTAATATACTTCCCTTCACTGACTTTTTAGCAAATATGTTCCTAATATCTCTTCCAAACTGCTGATAAACTTCACTGGTGTGTGATTTAGCTATTACTGGAACACTCCTTTCTGAAAGCAAATAGAAGGAGGAATAGAGAGGGGAAAAGTGAAAGGCCCTGTGGGGCCGTGGAGCTTGTCCCAGAAAGAACAGGAATGAGGAACCTGCAAGAGCAGAGCATGGCCCAAAGTGTGTGGCAGGCACATTTTCTCCCTGGATCAGCATTTCAAGGGCAAAACGAGGCAGAAAACCTTGCTCAGCTCAGTTCTGCAAGCACAAGTGAAGTTAAACTGAGACAAAGCAGCTTTAACACACAGATCCCCACATGATGCTGCAGACAGCTCATTATCCTTTTCAAGAGATGTCCTTGTCCCTTCCCCTGCTCCTAGGAGCTGCTTTGCACCCACCCAGAGTCACCTTGTCCCTGTCACCTAGCCCAGCAAACCAAGCTATATATATATTTATATATATATAAACTAATATATAAATACTGGCTTTGGAACAGAGGGATTTCCATTTGCACACACAGCCTCTCTTCCCTGAGCTCCTCTGTGCAAGTAGGATTTGAACTTGTTCTTCAAATCCTTGATATTGGGGCAGACAGGGCTTTTGCCCTCCTCTTCCTCCCCTCCTGCCTCCTCTGCTCACACAGAATCACCACCTCAGCCATGAGGTAGCAAGGGAGGAGCAATATCAACCAAAGTGTGAGAAGAAGGGAAGGTCCTAGACCTGGGCAAACCAGTGTCTGCATTTCCCCTGCTTACCCTCCCTTCTTCTGTAAGGCTGGCACAACCATTATTATTATTATTATTATTATTATTATTATTATTATTATTATTATTATTATCCATAATAACAGCAGGGCAAGGCATTAGTGCATGGATGCAGGGTGTCACTGCACACAGCAAATATCTGGGCTACATGGAAAACTTCTGAATGAGGAAGTTTAATTTCTGTTTGCCCTGGACTAGACTGAAGCAACTTTTGGACAAATGATAAAAGCAAATGATATATGCAAGGAGCAGGATGTCACAGTTTTTATATCTCCAAATCCAGAGAGCCACTTAATTACTGCTTAAGCCAGACCTACTCCCTGATGGTTTTCAGCAGTGTGCTTTGGAGATAAGACCAGGTAGCACCTCAGATGATCCCAAAACATTCTGTGCAGTAAGCTGAAAGTTCAGAACAAAAATCAAACTGAAACCTAAACAAACAAACAAAAAACCTAAAAAATTAATCTTACCCTTATCACAGATGAGTTGAAACAACCTAGAGGAGAAATTATATCATGCAGTAGCAGTGTCAGGCTCTGTGAGGATGTTCTCATGGCTTGGCAATGCTCCCAGGGTTTCTTTCCTTGCTACAAATGAGTTGGCAAGAGCAGGAACTGAGAGCAAAGCCTTTGCTTCAAATATAACCAGGACAGGGTTAATGTGGCAATTCTTTCCAAAGGTAGAGGAAAAAACACCCAGCAGGCTACAACAGATGATGAATTTTGCTCCAAGAAACCTCTGGTTTTACCAAGCACAAATTACAGGACATTGGGTACTGACCTGCTCCTCCCCAGGGTCCACATTCCATCCTCTGGTTCACCTGGGATGCTCAGAGAGGGCTGCAGTGCCTGGGCACTCCCTGGGGGCTCAGGCAGAAGGCTCTCAGGAAAGCACAGCTGCATTAAATGGTTTCTGTTGCAGCTGCAAGGCAGCCCCTGGCCCAAATCCCAAATCCCTGCCCAGGCATCAGTGCAGTGACAGCTGGGAGAGGGAGCAGGGCTAGAGCCAGCCTGGCCAGGCACGAGGAGCTGCTGCAGCTCCAGCACCACACATTTGGCAGCCATGTGGGCTGGAAAGCACCCCAAGGGACACGTGGGGTCAGTGGGATCAGTGGCACCAAGGGACACGTGGGATCACTGGGACAGTGGCACCAAGGGACACGTGGGATCAGTGGGATCAGTGGCACCAAGGGACACGTGGGGTCAGTGGGATCAGTGGGATAGTGGCACCAAGGGACACATGGGATCAATGGCATCAGTGGCACCAAGGGACATGTGGGATCAATGGCACCAAGGGACACATGTGGTCAGTGGGACAGTGGCACCAAGGGATATGTGAGATCTGTAGGATCAGTGGGATCAGTGGGACAGTGGCACCAAGGGACACATGGGATCAATGGCATCAGTGGCACCAAGGGACATGTGGGATCAATGGCACCAAGGGACACATGGGATCAATGGCATCAGTGGCACCAAGGGACACGTGGGATCAGTGGGATCAGTGGCACCAAGGGATATGTGGGATCAGTGGGACAGTGGGACAGTGGCACCAAAGGACATGTGGGATCAGTGGGACAGTGGCACCAAGGGACATGTGGGATCACTGGGATAAGTAGCACCAAGGGACACATGGGATCAGTGGGATCAGTGGGATAGTGGCACCAAGGGACACGTGGGATCAGTGGGATCAGTGGGATAGTGGCACCAAGGGACACGTGGGATCAATAGCATCAGTGTCATGTGCCATCACACCAGCGTTAGCCAGAGCCTGCCCAAGGTCACCAGCAGAGCTGGCCCAGGGCAGCAGCGCTGATATTGAAAGGACACAACTCATTAAATGAATCCTGACATCCTCCAGTCCTTGCTGGTGACCTGAGGTGGTCCAAGGCCACCTCTGCCAGCTCAGGGAATTCATCAGCAGAGAGGTGCAATGTGACCTATGAGGGGTGGTCAGGGAAAGCAGATTCCTGCAAGGCTGCAATTTGCTGGCCATCAAATAGGTGTGGATGGCTTGGCAGATCCAAAATTACAGTGCAAGCAGGAGTACAGGGGAAATTATTATTGTCAGGATTTTATGGAGAAAATAACCATGTAGAATGTATTTTAAGGTGGTAGTTTAGACAGGAGCATGATAGCATCGTAAACTATAAGAGGAAAACTTGAGGCATTTAAAAACATCAGAGGAAAAATGAGAGTGAATTACTACTGCCTCTTCTTTCCTAGTTATTTGTTGTCTTAAATTATATATGTGTGCCTGAGAGTACATTTGTAAATATATTTCGTTTTTTTCCTCTTCGGATGCATTTTACAAATGGAAGAGCTCACAGTGCTGCTGTATTAAGAAGTAAAAATAAAAATCTGTGAGTGTTTACAAGCACCAGCCAGAGAGAACAGGTAAGTAACTGCATTCCTCCAGAAGATGAAGGATGCCATCAGATCATCTGAGCCAGCAAACTCCCTTTGGAAATCTCCCATTCCTCCTCCCAGAGCCCTGCCAGAGCAGGCACACACCCCTGTAAGTAGGTTTGATTTATTGTGGGATTTTCTCAGTGCTCCTTCGTGTCTCAGCGCTGCCTCTGGAGTGAGGGGCAGGTTCCAGGTTAGAGAGAAGGATGTGCAGGGAGGTCAGGATGTACCAGGTTCTGTGGGGCAGCCCAGATCCTCAGGGATTTATGCAGTCAGAGCCTGAAGTTCACCTCAAATTGCACTGCCCTGTGCCATCCCACACAGGGTGGCACTGCACAAGGAGTTCCTGTGAAGTGGGACAGGCAGGACAGGGCTGTGAGACATCCACCCACAAACATTTCAGCGTGTGCTCCCCACAGCCAGCGGGGGTGGCACTCCATATGTCTTCCATTTATATCAGAAATGAATGCCATAAACAAATGTCCTTCAGAAAGGAGCTGAATATCAGCATCTCCTGCCTCATCAACCAGACTCACACTGGGGTAGGGGTTTCTAAAGGGAAGGAGAAGGTGTGACTGCGTGGAGAAAGGCAGTGGGATGGGAAACACCTCATCTTCCCAAGGTGGGAGGCTGGAAGGTGGCAGAACAGCTTATTTTGGGAGCTGTTTGTTGGCTGAGCTCTCAGCTCTGCCTACTGGCATATCACTGAAAGCTTGTGTCTGGTAAAAGAAGACATGGATGGAAGGCTAAAACATATTTAAGCAACTTTCTAGGAAGGATTTTCTCTCTTTTTCAAAAATATAGTCAGGATCCACTCTGTTTTGAGACTCTATTCCAACATTTTCACTGCAAATCACCAACCAAGTGGGAAGCTGATGGATGAAGTGTCAGGTTGACACAGAGAGGCACAAAGTGATGTCACCCTTGAGGGAACTCCCACAGCTTTCCAAGTTGTCTTTCCCAAATTTCAACTTTGTTAACTTTTGGAAGTTTTGAATTACAAAATAGTGCCTTCCAGCACGGGACAGGAGGGCAAGGCAGAGCTGGGCATCTCCCAGGGCTGTGAAGATCTGTCCCTGGTGGATGAGCTGTCCCTGGTGGATGAGCTGGCTGTGCAGAACACTCTGCTTGTATCCCGTGTCCCAGCAGGCTGTGGCTGAGCTGTGCCAGGGTGTGGGCAGCCAGAGCCTCAGAGGGTGAAGCTGGAAAGGCTGCAAAGCCCCCAGATGCAGCTCACCATCCTCTGCCTCCTGGAAAATCCACTGCTCACGGGCTCTCTCAAGCACTGAGCAGCTTCCACCATCCAGTCCCCTTCAGACTCACAAGCAAACCCCACTGAGACTTTGTGGGCTGGCTGTGGCACGTGTCACACATCAATAAATACAGCACAGCTCACGAGGGCACAGTCTGAGAGCAGGCATTTCTAGGTATAAGTGAAAAATAGTTCCTCCCCAGTGAACAGTTTCACAGGTGGTGTAAACCACCCTGGATGCTGATTTCAGTGGGACAGAGCAGGTTTCTATAATTTAAAGCTCTGTCCCAGAATATTTAGAAAGTGGGATTCCCCTCAAGCAGCTCCCAGGGTATCTTCATGTCACAGCACTCCCTTCCTAGGAAATCATCAGCCAGGAGTGTGAGTTACTTCAACGGCTACATCACTTCAGACAAAACCTCACCATCTGCTCTACCCTCTAATTACAAATGCAGAAAACATAATTCAGAATCGAATCACATATAAAAGGCAAGAAAATGAGCAATTAAAATGCACATTCTGCCAGGCAAATCAACCTTCCCTTCCCAGCCACGCTGTACCCACTGCTGCTCTGGCCTGTCACAGGCAGGGTCAGGATTAGTCCTGGATCACTGGAGACCCTGGTCCTGCTGATAGCAGCCTTGATCCTCTCACCTACCAGGGACTCTCTCCAGCTCCAGCTGCTCTGCTTAGCAGTGACTTGCCAACCCTCAGGATCACTTTTACCAAGGGAGCAATTTACCTTTCCAATATACAGACACACCTTTGTTGTTTCCCACTCCCTGCCTCTCTTCTGGAATGCTCCTGGCCCACAGGTCCACACAAACTTGAGGGTTTGAGGCGAATTAGCAGGGATGGATGGTGCTGTGCTTGCCAGCAAACACCCAGCTGAATTCATCTCTGGTGCAGCGTGGCTGCACTTACTGAAGTTATCATCCCCTCTGGAACCTGCGTGCTGGAATGTGCATTAACATTCCAGCATCATTTATCCTCTATAAGTAATTCAAGCCTACAGGGGCAATTTCTTGCATGTTCAAAATTCAAAGTCTCCTTCTCTAACATCAGCTGGTTCAGAAATGCATCTCTGAGGCTGGGGAGAAAGAGGGTCCTTTGAGAGGGATGTTCCACTGGGGAGAAGGATTTGGCCACTGCACCTTACCCCACATACCTGACTGGGAGACTGGATGAGACAGCTCTGTCCATCAGTCTGTCCACCACTGATGTCTGGGCTCTTAGGAGCAGCCCCACATCCATCAGATCCATCCCAGAGGATGAGAGGCAGTGCTCTGCAGCAGTGCAGAACATGGGGAACAAAAGTCCTCTCTGTTAATGTCACTCTAGCTATTCAGAACTCTGCATCTGACATTTCTGCTGGCCCTTCTTGTGGCACATCTTCCCACTCCTGCCTGGGTGCAGAAAAACCCCTTTATGAGCCAGCTCTGCAGTCTGGTCCCTGCTTCCATCCCTGCTCAAAGCCTGTACAAGGCTCCTGGGTTTTTTTTCAATGCTCAGGATTCCATGTAGGGCCTCAAGGAACACACAGGTCCCTGCTGCAGAGCTGCTGGATGCCAGAGCCGTGGAACGGGGAAGGGATGGGCTTAGCACAACAGACCTGCTGCAAATGGGAGAGTCCACCACATGCTGTGCCACTCTGCCACTGCAGGGCTTCATCTCATTGAGCAAAACTCCAGCAACCTGTGACCCAGGCTCAGGGAGATTCCTGGCTGGATCAGCCTGCTAAATAATTTCTACTCTTCCTTTTAAAAGCCTGCTCCAATGACCTCCCTCCCCTTCTACCATCAGAGCTCGTCCATGAGGTGCTCACTGGCACCGAGAGCACGAGGCTCTGACATTCCTTAGGAAATGTTTCAGGGCTTCATGGTAGCTTTACAATATCTTACAGTGAAGTGGCAGATGGGATTCTGGACCAATCAATACACTAACAGAGCCAGTTCACTGATCTGAACTGAGAGAATGAACAGTAAATCCAAAGAATACAAAAATGCCATTGGCTCTGTAAAGCAAGATGATCTGCAATTTGTTCAGCAAGCAACTTAGTTCCCAGGTGTGCAGGGCTGTGCTGTGAGCTCAGCAGGATGAGAGCAGGAGGCTCTGTCCTCCTGCACCAGATGCTGTGCCTGAGGAGGAGCTGCAGCCCAGATTGCTGCTGCAGGGAATCAGAACTGCAGCTCTTGGGTAGGGCTGAGCACAGGCAGCCCCTGGTTCCTTCCCTGGCCTGAATCCACTCTTGATGGAGCCATGACAAGCCCTCAACCAAAAGCCAAGGGTCACCTGGTGGGGTCAGTGGCCTGGAGGCTGCTTGGGCCATCAGATTGCCATGAAGGGACAAGTGCCCAGCAGCACAGCTCTAAAACCTGGGACACCCAGCTCTGTGTGTGTGAGATGGCAAAGGGCACTCAGATCCAGCACCAGCAGAGCCCTGTGACACCCCAGCTCTCTCTGCTGTACACTCAGAAATCAGGATTGCAGTGATCCCACACTGAATCAAGACAGCCAAAGGGCACCTAGCAGGGGAGAGGATTTTGTCCTTCTCATTTGCTTAGCAGCCCCTGTGCTGAATCAATACCTATCACCTATAACCTTTTTTTTCCATTTGGAGATTTTAAAAGCTAAACAAAAGATGTGCAACAAGTTATAAATTCAAAGGAGATTTTTCAGGTGCCAAACTGCAGCTGAACTGTAGTTATGGTTATTATACCTAAACAGACATAAAGCTATAAAGTGGATCAACATATTTTATTACAGTCATTCACTGAACACTGAGTCCATGCAGCTTAGCTATTGCCTTTCTACAGCCTTGAAAGATTTACCATAGTTTGAGATTAATCTGGAACTTTATTATGTAGTTATTTTAATCTCACTTTATTTCATCACTGCTTGGAGTCCTATTATCAAAGTAAGATCCTGTTAAGATACAGCAATGATGAATGGTGTTAGAACCATCTAAAACAGAAACAGAATCCAAATCTGTTTTGCTATTTGCAGTAAAAAAAAAAAAAAAATCAAGAGAGCCTTTATGATGCATTATGGAGGGATAAAGGGGTTCTTCTACAACCAGCAGCTCTGGGGACAGAGCCTCTCCAACAGGTTTCCTGCATGATTGCACCGAGTCCTTTGTCTTGCCATAAGGTTTTTGGAGGTAGAATTGCTGTGTAGGTTGAAGGGAGCTCTGAGAACAAGCCTGGTGCTTGGGGCTGCAGCCTTTGCCCTGTTAGGGTGCTGCTCAGACATTCTCTGGTGGGCACTTTGCAGCCCAGTTCCTCAGTAAGGAATTCAGGAAAATGTTAGAGACAGTCATGTGCTCTAAAGCACAGATTTACATTTCATCCACCAACACATTTAAAGCATGTAAGTATCCAAATGCTATCCTGAATCAGAATACTTTTCTAAACCAGGACCGAACGTTTTTAGGACATGGTTAAAAAACATGAGGATGAAAGGCCACATGAGGCTACTTTGGGAAGAAGCAGGGGAAGGCTGTTCCCAGCAGGGCAGGGGACACGAGGGAGGGCTGGAATGTCCCTGGCCACAGACCCAGGGCTGTGCTGGGGAAGGATGGGCACTGCCACTCACCGAGTGCTCACCTCCTGCCCCGCTGCACAGCCCCTGCTGGGACACACAGGATGGGGCTCGGGTCACCCCATTCCCCCACCAACCACAGCCGGCTGCTCTGGGATTTCTGCTGTTCCCTCTTTCCTCAGCCCTGCCATGTGAGAGGAATGCTGGATTTGTCTTTACAAATAAACCGTGGGTCTGCTGGTAGATAAGGTTAGCACTGAGAGATAGAAGAAACAATGGGATTGATTGCACTGATTGATGAATGGAAAAAGACATTTGCCTTTACAAACAAACTGTAGAAATGAAATTGGATATTGGAAGATGAAAGAAACAATGGGGGGGGGGGGAAGTATGAATTCTGTAAGAATTAAAAATTAAAAGGGAGGGTTATACACTAGAGGGGAATCTCAGGTATCAGGCGTTCTGGGAAGTCTGTGCCTCTCAAGTACCTCAGCAATGGGGAAAGAGAGAGGGAAATGCAGCTGGGAAATTGGGATAAAAAAATGTGAGAGACCCCAGGGGATGCCCCATGGCCTCTCCCTTTATTCAAATAAAGCAAAAGGGACTCCTCTGTCTCCTTTTTGGACATAAACCTCTGGTGGCTGTGGATTAATTTTCCTGACAAAAGCCAGCATCCCCAGGGCGCTGGGGGTCAGTTCCTGGCCCTGGCCCCGGTTTGCTGCGGGATTTGCTGCCCTGTGTGGTCCCACATCCCCTGGGCATTCCCAGGGAGCTGCAGGGAGGTGTGATGGAGCAGCCTCCGGCAGCACAGCGGGCACCGCCGCCCGGTCTGCACCGTCCTCTAGTGGCCACCGGCCCCGCTCCGCTGGCCACGGGGCAGGGGGACCCCGTCCCCACGGCACTGCAGCCCCGCTCCCATCCAGGTGACACCGGACTGTCACCCCTGCAGGTTACACCCATCACCTGCAAGGCTGGTACTGCTGGGGAACTTGGCCACCAAACCTCTGCTTGCAGCAGCACAGCACACGGTATCTCCCATCTCCAGCCGAGATGACTAAAACATAAATCCTCACACTCCTCCCAGCGTGCAGGAAACTGATGGAGGAAAAGGGATGTGATGATTCATTCGCTCGGTATCTCGGAGCCCAACACTTTCCCCAAGAGCAGCCCAAGAATGCACCTTGCCACCCACCTAAACATTTGATAAAAGTTAAACACAGCACCTGTGATTGATGCTTCTCCTCACACACGGCTCCAGCCCTCTCTGGATAACGTGTGGCATTATTGAGGCATCAATTACCTTCAGCACAAGCACAGCTCCATTAGCAGGCCTGCAGCCTGCTCGTTTTGATAAGGTTCACTCTGTGCATTTATCAACAAAATGGGGATAACCAGCAGGACGTGGAGTCTGCAGCTTTTAACTCTGTTAGGACAGAGATGACGTTCACATCTCTGCAGGCACCATCAAGCAGAGCATCCTGTCTGCTGGGGTTTATTTCCCTGGAAGAGGAAGGCAGTTTCACTCTGGTTTTATCTCTTTTGGCTCTATTCACATGCTCCAGAACTCTCTTTTTAGAGGTACAAGTATGGCCCAGGGACACGGCAAAGAAACTGCAGAAAAGCAATTCTTTTTAGTAACAGGTCTCAAACTTTCTTCATAAGCTACAGAAAGGTAGACTCTTGGCTTATTAATAGCAGTAAATCTCCAAGTCCAACAGGCTTCAGTTAATGAATATTGATTATGATAGTGCTGGAAAAGGCTTGTGTCAGTTGAACTGAGATCCTGTAGCCCTTTTTGCCTGAGCAGGGCTGTAAATTAACTGAGAGTTTATTTTTCAAAATTAGGTAGAGAAAAACACAGGGGTTATGGCTGCACTGTAGCTCTCACCTCCTCAGGGATATGAAACCACCTTAATGCTAATAGCAGCACTCATTTACAGATGTGAATTGGACTTCCCTCTCTCTCCCAATGAATATCCTAAAAGTAGGAATCTAAGCTGATTAACAAACATTGGGGTCACCTCAACCTTTGACTCCCCAGATAAATTACATCATGCTCTTGATGAGCAGCTCTATTTTGCAGCCAGGCTGGGATGACTTGGAATGGAACCTAAGGAAAATAAACAAAGGGCAGTCCATTGAATCAGAGACCTTATTGTCACCCTCTGGTGGGGGACTGAGGCAGTGATGGGTGGGGAGGCTGCAGGGTTATGTCAGTGTTTTCATAAAATTATCTTTTACACTAACTGAAATAGCCCAACAACAACAAAAACTCCCAGAACAGCCCTCTCGCCCCTCCCCACATCTGATAAAAATCAAATAATAACAGGAGTGACTTATGCACTCTCTGCCTGGTACTTCAATCTGGCCTTCCAGTTAATACACCCCATGATTAAAGCATCTATAATCTACAGTCTGGGGAGATCTGTGGAGTAGGAGCAGCAGCAGGTGTGCAGCCTGATAAGGGTTGCTTACTCTGTGCAGATGAAACTTTTAATATTTATAACTGCTGATTTTTTTCGTGATGCCTCCTATTGAGGGGAAAGGGGTGAAAGTTGAAAGATAAAAGCTTGATGAAAGAGCAGGTGGAACGTTTTTCCAAGGACAGGCAGGGGTTTAAAGCTATCTCCACCCAAGAGCAGGTTTAAAAATGCTGCTCAGCTAAGTGCAGCATCGGAGCTGGGGGCTGACATCTCTGGAAGACCTTCAAGGCTTATCTGAAGTGGACCTAGGCTTTCAGCTGTAAGCTCCTCTGAGCTGTGGTTTGATTGTCTGCACCAAGCACAGTGGGACTGTCAGGGATTGCCAGGCATCATCACAAAATAATTAAGTCACTCCATGTCAGCTGCACATACTCCAAGTGAAGCACTAACAGCATTTCCAGCTCAGCACTGAAATGTGCTGAGGAATCTGGAAACACCCTGTGTCAGCCTGAGGCTCTGCCTCAGTGTCAGCAGGAGCAGCACACAGGGCACTGGGAATGCTCTGGAAAACATGAATTGCTCCAATCCAGTCACTGCTCACTGCAGTGTGCTGCTGGGGATGCACAGCTGCTGGAATGCTGGAGATGCTGGTGCCTTTGCAGCCTTCCTCCTGAGAAACACCCTTTTCCATGGCATCCCTTTTCCTGCTCCTTGGATAATACTTTAGGCTGTGGTCATTTGGTTCAGATACAAGGTTTCCTCCACAGGCAGCAGAGGGCCACACCACAAGGCAGAAGCTGCTGCTTTCCAATACCCCCCACCAAATCCATCTGGCCCACGTGCAGTGTCCCTGTTTGGTGCCAGAACAGACAGGTACACAGGTCACACAGCCCTGAGGACACTCTGTTTACCCTCTCTCCACATAGAACCCAACCAAACTTCTCCATTTTCAGCACTTTGAGACCTGGATTTGCCCCACGCACAACTGGTTTAATATTTGTGCTTTCAAAAACGACTCAACACTCCTGAGTGTCAATACAATGACAGAAGTGAATGACACTGCTCACCAGCAATTACACAGAGCTACAACTGGGGCCAACCTGAATAAAATAAAAACAGGCAGAGAAAGCCATTCAACATGAGCATTCATTCTTTTAAATACAGTTATTCATTTCATCTGAGATGATACATTGACTTCTTTCAAAGTGAGCCATGTGGTTCTCATTGCTACAGCAGAGCACTTCAAGATGTTTACCAAACACAGAGACAAAACCCCATGGCAAAGGGAAATACACCTTAGAGATGAAATACAAGGCTTGGGTGAAGCTGAACTGAGGCCTCTCAAGCTGAAAGTTACATCTCAACCATTCTGCCTTCCTCCCTCAGATAGCAGAAGTCAAAGAAAGAAGAAAAGCAGGCAGCCTAGGGAGGAAGCAGCATTGACCTTTCACCAGAGAACAAAGAGACTTCCAAAGAAAAAGAGGGAAAATATCAATCCCTCAGAAACACCCCACCTGAATTCAAAAGCACCAGAAAAAAAAAAAAAAAAAAAAAAAAGATGTAGAGCCCTACACTGTGACGACACGCCCACTGTTTGGAAAGCATGAAAAAACTGGATGAAGAAAATGTAACACTCCAGTGTCTCCAAGACAGCTGCAGTTTTCCTTGACTTAACTAGACTTGGCTGCCAGAAATTGGATTTCTTGGCCTCTGCTTTCTTGATTGTAATTTACTCTTCCACAAAATATGATTTCAAATTATGCAAGCAGAGTTTAAATCTGAAGAGGTAACATTAAGTTGTTGAAAATGAGTTTTAAAAAAGTCCTGAGTTCATCTGTGCTGTTAATAATGAGTTTATCTCAAACTTAAAACCTTGGGGGAAACCCTATCAAATGGAATTTCTGCACGACTTGTGAAAGTATATGAAAAATTAACAAAAGCATCCAGTAGCAGTTGAGTTAAAAAGTTATTAGCCCCTGGATACACTCTGGCCAGAGCTCCTAAAACACATGCAGGCTGCAAGCAAAACTACACCAAGCTGCTTATCATTTTGAAGCAAAACTCAAGGATTAGCCTCCCACTGCACATCAGCTGGCCTCCCTGGCTACAGCAGGCACCAGGATTATGTTCACTTCCAAAGCTCATGAGCATTTGGAATCCAGCAGCCTTAGTGCATGAGATGGATGTACAGGAAGGAGCACCAGCAATGTTTCATAGATGGATTTACTGAGCATCTTCTGAGTTGTCAGACAAACCAATTTCAATGCCTTGAACGTGGGAGTGCTGAGTACAAGGAAGATAAACATCCCTCTGAAGATGAGCTTAAAAATGCATATAAAAATATAATTATAACACATCAGGTGTTTACACTTATGTATTGAAGACATTTATTACAAACAGGCTGTCAGCTCTCATATAAAAGTAAAACATCTGAAAATAAGAGCAGTCAGAGAATGCAATTCCCCTCAGTCCCACAGAACAGCAGTGAGATGTCTGTTGATGCAGCCCCTGCCCACAGCCAGCACCAGCAGTTCTGGGGGAAGAACTGGGATCCCAGCCATCAACAAGCCCAGAAACCCTTGGTCTGAGGAAAAATCCCCCCCAAATACCAGGTATGCAAGTGTGAGAAACACAGCAAAGTCCATCCAGGGGCAGTGAAGGGGCACTGAAGAAGGCTGCAGCTCAGGCAGTGCAGCTCTCCTCACAGGGCAGGGCTGCTGAGCACATGGGAGCTTTCTGAGTGTCCCTAAGATCCAGCTGCTGACAGATGTGTTCTGGTCAGAGATGCCATCAGTCTAAACTGAAGTGTTCTGCAAAAATATCATTTTTCTTCCCAAACAAACCTCGTACTGGCTCAAATTCCAGGGGCACATCAACAGCCTTTTTCTTTACTTCTTTATCAAAAAGCTACAAAACAAAAACCAGAAAATATTGTCAAAACTCGGTACAACATCTTCACCCCAATAACACTGCTCACTCTAAAGTCTTAAAACATCCAGTAAATAAATACTTAAAAAAACACCAAAAAAAGCCATTCCTGTCACCACTGTTGCTCATGCTGCTGTTTAACAGACCATTTTCCTGGTTTGCCCTGGTTCTGGGTAACCAAGTCAGTGCAGCTCCCTCCCCAGCACAAGGCAGATGAACAGCACACAGTTGCAGCATCCAGAATCTCCTTTCCTCTGGTTCCAGTCATTCATAAAGGTACAGCAGCATTACCTCATAAGCTGAGAGTTCCAGGAGCCCTGATATGTCATCCTCCATTTCAGACAGGGACTGGTTCAGGACAGCAGCTGCCTTGGCCACATCTGGGTAATAATGGTTCTGCAGGGACTGAAAAAGCAGGACAAATAGGAGATAATCTAGTAAGCACAGGGTAACACACATCCATCTGCATTCCCACACAGGAGTCTGTCCATTGGTTAGTCAGATCTTCAGTGACCACAAAAGTCCATCAGATCCAAGTTTGCTGCACGTGCGGCGACAGGGCTTCAAGAAATTCTCATTTCAGACATCCTTCAAACATGCCAAAGGTTCCTCTCACATGGTCACACTCAGCTCAAGATGTGCCATATCCACACTGCATAACCCAACTCTGCTACCTCAAAGTGCTCTCATGCCACACCCAAGCTGAGCTCTCCAGGATTCCAGCTCCTGCACATCATTCTTGTTGGTGCTTCAGCCCCCTACACAAACCCCTCATCCATTTCTAGAGGATAACCTGGTCTACTCAATTCACTTCCATCAGTGCTCACCAAGTTCCTCTCTCCTCTCCAGAGCAAAGGAGAAGCCTGGTACATTTGCACCTATTTAGCCTGTTTCAGCTGTGAACTGCAAGTTCAAATGTTTGCTCACAAGCCACCCACTAATTAGCATGTACATTACTCCAGTGCAGGGAATCCTTTGCTAGGATAGAAAAGGATGTAGAGTAAAAGAACTGATCTAATTTGCAAGATATCTGTCAAGCAGGTTCTTGTGAGATGGGCTGTCCATTGCCAACACATCAAGGAAGCAGCAAGGGTGGAAGAGACCCATACCAGGCTCAGATGCTCATTTTGGGATGACATACCTGAATCTCCCAGAGAGAACTCTCCAAAGCCCTGCTTTCAGATGGCTCCTCCTCCTCCATAACATATGGATCTTCTGACATATCTAAGGAAATAGGAGATACAGAGATAATACCTCCTGTGTGATGCACATAAACCCAAAGGGAGCACAGGCACAGAGCCGTGCTGCTCCTTCCAAACTGACACATCCCAGCATGACCCAAGAGTCACTGCTGGCACCACTACAGAACCATGTTACTTCTAAAGAGCAGAGGAAGTAGGGCATCTGGATCAGCTTTGTACCCAACAGCAGGAGCCTGCTGACCCTTCACAAACTCAAGGGACAGGAAAAGGGATCCTTCCAAACCTCAGAACTACAATCTCCCCTTTTCCTCCACAGGAATGCTCCTCTTTATGCTGTTCTAAAGGCTTAACACAACTCCCCTCTTACCTGCTGGCCCTCCTGGTCTGTGCACCAGCACCCTGCAGGCGGGGTGCCTGCGGAAGAGGTTGCAGATGAAGGGAATGATCATGAGCAGAGCCTCGGGAGGGGCGGTGAGCGCCAGCCGCGACAGACGCTTGATGAACGCTGCCACCAGGTATGCTGGCAGGTGCCTGGGGACAAGGGACAGGAGGGAGCAGCCTGTCACAGTTCTGTCACAGCTCTGTCACAGCCAGCAGTCTCAGCCATCCTAACAGCACCTCAGATTAGAGATCAGGGGGCTCACCAGGCTTTTTTGGCTATGGAGTCAAGAGAGACTTCAGCAATCTCGCTTTTAAGTAACAATATATTGTGTGCTTGCTGGAACATATTTTGGGGAAATTTGCATTCAGTGCAGGAATAACCACAGATCACTGTGAGATTCAATCCTGACATGTGGCACCACTGCCAAGCACAGCCCCTGCACACAGCCAAACTTTATTCAGTCCTTTTATAAACTTCTGAGTGCTTGTCCAGACAACCTTAATCATCTTCTTCTTATGTCATTTTGTGGGTTTAATTAATACACAGGCCATGGTGTTAAATTTACATAACACTTCCAAGCACTGCAGCTTTTAATGAGAACATAAAGCTCCTGTGTGGTGTAAATGTGCAGCATAATTAATTTTTTTAAAATGGTAAAAATGCAAATTTCTAACAGCAACCAGCTCATTTAGGCCCCTTTTCACATCAGAAGAGTCAGGATGAAAATGACAATTTTCAGTCACTCAGACTTCACTACACCTGCAAGGCCCAACAAAGTTACCCACAGGTCTTGTCACTGTCTCCAAAGTACACCAGGAATACAAGGGGGTTGGATATGAAGTGCCTGGTGTTGTGTTGCTGCTGGTTTATTTTATAACATATGACAGCAACTACATGACCAGCTGCCTATTCGGTTTCTTCCCTGTGTACAATGAACTGACAACATCAAGACAGGCTGTCAAACACTTCACATTTCAGTGCTTTATGTCTACAAAAAGCCATCCATTTATCAACAGCTTTGTAATCTATAAAAAGCCTGCAAATTTTACTTTTCCATTTTTACAAAGACAAGACAGAAAATTCATCACTTTCACCCAAAGTGGAACAGAGATCAAAAACACATCCATAAGCACTTGCAGCTCAAACTCTGATAACTGCAATTATTCCTTTCTGAAAATCTATGGCTGTGAGGCAAATCTGCAAAAATAGCACATGAAAAATTACACAAGACTACAATAATAATCTTGGATTCAGTTTTTTCCGTAAAAATGTATCTAATCCAGCAGGCACACTGAATACATTAAATCCAGACGTGTGGGAGACTGTTCAAGAACAGAAAAGCAGGAGGAAAATATGTGATCACACATAAAAAAGATGCTACTTACGATGAAGACAAAAACAGATCAGTCAGGTGGAAGAAGCGACCTCGGTACTTCACATGATAGATGGAAGGATCTAACAGATTGTACAGTTTTTTGTAAAAGTCAGGATACTCCCTGTTGAAAAAAAGGAAAAATACAACATGCAATAGTGGTGTACAGGGAGACTGTGTCTAAATGTTTTTGTGCTTTCATTAGAAGCACCCCAGCCCACTGCTGTGCTCTGTTTAGCTCTCTTAGGCTTCCCTCTACAGTCACCACTTGAAAACAAGATGCAAGGTGAATTTATAGCTCTTGCAGTGCCCAGCCACCTTCAGGGTGTGAAGCCAAGTCCAGTGACTGCAAGTGGCACAGGATGCAGTGAAAGGGACACCAAAGACTATGGCTTCACTCTGTAATCAGATCAATGGAAATCGATTTTTAAGTGCTGAGCAGTCACAGTCTAGAGAAGGGAAGAGAATATCAGCCTGAGCCTCTTGTTTGGCTTTCTCATGGGGGAATTTCAAAGCCTGAAGGTGTGGTGAATCCATTTCAGTTCCTCTTATATAAAGACATAAATCCAAAACTCATGTTCCTTTGACCAATATACTTTTTTTACTTACAGATTATGCTGATGAATCAGAATAAACAATCCATTTAGGGCTAGAAGACTGATTGCTCCACCTGTAAGAAAGCAGGCAGGTATCAACATAATAAAAATAACTATGAAAAAATAATCTTCACATTTTTTCTATAATAAAATCTTCCCAGAATGAACACAAAACTCAACACCTAAAATCAGAGCCAGTGTGATGGCTGAAAGGTGAAACAATTTCATCTACACCCTTCCAGAGGCTCCCAAGTTTCTTACAAAGATTAAGGTGTAGTTTGGCAGAACAAATGTTTGATGACTGAGACACAAAAATGTGCTGCTCTAATTCCTCAACAAAGCCATACTGGGGAGGCAAAGGTGTGTCAGAAAGGACATTTCTGCAGGAGTCTATGGATCCTGTGTTTGGATCAGCAGCATTGGCTGAACTCTGTATTTAAAATAAATCACTCCAATATTCTACTCTTCCTCAAAACCTTAAATATGATTTTCCTTACACACAAGGAGCACTGACATTGACAAACACAGGTAAAATCATCTCACTTTCAGGGACAATGGAGTTGACCCTAGTTCCTTAGCTCTATCCCAGCCAAAAGTACACCTATTCCATCACCCAGCTCATGGTGCTGCATCCAGCAGAGCTCCCAAGTCCATCAGTCCCATGCTGGAGGTGCCACAAAGGATAAAAGGCTGTTCCCACTCACCTATGCCATAGGCCACTGTCAAGAAGTCCATCATGAGGGTGGGCTCATTCATGTAAGGCAGGACAGAGTCGTGCAGAATGACAAGAACCTTTTTGTAAAGGCTAGTGGGCAGCTGTGAAGGACAAAACAACACAGAGAAACAAGCACTGCAGGGAGAACTCAGCAGTAGCAACCTGTGGCTCAAAAAGGCGATGCACAAGCAGAAGGGAATGTGCCAGGAAAATACAGAACAGCTTGCAGCAGCAGTTCCCAAACAGGAGAGTTTACAAGTGAAACCATGAAGTTCATTCAAGAAGCAGGTGCTCAAAAATAACAGTATCATTACTCAGATGGGGAAAATCACCAAGAAAAAGGCTGGGGAAGCTTCAGCTTGTGAGCAGAGATTGTTCTGCTGCAGATCACCTTTATGGGCTAAGATGTTTAAGGCAAGGAAAAAAGGCTGAGAGGAAGGAGAAAAAGCAGGCCTCATATGAGGTCATGTTTCTTGGCAGAGTGATCCAAAAGAAATGGTCACTGGGCTGTTCCCACCCAACACTCAAAACAAACTGGGTCCTACCAGCAGCTTGTGCAAGGCTGGACACTGCCAAGGATCAGCAATCCTTAAATGAAAGTGTGATGCAGATCAGCGGCAGAAGCAGCACTCACCTTATGCTTCAAAAAAGTCAGCCACATTCTTTCAAACACGTGTCTGTGTGCCTTAAAACAGAATTGCAAACAGTGAGTTAAACACACTGGTACAGATAATGCTCTATCTGAAGCAGGTAAAATTTCAATTCTAATGCACCAAATGAACAGTTACCTGCAGCTTTGAAAGTTTCAACTCCTCACGGTTATCTAAGAAGAAAGGGGAACAAGATGTTGAACTTGACATGGATATTCAAAAAATTAAGATGACCCTTCTTAACTTAGCCCTTTGATGCTCTAAAAACTTGGGCTGAAGTACTTAATTTGATACAAGGCCATAACAGACTCCCCTGTAGACTAAGGAATGTAGATTTCTAAGACTTTAGAATCACAGTGATCAAAGCAGCAGACATCTTAAACTTGATTTTCCTTTTCACACACAGTCCTTAATGCAGAGTTTACTAACCTTGTTTGACCATAAATTTGACCATCTCAGACTCTTTGTTTGGCATGTTAATGGGTGAGATGAGGGAAAATACATTCTGCTGGTAAAAAGGCAGTGGCCTCTGAGGAAAAAAAGCAAATACACAAACATGAAGCAAGTTCCACATCAGATAGCAAGAGAGGGCTTCAATACTGCCCTATTTCCAAGTACTGAATATATTTAGAAAATAGAAAGGGAAAATGTTGATGACTAAACTACACACTGGTATAGTCTCTGTTACATCCTCAACTTGGAGTACTACTTGTTTATCCAACATGAAACTTATCTCTGTACTTATTCTGGCTTAACAAAACTGGTGGATCCAATGGAGGAAACAGATTCTTCCTCTGCACCTGAGTGAACAGAATTAAAAGTTTTCTATGTGTCACCCAAGTGTGGAGTTTTGAGTAAAACAGAAGCCAGAGCTTAGACCAGACAGAACAGTATGTGTCTTGAAATACTTCCAATTCCAGAGTAAAGCCAGTCTTGGCATACTGACATATATAAGAAAAAAATCAGTGCCTTCAGTGGGCACACTCATTTCTCTGGCTTCCAAGTATTTCCATATACCACTTATTCCTCCTGCTTCATGCACAAGATACACAACTCAGAGCAGCCCGTTCAGAGCCACCTGAGCAGTAAGAATTTGTTACCTCCTTTGTCTTTTGCATGACCTGCGCGATGCTGGCAGTGACAGCCTTCATGACGAAGTAGCGCACGTCGTCGTACTCCATGTACTCCTGAAAGCGGGAGATCAGGAGCGAGGCGTCCTCCTTGCTGGGAAGCAAACCATCAACAACTACCTAACAAAGGGTTTGGAAAGGAAAGCAACAAGTCAGTCCCTTACAGCACTGCAAGAGAGTGAGATGGCTGAGGGCACATGAGCTCGTGTCACTGACAGGAGGGACTTTTCAGTTCTTACCTTAAGAAGGTCACATGGAAAAGTTAAAGTTCCCTTCCACTCTATTTTGATCAGTGGATATTGTGCCTCCAATTCGACAAACTTCATGAGCGTGCAGAGGGCCAACTCCTTTAAAAAAATCAAGCAAGCAACATCACAAAAACCCCCACCTGAAAAAGAACATCAGGGATCAAACCCAAAAGGAGGCAACTTTCAAGAGGAGGAAAAATTAAATGAGATATTATTTCCCGAGAGAGCTGCATGCTTGCTGCCGGTGAGCAGAGTCAGAGCATCAGCGCTGTCTTACAGCCCCGCCTGCCCTCCCACACTGAAATACTGGGGATAACCCAAAGGGACCCCCGTGAACCCGCGGGTCAGCAGCGGGCTCAGTACCTACCTTGACCTGGAAGGAGTCGTGCCCCATGAGCTCCCCCAGGCAGCCCACGCAGTCCCTGTAGCGGTGCCGCATCCATATCCTGTACTTGTCCTGGGCGCTGTAGCTCTCTGTGCGGGACAGACACACACACAGGCCGGGCTCGGGCAGGCCGCGCCTGAGGCGGGCAGCGCCGCGGGGCCCGCCCCGCACTCACCGGCCAGAGACGCGTCCTGCTCGGGCAGCGGCCCCACGAACAGCTCCCGCCGCTCCAGCAGCGCCCCGAACAGCCGGCTGCACGCCCTGGCGGCGCTCACGATGTGCTCCGGCTCCTCCTGGCCCTGCAGAACGGCGTGTGAGGCAGAGCGGCGACCGGGGCGCGCTGCCCTCCCTCAGCCCGCTCCCCCCGGCCCGGCCCGCACCGCCAGCGGCTCCAGCAGCTCGAAGACGCGGTTGGCGCTGGAGCGATTGCCCAGCACGGCCTCCAGGCAGGCGGCGAGCTCGGCCTCCAGCGCCATGCTGCCACGGCAGAGGAGGAGCCGCGGCCGCTCCGCCCGCAGGCGGGGCGGGGACGGGGATCGGTCCGTCCTCCGCCTGCCCCAGCCCGCCCTGCTCCCTGGGATGGCGATGGGGATGGGGATCGGTCCGTCCTCCCCCGGATGGCGATGGGGATGGGGATCGGTCCCCTCCACCCGCCCCAGCCCGCCCTGCTCCCCGGGATGGCGATGGGGATGGGGATCGGTCCGTCCCCCACCCGCCCCAGCCCGCCCTGCTCCCCGGGATGGCGATGGGGATGGGGATCGGTCCCCTCCACCCGCTCTGCTCCCCCGGATGGCGATGGCCATGAGGATCGGTCCCCTCCACCCACCCCAACCCGCCCTGCTCCCCCGGACAGAAGGCAGGGAGAGGCGGCGGTATAAAAATGTACACTTTATTACACCTTCAGGTAGGATACAGCACTACTCCTTATCATCCTACTGGGTCGAGTACAAATGTTCATCACTTATGTACAGGTTGACTTCCTAACACACTCCTGGGAGAAAGACACATCGAAAGGAAGAAAAAAAAATTACTAGAAAGGGAAAAAAAAATACGATGGTGACTTTTTAATCTTCATGAACTGACCTAAACAAGAAACAATCGCCTCTTTAGACACCAAATCAGACCAGCACAACGACGTTGCCAACAGCTCTCCCGCTGCTGGAACTGTTCCCCCCCACCCCGACTTTCATGCACATCATAAAAGCTAAACACTTAAAAGTAAAACTGGGGCTAACTAAGCAATATTTTTGGATGAGCGAGGCTATACTGTACACAGTGTCACTATGCATTACCACTGGATCTGCTTTGCATTTTAAACTACTCTGCTGTCAGCAGTGCCAGCTCCCTGGCTGGCCGTGAGGTTTAGGGGATGGCACACGCCAGGGGTTAGCAGGGTCAGGGGAATACTACTGCATGCAAAAACAGCTTAAAAAAAAAAAAAACAAAATGCCCTTGTATTTGTAGACCTGAGGGTCCAAGAAAAAAAAAGTATGCAGGACAAAAGAGGTATAAAATAAAATAATCAGGAACGCTGCCTGAGGCAATGTTTGCAATTGTGATCTGAACAGAATTGGCTGTACCTATCCCAACTAACACAGAGGAGCTGGCTGAGAATTCTTTCTTGTTTAAGCCATGTGGATTGCCAGGTACCAACAAGAGTGGACATACAGAGGTAAAAACAAAATATATGCTTTCCTTGCCTTTAAATAGGCTCCTTTCCTAAAAGAGTAAAAAGATTACAGAATGGAAAAATAATTTTAAAACCATCTCAGAAAAGGAATGTTGTAATTTTATCTGGATTTTACACGTTGTGCAGTTTTATGGCCAAAGTAAAATAAATCCCTTCAAGCCACCATGGGCTTTTTGATTCTTCACTCAGTGCTGTTTGCAAAGTCTGTTATTCATTGTATGCATGAAAAGTAAAGAAACCCCCCACAGTTCTATGCAGCTTTTTGCTTTTTTTTTTTTTTCTCCATAACAATAAGGCAAACTGATTTGGAGGAAGAGGCCACGCTCTATTCACATCCAAAATATCCACCTGAAGATACATTCATCGTTAGCTTTAGTAAAAGAATAGTACAAAAGTTAGATCTTACTCTTTACACAGTTGAAGAATTAAGTCTTAATTTCACTATTCTTCCCTTCCCCCAGCCCCCCACCCCCCAAGCTGAAAGCCGTGTAAAAAGTACTGAACATTTAAACATGTTGCAAGAGCAGAATGAAACTGAGAGAGTCGATTTTATCAGCTGGAGATTTTTCGTGACAGAAGTGCCATGAGAAACAGCTATGGATCATCTGTTTAGCTGTATCTACTGAACAATTCTTTTACAAAAAAAATGGGCTACACTTTAATACACATCTACTATCAACACAGTATTTACTCAGCTCATGCCTAAAATATCCATTATTTTAAAGTGAAATATGGGAATGAGCACACAGGTTGGGCGATTCAGTAAACTGTACACAAAAACTACTAACAAACATTTTAAAAGACTTACAAAAATGGAGAATGAAACCTTTTTTTTTTCCTTTTTAATTACATATACTTACAGGTTTTCACATTTATTGGCTAAACTTTGCAGGGAGCACTTCAAGCCTGTGTTAGCTCTTCCAGGGGTGTTTACCACAGGGAAGAACAACACAGAGCTTTTGTACAGATGGAAAATACTGTGCTGTATCAACCACACCTGGTTCTTTGTGTGGCCTCACTGTGGGGACTGAGCACAAACTGAACTACAGCAAGGAGCTGCCCATTCCCACAGGCAGGTGTGGTATTCCAACACAGATGGATTTTACTGACATTTTACTGACATTTATGGCAGATCACCGTTTCACTTTTGAGAAGCTGGGCAGAATTTCAACCTAAGTAATGCTTGCTTTATCTGGTTTGAATGAGCACAGTGAAAACAGGCAGAATGCATCTTTGCATTTGAGTGCTGAACAATTGCTAATACACTGAAGTTACATGTGAGTTTCCATGTTTAAATGTTCACCAGCAAGAAACCATTTGCTACAAAAAAAAAGAAAAATAGAGGTGTTTTTTCTTCATTTGGATGTTCAGAGTAGCTTCTCACTTGTCTCAGCAAACACAAAATACTGTGTTTCCCTGTTATTGCAATAGTTCAGCTTGGTTTAGTAGGTGCCTTTAATCTGACAGTCGGTGTCCTCATTTGTACTTTTGCTTGCTGACTCTGGGCTTCAGGTGTTGCTGGTGTCTGGGCTGGGTTCTGTACACCTGGAGCCTGAACCTGGGGAGATGCTGTGGTCACCACCTGCTGCTGGATCAGTTTCTGCTGCACGACCTGAGCAGTAGCAGTGGTTGCAGGGATCACCTGAACCTGCTGTTGACCTGCTGTTGTCTGAGAAAGGGTCACAGTTTGGGGCTGAGCTTGGACCTACACATCAGGATGAAAAGGCAATTACAAAATAGTCTGGCATTAAACTGAGCAGTCGTTACATTCCTGCTGTACAGAAGGAATCCTACTTAATTAGGTATTTGCTCTCTTAACTGACAAACATCTCAGACAATGATTCTGGGAACACAGGCTCTGTGGTTTCACTGAGAAACACCATTCTATCACATTTTCTAGAGCCTTATAAATCAGAACTAAGAGCCAAGATGCCTGTAACTCGGGTCTCTGCAGTGCAAATCCAAGGACATGCCCTCAGATGCATTCAGAAGGCAGATGAAAGGTACAGAAACCCTACCAGACACACAGGAAAATTCCTGTACTGCAGAAGTGAAGGGGAGCAGGGAAAAGAACAGAGGGACAGCCAGAGGACAAAAGAGGTTAAAATGCTGACTCTGCACCCATGTTGTGACAATAAATACAGCCACTGAGGCTTCCCACCAGTCTCTGCCATTACCCTTTCAGACTACAGCTGCCATTCTCTATTGCCAATTTAGGCTAGAATAGTTTGAACTCCATCCAGACAACTAATTTTCATAGCTCTATCCAGAGCAAGGGAGAAAAAAAATCAACATCTCCTTGTTCAGAGGACAAGGTAATGAAAACTGAGCAGCTTCATCTGCATTTGTCAGAGGCAGAAGTCAAACAAAGCTACAAGGGCTTCTCCAGGGGAAAAATTAACTCTTGAATGACCCAAAAGGATTCCAGTAGGAAGTACTAAAAATGCAGATAAAAAGAATGCCACATACACAAAGGCCATATTTTTAAAATACTTATCATGGCCTAAACCTAATGCCTAACTGAAGTCACTGTTGTACATGGGAGAGAAACTATTTGTCTTTTTGCCACAGACTCCAACAGTCCCATCCCACCATTGATGACTTTTGAAAATGATCTAGAAGCTCTTCCTGACTACAGAGGGCAACTCAATTTGTGCTGACTGATGAGATTTCTACTTCTTGCTGTCTACTTTGCCCTTGCAGCATTCACATCTGAGGTGGTTATCAGATAGCTTACACCATTTTATCACCACTTTGAGATAAGCAGTCACAGATTTTATTCTGCACTAAAACACAGCACTATAAACTGTGGCAGATTAAGAGCCGACTGGCCCAGGTTTTTGTGCACCAAAGGCAAGAGCTTCATCCACCCTCCAAAGTGAAATCATTCCTGCCAATCAACTGCCTGAGTTATGCCTGTGCTAATGATCTGGATGACATTGTTCTAAACAATGTTAATGAAACTGCCTGGTCCTTAGGGCAGGGGAACCAAAGCACCTGACCTTCTCCTGCCTGAGCCCTGTCTGTTACCAGCACACACTTGGAACAGCGACCACACCGCTCTGCCTTGTACAGAGCACTTGGCACAGCTCTATGAACTGAAACAAAACAACTTCTAACCTTCAATCTGTCCTAATGTTTGTGGAAAAAGCTCAGATGGTGCTCATTAGTTCCATTATTTGCTATACTGACTATACATCACCAGAAACCAAATTTTAAAAATCCTTTCAGCCCTAGAAAACACTTTCAAAAATCTGTTTTTCAGCGTATCTACAGTGATGAACAAACATTGCTACATCAACAAAAGTTTTAGACCATATAGAATATATCTCATTTGATTCAGTATCAAGACTTAATTTTATAGAAAGGCACTTGCTATATCCTTCAAAAATACTACCTGTGCCACACATATGATAGAAAATACACACGTTCCAAAAAAATGAGCTTTTCTAAAGATCATTTTTCTAGTGCTATATTTGACAAGAGCAAAACCTACCTGTTGGGAAACTGAAACCATCTGCTGAATGTTGGCAACAGTAGCCTGTTGCTGGACCACCTGCGGGAGTTTTGCAACCTGTAGTGATATGAAATAAAGAAAGATTGGATCAAAATAAAAAGCTGCTGATAGCAGCAAAATACCACATCTAGCAAAACTTCTACCAAGGGAAAACCTTCCCAAAGGCCTGCTCATGCTAAGTTGCAGTTGGCATTTTCAGTGAATCTGAATGTTTGTGAAATATTTTAGACCTGTGAACTGAAGAACTTAGCTAGGGGAGAAAGAAATATTTACAATTTTAACTACAACTGAGTAATTTCCTCCCTACTACCTACAAAATTGAGGGAAGCACGTAAGTTCTAACAGGTTACATTATCTGGGAGACACTTTTGAAAGAGTAAGGCTTCCAACTCCTAACCCCCTTCTTTTTCCTTGGTTAGGCTGATCCAGTTATGCAGAAAATAAAATTTGTGAGTTGTCACCTACTCTTGGCTGCCAGAGATTAGGCTGTGAGGCAGCACCAAAACAGGAAAAACTCTGGCTGAATTTTCCTTAGTACACACAGCATGGAATCCCTTGCCTCATAAAAAGGAGTGACTAAATTATTTTATTTCAAAGAGGAAAGGTGAACTTACAGCTTGTAGTTGCTCTGACCTGCTGTAGGGCCATAAAATCAGCACCAATGAATTTTATTTAAAAGTCAGTTTAAATGAATGTGTGACTAGAATTAAAATGACTGGGTGCTGACTGGGTGCTGAATTCTACCTCGCCTGTAGTCTTTATAATTCTCCAGTCCCAGTACAGTTTAAAGGTGTAAACCTGTGTTACCTGTACCTGAATCTGGGCCTGCACTTGCTGGGTTCCACCTGGTTTCTGGGTTTGGGAAATTGGAGTTGTTAAGAACTGTGTTTTAATGGCAGGCTGTGTAGCATAAGTTACTTTTTGCTGCTGTGAAGTCTGCTGTTGGGTCTGGACCGTAACCTGTTGAGCATTTATCTGCACGTGAGAAAAAAAGGCATCAGTGACTACAAAAGATAAATGTACTTTAAAGAAAAGGTATGTGGGGAAAAAGATTAACTAAATTTAATTAGTGAAAAAAAATCTCCCAGGATTAGCAATAAAATGAGCACTAGATGAAAGCCTTCATGCATTTACACAAGTATTCAGAATTAAAGTATTTAATGAAAAGCTTCTCTCTTACACACAACACTCACACAACAATACACACAGTACAAACTACCAAACAACCAACCACTTTACAGAAAAAATGAAGCACCTGAGAATGTGTTCTCTCTAGATATACCTAAGATTCACCCCTAGAAATCCTGACTGACTCTCTAGGAGTGTCCTGGTCTTCCAGAACCAAAGCTTTACAACCACAGAACCACTGCACAAGTTCATGGGAGAGCAGGCAATAGTACCTTTTGCTGCACAGTAGTTTGTCCCTGTGCAACCTGGGGCTGGATGGCTTTCTGCTGCTGTGCTGCTTGATGGTGCTTCAGTTTTAGCAGCTGCTGGACATGCAGAGGCTGTGCAACTACTGTCTGGCCTCCTGAAAATTACAGAAATAATTAGAACTGTAAGAGTCTTCAGTTTATTGCTTTGTCCCAGTAATCACAGCTTGTAAACACAGACTCTACTTATACATCTGCACAGCTTTGAGCACTAACAACTCTCTAATTTTAATGGGAATACAACATGTTTTTGACAGTGGAGAAAATTTCTTATCTTTGGGCATGAGTAAGCTAATTTTTTGTTCCAACAACAATCTTCCTACAAAAAAAAAATTTCTATACTATAGGAGACTGCTATGAAATACAATTCTTCCTATTTCCAACTTGCATTCACATACCTGCTGCTTTCTGTGGCTGCCCAATGGCAACACTAATGCCTGCAACAGTCACAGGGAGTGTGGTGACTCCTGCAGATGACACAACAGCAGCTGGAACAGACACCACTGGAGGCTTTGCCAGAGCAACTTGTGCTGCTTGTGGAGTCTGGGCCTGGATCTGTCCTTGTGCTTGGAGCTGGGAAGCAGGAACACGAGTCTAAGCAGTAAGGAATGAAGATTATTGTACCAGCACAGAAAGATTTGCTGCATGTAACAGGTGATTATAAAGTAATAGCTGTAAACTTTTCTAAATGTAATGGCTCCTGTACAGTGACACAATTCAGAGACAGTATCAATGGGTAAGTACAATGTAAAGCTATTTATGTTACAGCTCTTCTTTCAGAGCTGCCAGAACAATGCTAAGGGCACCTGTGAGTGCCCAGTTCATTTAAACCAGCCAGGAGTGAGATGTTGGAGGCTGTTTTTGCCAAGCCACAGCCAACTCACCAGGCGTGCCACTTGCAGGTTGGTGACCGTGGTGCCCGTGAGCACTGCGCCAGGACGAGGGGCTGTCACAGCAGTGAGCTGCTGGGTTTGCTGCTGCTGCTGCACTTGCACCTGTGCTGTTTGCTGCTGTGCCCCTTGCTGTGTCTGCTGTGCTGCCTGCTGCTGGGGGAGCTGCAGCTTCTGCTTCTGCAACTTGATCAGCTGCTCCTGCAAAAATCAAACACTTGCATGGTTTACACTGCAGGAGAGAAATGGAGATGAATCCAAAGCTTAAAAGGAGAACTATTCTGTACCAGACCAGAGCTAAAATCAAATATCTAAAATGTAATTCTTTTACACAATGGCTTCCAGTGAGCAACAGTTAGTGCTTTTCATGCTGCCCTACTACTGAAAGTGCTGTCAGACTCATTGCCTGCATGAAATGTTAATAGGATGAAATTTAAGAGAGAAATACATGTCAGGACACAACACACACTAGTAAGGAAGCTCACAGTAATTAGAGCAATGTACTACGTCACTTCATGAGCATTTCCTCACCTGTGACAATTTCCCAACAGTTTTTATTTGAGCTGGAGACTGGGCTTGTGCCTGAGCCTGGATCTGTGGGACCTGCACCTGAGCAGCCTGCTGTTGCTGTTGCCTCAGAAGCTGGAAGTGAGCAGGGGTGATGGTTTTGCCTGACAGCTGGACTGTTGGTGTAGCTGTGAATAAAGAAAAAACAAAATGTTCTCACAAAAACTTTCCAACATTCAGTTTAACTCATTAATTTCACCTTAGAAGTTGAATTTTTAAATGCTTATTTTTCTGCCCCTGCACACTTTGTGGATTTACTACATGCAAGAACACATTATCATGAGCATGATGTAAAAGCAGAGTAGATCATAAAATACAAGGGCTTTTATTCACAATGTTTTTAGTCAAGACAGTCAATTCTAATATTTTACTGGTAGATTGTTATTAATATTTTTAAATTGCAATGCCTACAGGCTAAGCTCTCTATTGCCACACTTTATCCAGAAATACTGGAGAAAATTGTAATCTGAGCACCAACAATAAAGAAAGTTAAAAATCACAGCTCTGTTTGATTGCGTCCCAGACTTCCAACATTGTGGAGCTGTGCTGGTGAATCTACAGGAATTCTGGAAAAAGTCCTTGAGGACAGGATCATTACCTGGTGTAACCTGGGTCACCAAAGACCTGGTCTGGGTCTGCACAGGGGTGAGGTTGGTGGTGACCACGGCCGAAGCTGTCACGGATGTCACAGCGCGCACGCCCTGCGTGGAGGCGATGGTCACCAGCTCGGTGCTCGCCGCGGGCGCCGCGGCCGCTCGGGGCTGGCTGTGAACCACCTGGGCAGTGGCGGTGCCTCCCGAGGTCTGCAAGGGAACACAGCATTACTGCTCCCTCCCCGTGCCTCACACACAGCTACAGAATCTTCTGGAAGTGGAATTGTCTTCTAGGCAGTTTTAAAAACAAGCACCAAAAAAATGCAAAAGGAAAAAAAGCCCTAGATCTAACACATCTGCTTGGATGCATCTTAAAATCAGCATGTGGTTAAATCTTCTTCCAACAGGCTGATCACCAAACCGTGCACTCCATTACAGACAACTGATTTTAGTACCTTTCAATATTTTTGCTTTATCTTCCATAGTTTTCAACCATTAACATAATAATAAAAATCATAATTAATAAAGCATAAAACAGTTAAACACTGAAAACATTAATGATGTAATACATTGCTTTTAGCAGCACTTGCTTATAAATTATTTTAACAGTATTAAGCATTTTTTTCTGATAAACCATTCCAGTGTATTCTGTTGTTTTGGTAAGGGAGAGAGAGGTTTGATAAAAAACCCCAAGATGCACATGACATTTGCAAGAAGCAGAATTTCTGATGACATGAAAAGCCAAAGCTATGCTGATAAAACATGCACCCCAGTGTGTCCAGGGACACAAGCAGTGACAGGATCTACTCACAGTCAGGGTGCCAGGTATAACAGGGGAGGCCAGACGTTTATTGATGGGCTGGAAGGTAGCAGCAGGGACCCCAGCAACAGTGTTCACAATCACATTTCCACTCACTGTAGCTGAAAGCAAGCCAGGATTAAACGTGAGATTCTGAAAGTGAAAATCCCAATGTCCCATCACCTCCTATGCACAATTACAAAGTCTCCTTACCAGTCTGGATGCTCGTCCCTGTCACCGCTGTTTTGATGGTGCCTGCCTAATTAGAAGACAATTAAGGTAACAGTTCAGAAAAACAATAAAGGAATACTGAGCATTGCTTAACACAATGCTGTACTCCAGAAGCGACAAAATAAGAAAAATGCAATGGAACACAGAGATTTCTGCAGTTGGTCATTGACTCTACAGATCACAGCACCTAATGCATACATGTATCAGGATTCTGCCTCACTATGAGCAACTGCAGACCAGCCAAGTGTGTGGTAAACCCTGGTCACTGGACATCCCTGTTAGCAGAAGAAGGGAGCAATGCCTTACTCTGGCACACCACAAACCACTCATACAGGAACATCACTGAGCACTTCATACACAGCAATGCGTGTCGGTCAGAACAGGTCCTCTGTGTCTTTCTGCAAAAGGTGTTGTACTCTTGCTCTTCAACAAGCAAAATAAATCCACCACTGCCTGCACACATTACTATGCAAACTGGACTGGCTCTCAATATAAAAGCCACAGAGCAGTATTCAGACTCATTCAGACTCTAGATTTAGGGACGACGTGAAATATTCACACAAATTCACGTAAAAGCACCTGGTACTTCCTGTAGGATGCATCCTTTCACTTGCCTTGCAAAGGTTATTGAATCTTTGGTTTTTAAGCTCTAACTGAGTAGTTCTTACAGCTACATTCTTTTATTCTCTGTATTCTCCAAGTTCTCTGTACAAATACTTCTCATTGACCATGTACATCTATTCACTCAGACTTCATTAAATGAAAGTCTAAAGTGAAAAAGGAAAAACCATCTTTGCGTGGTGTTTTTCCACCTCAGAATGCCAAGACCTGTTGCTACAATGGTATGAACAGTCTTAATAAATCAGGGTATCAGATGATACCCAGCATAACCAGGGAAAGCAAACAAGAAAAAACATCTTTGATGTCACTATTTGATGTCACTGACCTAAAATTCTCCTTCCAGAGAAAACACGACACAAATACAGCACACACAGAAGAACTGAAGTTACTACATCAGAGGCACCGAGCTCTCCCTTTCTTACCAATACTGCTGTGTTGGCCACAGTAGTGACTGCAGTCTGCACCACTGCCTGTGGCTGCTGAACTACCTGTGCCTGTGCCTGTGCTTGTGGTTGGGCCTGGGCCTGCTGCACGGGGGGCTGCTGGGGGGGCTGCTGGCCCGCCTGGGGCTGCTGGGGCTGGGGGCCCGTCTGCTGCTGGGCCCTCTGCTGCTCCGCCAGCGCCTGCAAGGCAAGGGGCACCTTCAGTCTTCAAGCATGGAACAAGCAAGATGTGGTTGTTTTTTAAACAAAATAAAGCAACAGACAAAACCTCTTTATTTCTATCCACAAAACCCCTTCAATTCCAACCAAGGACAGCCCACAAAGCTGCCTTTGCTTTTCAAGTTCAGGTTACACAGCCTGAATCATTTCAAACTACAAGCTGTACTCCTGGTTTTATGGCTTAGAGCATAGCACAACAAGCAACTTAACATCCACAAGCAAGGAGAAGAAGTTCTTACTGAATAATATAAGAAGGCTACAGAATGATCAAGAATTAAATGAGATTTTTGCATATTTCAGTATCTTTTGCAAAAACATGCTCCTCATTGTTTAAGGGTTCTGATTGTGAGAAGAGGCCCAAGGAAAGGGCCTTGGTTATCTAAACCCCTGTACATGAACAATGCTCATAACATCCACTGTACTGCTAAATTCTCCCAGGAGGCAGCTTTGCTCATACCCCATCTGTTGCCTCATTTTTAATGACTGCAGTCATTTGTGCAGCAGAGATGGGGACCATACCTTTTTCTCTTTGGCAATGCGCTCTGCTCGGAGGGATGCGACTTGAATGGGAGGGAGGGGCTTATCATAGTTGATACCACTAGAAACAATGATAAGACAAAACACACAGTATTTAGAAATAACTGAAACCTAAAAAAAGGAAAACAAGAAACAACACTTTTATGCAATTTATAATCCTTCAAGACAGAGAGCGCTCACCTTTCTGCAAGCACTGATGCATGCTTTGGATTCTTCTGGAAAGGATTCATGCCAAGTCTGAAATTGAGCAAAGCTGTATTACTGGAGACAGAAAAACCTTTAAATAATATTTCATTTCACATATTTTAGCATATAACACTGCAGTTTTGGTGAAGTTTCCATGATATTCTCACCAGTACTGGAGCTTGCATACACAGACATTTAAGAAAGAATAAATAAGTACTAAATAAATACAAAAAAAACTGCAGGAAGATACATAGAAAAGAATGCACTACTAAACAGCATGGACAGCAAATTGTTTACATTTTGTTTACAGGCAAATAGATAGATATAAAGTAGATTAAAAAAACCCCAACTGAGTGCAGTTCTGCTCTTAATGACAAAGAGCAAATTCCTGCAGTGAGACCCAACCACATGAAATATGGAGGTATTGCCAATAACACAGAACACAGAGAGAGATCAAGAACAAGATCAAGAAACAGCAAAGAATAACTCTGGGTCTTGAGAGCCATTCAAAACACAGTTTCCAGGAGATCTGTGGTGACAGGAGATTAAATGATCCCAAGTAAACTTACAGAGGTTTGATAGGTGGACTTCTTTTCCCTGCAATCATTTTCATCATCTCAAAATGATTAGTATAAAGCTGTGTGTGGGTTGCACCCTCATCTTGAGCATAGATCTGATTGGTACGAAGTGGGCGACTGTTTTTAGTCTAAAAAGAGAAAACAAACCAACTTTCAATTGCAAACTCACCCAACAGGGCATTTTGTCTATGTTTAAACACAAGGCGCGCTCGTAGATTATTTAAAAACACTCTCCAACATATCTATCACAGACTGGTTCCTGCCTCGTGCCACTGATAACTTACTGTCACACAAAACTCTATGGGAAATATATAAAGAAAGAGCAAAATAAGGAGCAGTTCTCACGGTCACACTGGCATCAGCACTTGGGGACATACAAAATGGCAAACTCTAATTTGAGAAAGAATCTTTGCTTTAGTTTAGATTTTGCAAGTTTAATTCATTACCCAAATCAAGAGCCCATTAGTTTATAGTTATGCATAGCGCACACGTAAAATAAAACAAAACCATCACTGCACTGCTCTCCCAACAAAGCTAGGTTAACATCCACACACCATGCCAGTCTAACATTTGGCTTCTCCTAAGCAGAAACTGCCAGTCAGGGACAAACCTCCTTAGCAGTCAGAGAATGGGACTACAGCCAGAAGTTCTGGATTCTCCACCCAACTCTGTCACTAAATTGCTGTGTGGTTTGGAAGAAGGTGTTCACAGTCATGGAATTTGTTTTTGTTTCTGTAGAGTCCTATCATCCTCATTTACTAAAAGGTGTTTCAGGCATCAAATTCACCTATGCATTTGTAATCCACTTAGACTCTAGCATGAAGTTCTTTCTTACAGATCTTAAATACCATCAGGATAAGATACATGGTGGTTTGGTGGAAAAATGCCAACTACAGTTTAAGTGAAATCACAAACTTCTTGCATGATCTAAAATTTATCTATCAAATCCAAAAGCTGAAGTCTGGTGTCAATCCACTGTATCAACAAAGAAAGGAAAAATAAATTTGGAATTTTAATTGATGTTTCAGAACTCAAGTAACACTCAACATGGATCTCATATGAATTATCTGCCCACCTCCATTGCTGCTAAATACCACAGTGTCTAGATTTGATTTTGAAAGAATACCAATGCACACCTTATAAATACTTTTTGTCTTCTTTTTAGGATTAGCTTCGTACATTAGCTGTAAAATAAGAAGGAAAGTTAGATGATCTTTTGTGGAAGATTTTGTTCAGGTGCTTTTTCTTTTCAAAGAAATCACATAAAATAAGTGGAAATCCTGATGAGAATAATTTAAAAAGATCTTTTAAAAGTTATTTATTTACACTGTTGAAACGTTTAACAAAAAACAAGTGTTTATGGAGATAAGGAAAAAAAACTCTACAACTTAAGGTAAAAAAAAGACGCATCATTCCACGTGAACTCACCTTTCCTTCCTCCCGCGGGATTATGACATTCTCGTAGCGGTTGCGGCACTGCTTGGGCGAGCGATAGACTCTGCTGCAGGAGTTTACAACATCACTGACCAGGTCCCAGTTGGGAGTGTGTGCTGGCGACACAACAGCAAGGTTTAAAGGAAGCTCCAGCAGCTGCTTCACTGCCTGCACAGAGAAAGGTACAAATGCATCATGTGACAAATTGTTGTCATCTTCCAAACCCTCCCTTACCTGCGTGTGCCCACACACCATTACCACAGCGGGACAGCTCAGGGCTAAGGCTCTGTGTTCAGAGAATAAACAAGCATAAGGTGCCTTAACTGTGACTGGGAAACAGTTGGAGATTGGTATGAGAGGGACAGAGAGCTGCAATTCAAGTTCTGCTCTCTCCTAAAAGGTGAGAAGAGCCTTAGCTGCATTATCCAGTGTTCAGCCAGCACAACTAATCTGAATGACATTAAGTGATTTCTGAAACAATAGGGTTTCATTGTACATTCTGTAGTTTAGCCTTTAATTTCTCCTTAGAGGAGCACAAATGACAGGCAATCTGTTCTGAGTTGTGACAGCAAAATGCCATGAAGAATTAGAAATAATCTTGAAGAGATAAAGTGCAGGAATAAAAACAGAATGACAGCAGAAGCTGCAGGTGTCATCTGACCTGCAGAAGTGCCCAGTCTTCACTGATCAGCCACTCTGGATTGTCCTGTCCAGCCTCAGTAGCAGGTTTGACAAGAGTTGGCAAAGGCTTTGCAAACTGTGTCTGTTGTTTCAACAAGATGTTCTTCTTCTGCTCTTTGCCCTCTCGGCGCATTTTCAGCATTCCTGGAGTTGCTCGATCAAAGAGTGAGCGGGGTGGGATAACTGTCTCCCCATGACGTTGCTTCTTCTTTCTACCTGCTGCTAAGACAAAAAATAAAGCATTATTGATAGATACTGTCATTCTTTGACTCCTCTGCCTATGGCTGCAAAAAGCTCATACATGTACAGAGTATTCCCCACTGCCTCTGAAAAGCACAGTCAGGAACTAACAGCGCCTGTTATAAAGTAAGACCAGCCCTAATGGGTCCTAACTGACAAAGTAGAATGTCTGCTTTCTAAAACCATCTTTTTAAGAACATCTTTATGGCTAAAGAGAAGACCCACCATAAGAACTGGGCCTTCCACTGCTTTGAGGCCATGGTGAGACAATAATTTTCATCCTTTCAAACATGCAAATTTGATCTTTACTGGACCAGACATACAGGAGGTATGAAACCCTCCTGATTTTTTAAACTTTCAGCAATAAATCTCAGAACAGTTTTGACCCTGCACTCACCAGAGGGATCTGTTTTGTGTCGTTTACGCTCCTTCCTCACATACACTGGAGGCAATTTGGACTCTGGAATAGGGGTGGTATCATACATCAGGCACATAACAGAATCTATGTAGATATCATTGTCATCCTGAGGTGGAGTAGGAGGAGTCCAGAGCTGCACAGAATAAAGTTTGTAATTACTGCAATGTTAACTCTCCACTGATCTTTATGTTTCATAAAATAAAAAGCCTGTTTAGGCTGCCTGGTGTTACTTTTACTTACTGGCATAATTTCAGTTTGTCCATCTGGACCTTCATAGACATATTCCTACACAGCAAAAAGAGAACATAATTCAAATGATCCAACTGAAACCTGAAGGGTAAAGGTATTCTCAGAGTAACTATTAAGAAATAACTACTTAGAAAAACAAGACTAATCAGCAATTACTTTGTTGTATGCATCCTCCCGAGTGTAGGTTAGAAGTTCCTCTTCATCCTCCCAAAGCATTTTTTGCTCTCTTTCCTTTAACTCCTTCATATGTTGGACTTCCCAGGCTTTCTTTGCAGTTTTCAGCTCCATCTAAGATAAAGTCAGACTCCTTAGAAACCTTTTACAGTAACAGACACTGGATTAGAAGTCATCAATTTGTAATTTAAGGATAAATGCCTTGAACTTTGACATTTTCAGACACAAGAATCTTATAGTAATTTCTTAACAGATACTTTCACAATCATTTAGAAGATATTTTTTGGTCTTTGTTGAGGGTTTTTAAACCATCAATATAAAGCAATCAAAGAATTTCAGTTAAACAGTGAAGACAACCAGAATACAGGCTCACGGAAATTAATGAAATTTTTTCCCTGCTGTCAGTGGAGTACAACAAATATTTGCTGAGCCAGGTTGAAAGCAATTCCTATTTTATAAAAAATAAATTAAGAACTGACACCTGCTTAAGCCCAAGAATCCCAAAATAATGAGCTCTCTGTAAGATATTATGCTGCTCATAAGGTATAGCAAGGAAAGATCACAGAAGTGCCTACAATATATTCCACATCATTAGAGAAACTTCCATTTCATATTGAAAATATAATAAATGTTGTTCTGGGACAGAATAACATGGAAAAGAAAGATGTGTTTTACCTCACTCAACCGTGGCTCATTGTCATCAACTGAACCGTGGAAGAGCTCCAGATAATTCAAAGCATATTTCTCAATTGGAGTCAGCTGAAGGAAGTATCAAAGGGAAAAAAATGTTACTTTGAGGATAATAAAAGAAATTTTATATGAAGTATCAAAGCTCTCCTTAAAACTCATCTTAACATTTTATATCAGGACGAGATCTCCCTTCCATTTAATGGGAGAAACAACAAAGTTGCTTTAAGGTCAGACTGCAAAGAAATTGAAACATCTGAACTAAACATTTCTTTTTAGCCAGATATTCAAGGGAAGTCATGGTACCTGATCCACAACAGCAACTAACTCCTGCAGCTGTGAGGGCTCTTCATTGTATTTTGTGTCGCAGAGCTCTGAGATTAAAGGTTCAATGTTTGACTCAGATCCTATTTCTTGTATCTGATCATTTGACTCCTCATCCTCCCGTTCAATGCTGTTGAGGGCCTTTCAGAGAGATACATTTTAAAAATAATTAAGACTTCAAAAATATGGAAAGAAACTCCATAAGGAGTTCACAGAAATGCAACACGAATTTCTGGAGTAAGTCTCTGCTGAAGCAAGAGAAACAGTCCCAGAAATTATAAAACTCAGCTTTGGGCTTTTGGAAGTTTTGTCACAAGGCAAATGACAAAAGAGCATAAAACTACCAGAAAGAGAGACAGAATTTACCCAAATAGAATGGGATTAGTCAGCAGTTTAATACTAATGTTGCACAGCTGTATTTTCAATGTGTGTGTTAATCATTACCTCTATGAATGGTCTTGCAACTTTAGGTGATATATTTTCTGCTGGAGACGGTTCTTGGGAAAGTACTACAAATTCTTCTGCTTTCACTCTAAATCCAGAATCCTCCATAGGAGAATGAACCTCAAACAACTCCTGAATTGTTTGCTTGGTAAATAGAAGGAAAAAAGAGAAATACACTCAGTTTTGGGGAGCATTCTATTTTTTTTCCTATATCAGAAATGCCAGCTGGGATAGTCTGGCTTCACCAGAGCTGTCACTGCCTCATGTATCTTCAGAGCAGCAATTCAGAGCCTCTCTCTCTAAATATCCAAACTTATTTCACATTTTTAAAGCTGTTGAGACTTTCACCCTTACAAGCTCTGCAAAATTTTGCAGCAGGGTGAAGAAATCACAATATAGCAAGTCATGGGTGATGTCTGTGCATCACTATGCAAATAACAGAAGAAAACAGATGGACAATATTTGAAAGAATGTGGTCCCAACACTGAGAGTTCAAGCAATCATGAAATCCAATATGCTTCCTTATTAATTCTAGCCCAGACAGACTTCTACTAAACTGCTATTAAACACTCCAACACAGATGCTTGAATTCATTAAACACTGCAACATGGGTGTTTCAATGCATGCTGAATATTAACTTACCTGTGTTAAAAAGGCCATTGAATAGTCATTTCCCTGAGCTGCTACTTCTCTGATCAAGTCCTTTGTGCCATTTTTCAAAAGTTTCTCTTCTACAGAATTACCACTGACAAGCCTAAAAAAAAAAGGGAAAAAAGGTAGAAATCTGGTAAGTAATTTCCAAACCAGCTCTCAGAAATAAAGACACTGTCCTCAGAGACATTCATACCACTAAACGCTTAAAATGTGATAGTATGTGGGAGTTGTTTTAGTTGTGGTACAGGCACAGAAAAAAACACATTACCACCTCTACCTTAAAGCTTTCTTTTAGTAATTTCTGCAATTAAAAAAAAAAATAACCATCAACAATGAAAAGGATCCCTTAAAAAATTCCATGTAAACTAACAGACAAAACCCTTGCAGGTATGATTTATTTACTACATTTGGTGTTAAACTCCCCCATTTTTTCATAACTCCCCCATTTTTTCATAGGATACCCTGGCACCTTTTTTATTGAAGGGAGGTGGTTCTCAGCACTGTTTCCATACAGGGCAGCACTGTCTGAACTAACCTCACATTAAAACATGTTAAAAAGCAGCTGCTGACTGTCACCATCACCTGTATATATGGATATCTTTACATCTCCCAATTCTGTCACACCATTCCTGAGCTTTAGCATCCATCACTGGGTTCAGATCATTGTCATAGAACACAACAGTGTCTGCCTCGACAAGATTGACTCCCGTGGAACGGCTGTGAGAGGAGAGGATGGCACAGAAAATGCGCTTGTCTCTGTTGAAAATTTTCATCAGCTCCTACATAAACAGAATAAAAGCAAGGACTAAATAAACCAAACACCAAAATAAATTACCAAACCAAATTCACTACAGCTTAATAAAAAAAAAGAATAGAAACACGTCAAGTGTTTCAAACCGAGTACAAAATGAGGCAAATTTCCTGTCACTGCTGCAGTGTATAAAAGCCTGGGCAGCAAATGCTGCTGTACCAGTGGGCAGTTGGTAGGGTACACTTACCTGCCGTTGCTCCTGGTTGGCATATTCATCAATCCTCACAAAGGTGAGGAAATGGAAATTCAAGAACAACTCCAGTATGTCCAGCATCAGAATCATCTGTGACAAAATCAGCACGCGGCGCCCTTCAGATTTCAGCTTCTGAAGCAAGACAGCAAGAGCTTCTAATTTTCCTATAATTCAAACAGAACAACCAAAAATGGTTTTATATAGAAATTCCATTCATGTGATAGAGGAAATTACTGAAATCTTGTCAGCAAATGTCCTTTACCTGAGTCATACTGCACCAGCCGGAGGTCAGGGAACTGCAGCAGGTGAGGAGTTGTCAGCTGCTGCAACTGATGCAAGTGTGGAGCTGCCTTCTGCCTCAGGTTGTGCTTAAGGAGTTTCAGTCTGTGACTGTATGAAGGGGGAGGATTTGCTACATAGAAACATGGGGGAGCAGCAACTGCAGCTGGCAACACGAAGAGAGCCCTGTGAAAAGCATCAAAATAAGGCAATACTGATTAAAAAGCTACACATAAAATGATCATCAGTAATCAGAGGCACAGCAATAAAAGTCTTGTCTAAACTAGCTTCTGCCTGAACCTCTGGGTCTTAATTCTTGTTAGTTGGGTCCAAGTGGTACCTATTCAAGTAAATCCAAAGCATAAGAATGTAGACCTAAACACAGTCAGCTGAACTTGGGCTTGAAATTAGGAAAGAGGCACTGAAAACACTTATTTATAAAGATCCAAAGGAAACAGAAGTGTCTTATTTTCACTTCCATGCTGCCCATCATTTACTGCTAAATCAACCAGTCTAAACCAAATAAGCTCATCAACAGAAATAAGCTATTAAGCCTTTTTGAAAAGTGTTTTAGAAATAACTAGATGTGCTTGTTAGGCAGTCACACATTACCTGTTCACAAGATCCTTTAGAGATTCCTGCTGCTGAACCAAACCCAGGATCATTTCCCGCAAGGGGCTACTCGGGCCTCCGCAGGCACTTGAGGAAAGGCAGCAGTTGACAAAGCCAGCCCACCTCCAGCTGTTGCCTCCACTGGAAGGCGGCTGGGAGGCCTTGCTGTGCCCAGCCAGGGAGCAGACACTCAGCACGTCCCGGCCGTACATCGGGGCGCGCGAGCAGCGCCGCTCGTTGCCCACGAAGATGCGGTCCAGGCGCTCCTTCAAGAGTCGGTTCTTCTCCTCATAGGTCTCCTTTGCCAAGAGAAGGTGAATGAAAAAACACATTTGCTGCTCATCACGATAAATGAGGGATTTGAGGTTCTTTAGAATGAAATTATCAGGATCAAAGTATAGATCTTAGAGCAGAACTACCACTTAGACCGACTCCTGAAGGTATACATTTCAGATTAAATCTGATGACTACAGCTGAATTCAGTTCATATTGAAGAGTCAGTTCTACCTTAGTTTGGTATCTTCTTGCTTTTTAAAAGTACATTTTCATAGCTTTTGATATATTCTTAATGTTTCCCTATGCTTTGTAGGTTGCTTGAGTATCTTTTCTAAAAACTTAAGATTAGAAATCTATAAAATATTGCCCAGTTGTCATTGTGTCCAAAACACAAAAAAAAAGACTTTCTAATTTATGCATTACTACATAATTAAAATATATTTGTTACAAGAATATAAATCACAGCACAAGAAAGCTGTCAGCTGCTTTTATACACCTGATTATTTTATCTATGGATTACAAATGTAAATGCATCAGATCTGTCAACCTGAAACATGGACAGAAGTTGGGATATTTATCTACTCTGTAATCATCAAAGTTCCTAATTAATTCCAGCTTTGCAAATTATAGCTTTCAACTACTACACAGACTTACTATTGAATCTGAAAAGTTGTGTTTCCACAAGAAAATAAAAATTGAGTACCTGTGACTGTCCATGCAAAGGTGCTGGTTTTAACACTGCTCCCATGTCACCAGATGGCAAATTAGTAACTGTAGCTCTACCTGGAATACAAACTGAGGATAAACTTTGTGTTTATATATTTATTCATCTGAAAATTGGTCTCTTTATTATTTTCAGCAAGTAGACATTTCATAGCTGTAACACATCATCACTGCAGACAAATTTTTAGTCTAAATGTCCATTGAGTATTGCAAATTTGTGCTTTGTAATGCATCAGATCTCTGAAAGATATTTATTTACACTAACTGTTCTCACAAAAATCCAAGACACATCAATGGAATTTTACTTTGCTTTGCACAAAGCAAAGTGCAGTGCTCTATTTGTACTTTATTCAAAATGTCATGTATGGTGCAATACACATTGACATTTATAAAATGTTATTATGAACACAATAGAAAACAGAAAATGTTCTAGTTCAGGGAAAAATTGTTTTAACTTATTTTGAGCAAATCATCTAAGATTTTTCAGAAAACACATCAATTGAGTGTATCTACAAGGTGGTGAAATCATATGATGGAATCTCAGCAGCATTCTTGTGATTTCAGCTGCTAGCAGATGTTTACCCAGACAGTTAACTACACTGTGAGAGAACATCACACCATTTTGAAGGAATGGTTTTTTATATCCCAAAAAATTACAGCAGATGGCAATTTTCAGGGAATGAACTCCCAGTGTTATATTTATCTTCATTTAACAATCTGCTGTTTTGTTGTAAATGCATTAATTTCTCCATTATTTTGAATCAACATCTTGGTTGTGTTTTTAAGCAAGGAAATGACCACATTTACAGCAAGGCACCAAATACCTAAGCAACAATTGCAGAGGGAAATGGAAAACTGTAGCTTGATCAGCTAGAGAAGTGAAAGAAATTAGATAAATGTAAAATCAATGTGGAAAACTGGAGAGAATCACTGGACATTCTCTGCAGTATAAAAATTTATCACCCTTGATTTTTCCTTGCAAAAACTAACAAAGTATTTCAGATTTCTTCCCCAAAAAAATTTGACCAAAGGCAAAACAGGTTAAAAAAAACTAAACTATAATTAAGTTACATGCTTTTCCAAGTTTGTACTAAAATTTTTCTTAAAAGTCCAGCACACACCAGGTACAAACAGAAGGGACCTGCCTCATAGTTTCCCACTTCTGAGCTCAACTTACAGAACTACAATCTGCAACAACTTGGAGTTATAATCGAATGTGATTTAAGCAATTGAATATTTCAACAGAGACATTTCTTCAGGCTGGAAAACCCACCTTGCTGTGTGACTGCAGTGGAAGTTGGGACACCTGCCTGGTGCTGGTTTCCTAAAGCATTCAGGGCATTCTGCACAGTTCCTGCTTGGGAAACCGTCTGCATGACCACGGGGCCCTGAGGCCTCAGGTACTGCTGCCCAGGGGCTGACACAATCTGAAGGACACTTCCTGCAGTGGAGGATTTTAACACACATTAGGGTGGAAAAGAATTAGTGTTCTCTAGCGAAATCTATTACTGTTGCAAGCTGATCATTGCTGCTTCAAACTTGTTAAATTCTACCAGACACTTCCATTACACTGATCTGCCAAAATAAGAGGGAAACACTCAAGTATTCACAGCTCAGGAGGAGCTTCATGTCATAGGGGTATCATTCTAATCTAGGTATTTATATAGAATTTGGACAAAACCCAATCAAACAAAAAATCTTCACTTAACATGCCCTCTATTTATTTTGTTGGCCACAAGATGTGCAGGTTCTCCTAAATTTGGCAATACATATCACCACAAGGGAGATTTGAGAACAAAATATATTGTAGATAGAGCATTCACCTCAGGGCTACAGCTAGGCCAAAATTCAGAAGCATGCCAATTTTGAAGTATTATTTACACAATTTCAGAATAAACAAAGAATGTTCTCAGTTTTTCTGTTCCTGCTCAGCAGGGAGTTTATATCAAATAATGCCTCACCTTACTTTAGCTGCACTGCACGGGTGTGAAAACAAATCAAATAATAACATTTTTGAAATACAATACAGAAAGTAACCATGTCTTTCATTTGATAAGCATTTGTTTTTCAAACCAGAGCTACCTTGGCTCACAGAAAATAGGAAGAGCAGGACAGTATAAGCACTGGGCATGGAAAAATCTCCAGCAACAAGGAACATGGTGCCCATATCAAAACATGAGCATTGTGAATAATGGAAAATGGCTGTGTTGAAATAAGCACCTTGTAGCTGCAGGGGCTGTCCTGCAGTGAGCTGGCGGAGTTGACTGTGTGACAAGGTGAACTTGTTCCCTTGGAACTGCAGAGTCACTGGGGTCTCTGGCTGAGCAATCCTGCCTTGTGCTCCTGCTATAGAAGCCAGCTGGGCTATTTTTACTACCTCACCACCTGTTAAGGAGGGAAACAGGCATTAAAAAAAACATCAAAGCGGGAGGTGAGTTGTTCAATAGTCACAATTCTACATTTTGGTTAGTAAACTGGTGCTGAAGCGCCTTCCATGCATAATTATACTCAGTGCATCAAAAGTGTCATATAAAAGTTAAGCAGGTATTGCTTTCTAGATTTGTTGGACAAACTGGAAAGAAGCTGATTGTTTAAAGGGTAAGAACATCAACATTTTAGAAATTACCACTTTCATTAGCAAAAAAGTTAAGAGCTACCTGAAAACTCATGTGACACTTTGTAACAGAACAAGTATAGACAATAAAGTGATTTTCACTGCCTTTTCAAGAGCATGAAGGAAAGTTTAAGGAAGAAATTAAAATATTCCTACGTGTGGCACATTGAATGCATATTTGAAATTTGCTGATGAAACATGATTTATTTTAAGCAATCTGCATTTAGACAAACCAAAAAGCTTTGACATGGCAAGGGCCAAGCTTTTTGTGATTTAAATGCAGAAAGGTCAGAGGCATTTCAGCATTAAATTTCAGGATATTGAGAAAATACTGGTGTGAAAATTCAGCTTTTGTAAAGGCAGTGCATTACCCCAGAGATAAAATTAATACATCAGTGCTCAGTACTCTCTACACATGCTAATAGGCAGTGCACATACAACCTTAAAGCAAAGCCTCATCGCTTTTCTCTGCCTAACAGTGGCGACGCTCCTCTCTGCCAGAGAGGCCTTTAGCAGATGGATTAGTGTTTAACATGAAAGGAATAATTAGGAGAGAGCTAAAACATTTGTTCTGAAGGAAGTCTTGCCAGCAGAAGAAACATGCAGAAATAGGAGATTAAGTTGACACCGCTAATGTATGTCCACAGCAATTCTATTGTTTCTTATCCAATTTTCGATTTTCCTTGGTCATAAGCAACGTACTGAGCAAGGCTAATCAGAAGAGTGAAAAAAAAACAACGATTCTGTACACATTTTTAGGGTGCCTAGTAACTTAACCTCATTGTAGTACAAAGGTGGGAGAAACCTTGAAAGGGGAGGCCACTTACTAGGCAACCGTGCCTGGGCCTGAGAGGTCAGTACGAGCCTCTGAGGCAGCACACTCTGTTGGATGGTGTGCGGGGGGGGCTGTGGCTGTGGCTGGGGCTGGCCCGGCTGCGGGGCCGGCGCAGAGGTCTGGCCCCGCGGTTTCACAGGGTTGGCTGCGCTAGTTGCTGTGGTGAAGGTCGCTGCGGGCTGGTGTCTTGGAGCACTGGTGGAAGCCTGAGTTGTCTGAAACTGTGCTGCTGCAGCTGCAATCAATAAGGGTTGTTTGTGCAAGCTGTTAGAGGTTTTAACTCCGCTCTTTTTTAAACAACCTGCATTAAAAAGAAACCTTCCAACAGGATAATCAAACGGCTACAAGAACGGCTTTGTCCTTACAGACTGGGATTTCTAGCCACACCTCTTACTCCATCCTATTTTTACAACATTATCTACTTGGAAAGCATTGTTTAAAGGCTAAATAAATACAGAGAAGCACTGTACATTCCCATCTTTGACAGAACATTACACGTCTTTGGGGTTTAAATACCAACTGTGGCATATTTATTCCATATGCTAACAGGTTACACAAAGCTTAGTTTGGCATTATACTGGCAGATCATACTGGAGAAACTAGTGGGGAATTTTACTGGCAATTAGTCTGTTGGTACTTTTAAGCCATTAGTATTCTAGACCAATAAGCTAGAGGGAAAAGGAGTTCTATTAAACAGACTAACTTGTATCTGTCTAAGCTGAGGTGCAGGTGACCAGGGTGGCACTGAGTCCCTTACCTTGGTTTGATGACACAGTAGCTATGGGGGATCTGCCTCGCACTTGTCCCTGCTGCGTCACCGTCGCCGTGGTCACCGTGCGCTGCACTTGAGTGCTTGGGAAAACCACAGTCCTGCCCTCGGGCTTCTGACCGTACTGAACGGGCTGGAACAACCTGGCAAGAGCAGGAAAAGTCAAAGTCCATAGGAAGAGCATAGTTTGGCCTTTAGAAACAAACTCTGTCCCCCAAGGAACATATAAACTGGTCATGTCAGATGTCAATCTTCCTGCAGGTGGCTGAAGCTGGCAAGACTCATCACTTCACAAGCTTCCTGAGTGAACACTGTAGGAAGTGATTTTGCTAAATCCAACGAAGAAAACTTTCATTGTTACACACCCAGTTTAACGCAGGATGCTTCAAAATTACAGAAAACATCTTAAAGAGGCTAGGTCAATATCTGGGAAAAGATATATCTGAAGATATCTGAGAAAAAGGGCTCCCATATAATCTCCAGAGAGACCTGAACATGCTGCAGGTCAGCAGGTAGCTGACAGGCAGCTCTCTTGCTTTAGAAAAACAGTTCTACATTACTTTGAGAACACTACTTCACTAGAAGAAAAATACTTTAAAATAATGTACTGCTATAAAACTTCCTATGTCTCTTCCATAACAGTGAAAGCACAGCTGACATTGCAGACCCAACTTAGTCTTGAATTATCCTCATGCTAATTCTCCAAAACAACACTCAATTGCCATAAACAAGGTCCAAGAACAAAACTCATCTGCTTCTGAAGTAAGGACTACAGGCAATCCATCAACAAACCTCAAATGGAACTGCATGCCTCAAAGAACAGAACTTTTATTTTCAGAGGTAAACATGAAAGCAAGAGAAAAATTAAATGCAAAGGTAAGCCTGAGTTTTTGTGTGAATCCCATTAGCAGAGATGCAGAGAGAGCTCAGTAAAGATTGCAGAACCACCTTTTCCTGCTGTAATTCTAGCTCAGGAGTGCAGGTGTACACACCTGCTTGGTTTGAGCTTCACTGGGTTGGGCCTCGCCGGTGGTGGAGGGGAGCTGTAGATTTCTTCAATCAACTTTCTAGTAACCTTTTGTTTTGGCAACATTTGTGCTTCATAATGAGTCATTTTGTCTTCCATTCCAATGAGATCAAAAAGAGACAGGTCCGATTCCTAGGGATTTAAGAAAAGTGTTTATGTGATGACCCAAACAGTTAAGTCCTCTTTATGTTCAATGTTGAATTAAATTTCTATATATTTACTTTTTAACTTGAAATAAATGGTGTAAATTTAAGAAATAAACTATTAATTATTTGTCAAAACCGCCTAGAAACCTTGGAAATAAATCTTAAACTGACAGCCCCATTTTAAGCATTAGAAGAAAAAGAATTTAAATGTTTAGTGAGTTATGGAAATTAAAGCAAAACACATTTAACAATTCTTCATATATCATAGTTTCCAAAGAATCAAACAGAATTCTCTGAAGGTTAACTATCAAGCTTAAAGGCCAAACTATAATTTAGGAGTAGAAAAATACGAAGCATGGAAATAAAATTAAACAAAAAATGTCAGCTGCTCCATTACTCATACTTCTTTCATATTTTTTTATCATGTCAAGGAGTGGGATCACTTGTTTAACAATAACAGAAATAGTGGTAATCCAAATGGATTGACAGAAGGGTTCTAATTTAGTCATTTTAACAGAATGTTTACTGTTATGTGAAAAAGAGTAAGTCATGCTTTCCTTCAGCTAGTGAAAGCAAAAAGAAAATTGCAGAATGCCACAAATACGCACAGCGCTACCCGGAGTGACCTCAGTGTTGGAAAATTCCTGCAAACATGAGCACGATGAAAGCAAAGGTAATTTCTCTTTGACCAAGTAGTTCATGAAAAATTACTGTTTACAAACCACTTGAAAAGTTCAAACCACTATGACAAAAAAAGAGATGCAGCAAGAACACACTTGGTAGCCACAGTTATGGAAGAGTGAACTCGTTCTAGTTATAAACTTCAGGTAGACTTATCACATATAAGAAATCAATAGAAAGTACTGAAATTCCACCAGGGCACTAAGAGAGGGGAAAAAAACCTTAACTTTTCTACTGACCTTCCAAATATCCCTTTCCAGGGCTCGCAGCACCAGAGAAGCTGTTCTGTATTCCAGTGTTTCTGATACATAAGAGGAGCTTGAAAGCCGTGGGTTTATCAGATCAGGGTGGTTACAAATCCTCTGCAGCTGCATCAGGACATGCAGGACACTGATGAAGTGTCCACTTTTGAGGGCTTCCTGGGTTCTACCAAACAAATTATACAGAAAGACATTGATTTATGTGCAGCTTTTAGGAGATGTCCCTAAATCAGCAAGGTGAAAATGAGCAATGCAGTATGTTATGCAAAAGTCTTAGAACAAGTTTCGATTTCACCAAGGTCTTCTGCAGTATTTTAAGCAGCACTGTACCAAAAGTAAATTTGGAAAAGTGAAACTTAAAGGCCCAGTGCTGCCTTACCATCAAATACAACCTACTCAGCTCCCCATCCTCTCCTTGCTTTGTTTCTGTTTCACCCCTGCACCTATCAATAACCCCTGGTGGGGGGGGAAGGGTGGTGGTGAGGACAAACTCTGGGCTTTACAAAAATGAAGAACCACTCGTTAGAGACAAATGTTAAAACAATGCAGCAGAAGACCTGACCATCATAACTCAATTCTTAGGCTCCAGAGGTAAAAGTAAGTTTTTCACAAGGCCATAGCATCACCTGCTGCAATTCTAGTTTATAATGCAATCACATTTTATTCCCAGGTCATAACGGAAAATTTCAGAGAAACACTAAAACACTTCCCCCTGTGATAATCATTTCTTTCCTTGCTTAAGCACTAAAAGTGACAGCATTTGATATTTACTGTTTCAAGTCCTTACCCTGGTTGTAATATGACATCCTCATACATGGCTTTTTGTCGACTAGACAGACGGCACTTGAGCACATGTTCGTATTTCTTTGTGAGCTGCTTTTCAACATCCCTCTTTGATCTCCGCAAAATAAACGGCTGAATCATCTGAAATGTTTCAGATTTGAGAATAAAAAAGTCTCACTTCAAAGAGTTTAGAACAGGAAGCCAAACTTATTCACACCTAACAGATTTGATGTGATTAACTGCATATGCTATATATAATCATTCTGCTATGCACACAGTTGTATAGACATTAATTTGCTCTTTAATTTCTGCATGTCATGCTTCAAAATCTGAGCCTTGCATTATTTTTAAAAGGAATCTTCACACTCTTCTGGCAGCAGAACCCTCTCCTTTCAGCAGGATTTTCTGTCTAAACTGAAAAAAAGTGTTAAGAAAGGACACAAATTCTGATCTGGACCACATATTTTTATATCCCCTCTCCTCAACAATATTACTGTAGTAGGACACATGAGAAAAAATGACAACATACTCTGTGCAACCTGATGACCAGTTTATGGCAATAATCTTGGTTCTCCTCATTAGGTGCTTTTACTGGAAAATCCAGGTAAGGTCTGGAAATTCCCGGAATCAGAAAATGTACCATGGTCCAAAGCTCCATCAATGTGTTATGCAAAGGAGTGTCTATCAGAAGTAAACGATGCTGGCTGTGAACAGAAGAAGATTTTTAATTGACTGATTACTATGCCTTTGTTTGTCAAGATACACAGAAGAATTATGTAGATATAATAAAATTAAACCTAGGATAAAGTGTCTTTTCAATCTTGAATATACTACCAAATAGCTTCCTCATTGCAGAGTATCAAAGCATACAAGGGAATCTGTTTGGGAGCACAGAATATGAGCAAAATAGAATTATAGTGATATGACTGTGGAAACAAAAAGATCTCACACATTTCTCTGAGTCCTGATTGTTTCAAATAAAAGCACTTCTCTATGGTGCATGTTGTTCAGGAATTTGGGTAGACCAAGTCAAGAGGGCTTTTTTAAATCTGTTTTCTGTTAAGAAGAGAATTGTGTGCAATGAAGAGAGAAAAACCCACTGCCAGCAGGAAATCAATTCTCTGCTCCATACCTGCGGAGACTGAAAAGTGCCTCCCAGTGTTTCTCAGTCATATTCTTTATTTGTTGCATCTCATCTACTATTAAATATTTCCATCGCATCTTCATGAATGCTGTGTGGCCTTTGAACAGCTGCTTGTAGGAAGTGATGCACACATTGAAGCTGTTGGGTTCTGTCCACTCCTATGGAAAAGGAAAGAAAGGATGACATGGAATAGTTAAGGCAGTACTCTCACATCTCTTACAACCAGCTACATCTTCATTAAAAAAAGACAAACAAGATAGATATATACAGGCTAAATGTCTCAGGCAAGAGTGGAAGAGTTGCAAAATACAGCACCTGTCTTTTTGCCCTAAGTTCTCTCTGGCTCCCAAAGTAAAGAAGTATTTTCAACCCTGGGCACCAGCGTTTCAATTCCAGCTCCCATTTCAATATGTTACAGCTCCGGACAACAACAAGGTGAGGGCCCCAGTTCCCTACAGAAGGGGAAACACAGCAGTTAACACTGGAAAGAAACTACTTACAATGCATGTGGCTTATACTGTCCCTTGATTTTTTAAATGCATTGCACTAAATTAATCATTAAAAGTGAGATCCAACAGAGGTATTTTAATGACTAATCTACAGGTCATTAAACAATCTGTAAGACTTTTCGATGCTAGTAAGAATTTAGAAGTATTCAGAAGAATCTCTAGAGGCTAACAGGTTGATCATATACTTGACTAGATAGCATCCCTGTCACAAAATATCAAAAAGTTATTCTGACATAATCTTACTCCTTTCATTAACTAAAGGCTGATATGGTTCAGTAGGGGGAAAAAAAATGACCCTAGGCTACAATTCATAAAGATAATGCTGGTCCACTACCTGTCTAAAACTGCTAGCCAATTGAACTTACCTTCATTACAAGCCAAATGGGCAAAGAAGGCAATAATTTGCACTGTTTTTCCAAGCCCTGCCTCATCTGCCAGGATGCCATTGAGATTCTTCCTGTACAGCTTTGCCAGCCAATCCAGCCCAATCTTCTGATATTCTCTGAGAGACCCATACAACAGCGATGGAGTGTTGTATTTTACCTGCAATGTGAATAATTTGATATTTTTTCCTGAGTTAAATTCACAGAGCATGGCATAAAGCATAAAAATTCTACAGGAAACTCAAAAAAAATGCAATTTCTTGCTAAAAGCTATAAAATAATGAAGAAGAAAGCATTCTTTATGCAAACATCAGCACACAGAGTAGCAGAAAATTGGGATTCTTACTGCTGTTGTTATCCTGGAGCTGCCTTTAGGTAACAACATCTCTGCTGCAGCAGCAACTTCTGCTATGTCTCGCATGTGCTTCTTGGGAGGACTCGACCTGTCCACACCCTTGTACTGGTCAATGGTGAGAAGAGAGTCTATGAGGACAACTTCTTTCTGGGGACTTTCCCTATCAGACATGTGGTCTTCCATTTCTAGGAGAGAGAGAGAAAAACTACAGTGAAATATTTATCTAAAATAAACTTGAGTAGCAGTTACACAAAGGAACTGAGATAACCAGGATTCAGACACAGGTCCAAAGGAAGCAGCTAACTTTTAAAAGCAATTCTATGATTTTCAAGCTAGTTCTGCTCAACTCATGTACATGTTCTGGACATTCACACTAGCTAGATTAACATGACCATTAGTTTTTCACAACTTCTAGGGAGGTCCTCTCATTCTATTTAAAACCTATCTTCAAGTATGTAGTCCTATCATCATGTTAGCATAGAATAGAGGTGTAATCATACGAAATGTGCTGTTTTATTCAGTGTAGAGAGTCTTTTATATGGCTCAGTATTGTTCCTGAAAAAATCTCATACATCTTCACTTTAAGATAGGCAAACACTGCCCTCTTTTCACAAACTGAGAAATTTTAAATGTGATTCACTCAATATGTGTTTTCCCCTAGAACAAAATCTCTTTTCACAGAGTCCTGAAGAGCCAAGCAACTTATTTCACCTTGTAAATCAGCACAGCTCCTTCTAAACATAGAGCAATTTACCTTCCTCACTGCTCTCCTCTTCACTGTCAGGCTTCGGCTGGGGCCAGTGAAAATTTTCTGCAAAGGCACCTTCATACATCTTTACCAAATCTTCCAGAGGCAATTCAGCTGAAGGTCATTAAAGGATGGAAGTTTAAAAATACCAAAAGTTGTAACAATAGATACTATTAATTATAATGTCATTACATTCTTCACAATTGCATAAAGCCAGTTCTCTAATCAGAAGTTAACTTCAGAGTCATTATTAAATGAATGAAGGCAGTATTTATTTAATAACCTTGATTACAGAGAACATTTGGCGTTGCACCAAGCAGATTGCTCTCATACCTTGCTTTTTACTGTACTACAAACACACCCTACAATCCTCAGTAAACCCTCAGTTGGGAAGGTAGGGGCATCAAATCCTGCTGAGCGGCTGGAAGACAATGCAAGACTTCAAGTTTCAAAACTGAGTTGTAACTCCAGGATCCCTTGTCTGAGCTGTTAAAGTACATGAATGTACATGCTGGCAGTGGCCAATCAATCAGCAAACACTCTCATTAGGAACTTGGCTGACTGGCCAAGGGTTATAATCCCTCCAACTGGCCAGTTCACTGCAGCCACTAAGCTGCCAACCAGACCAAACAAACAGATTAGGAAGCTGCATGTTCATCACCAGGCAGGCTCAGCCTAATGGGCAGCCTGCCTCTAAAAATCTGCTTTTACCAGGGTAAGTGACACATCTCTGTGGGGTTATTTGCACACATCAAGCTCAGCATAGCAATTACATTGCTAATGAGAGAGAGCTGCTAGCCAGAGCACTGTTCCTAAAAGCCCTTTATCTTCAAACATTCATACTCCCCTTCAACATCAGCACTTAAGTGCCCTTTTGGACCTACCAAGTCAGTCACAAAACCCTTCTGAGATCTCAAGAGAGCTGATGATGAAATGTCCATGTTCAATCTGATACAACCCTGGTTTGAAGTGTTTATCATTCACTCCTAGAATGTGGGCTGAGAGCCTTGGCTTAAGTTTTCAATGCAGTGCTTCACTAGAGAACTACTTTCTCTCAAGCCACCTTTGTGTGATAACTGGGACTGCTTTATAAAGTGCAGATATCCATCATCATCCCATGAACTGCTGCAGTTTTCCAAACAGAAAAATCTAAATACAGACTACACAGGACTGAACATCTGAATGCACTCAATTTCCCACCTCTAATCCTCTTTACAAATAAAACAAATGTTGTGTGTTTCCAGCTGTTGTTCCAGAGCCCAGCCCAGAGAAGAATCAAGCCACATGCCTACCTTCTTTGGCTAGGTTAGACAATTCAGTTTGATGGTTTATGTTTCCTTCTTTAGCTTCTTGTTCTTCAATTGTTTCTTCTTCATCTTCAACTACAAGAAAAACAGTGCAAATCTTCAATTAAAACAATGCAATAATTCAGGAGGCTTGTAATTCTATACCCTTGCAGTAAATGTGCACAGAATATCCTAAGTCTGCAGAATTTAAAAATAATTAAATATAAAAATAAAGATAATCTGAGAGCAACTATATGCACTTTTTAAAAGATAAATGAACAGGAGAAAAGTACTTCTGCCTCAGGACAGAAGGTAGTTAAGTGTTGATTGACAATGTTCACCATAGGTTGTTCTTTAGCTTTAAACAGGAGAGTTCCTTTGTTAGGGCCATGACAGAGTGGTCACCACAAGAAAGGACCCAAAGCAAATGGGTATTTCAGTCTAAAATCCTCAAAATAATTTCAAGACCATCAGTAAGGCCTTACAAACAAAGTAATGAGGACAGAAAATTAAAATCCACCACTACCAATAATGGTGGCAGTATAGTTTCAAGGAAAATGTTATTTTCAGATTTTCACTGGAACTCTTCTAGGGATAATTTACTATTTAGTTAACTATCTAATGTCTTTAAGAAATAGGAGAAGGTTGGTATTTGGTTTGTGAAAAGCACTGCACCCACACAGTAACAGACTGAAAACCTGTGGGTTTAATACTCAGCTTATGTACCATGCTATGGATGCAGTATTTTGAGAAGTGACTTACCTTCCTCATCAGTCAAAGACGTGCTTGCCTTTCTTTTCCTTCCAGATGATGAACCCCCCTAGCATTAAATAATTGTAATATTTAAAATCATAGAAAACAAAAGATAAGCAGGGGGCTTGGTTTGTTTTTTAAAGACAGCAAAGCATGCCTTGAAGTCCCAAAAGCAATTGCTGACAGACACTTAACACCTAATAGCACTTCCCTGGTCATGCAAAAACAAAAACTCTGTTCCTGAATAGATGGGAGTATGCAGTCAGACACTTCCACTGCTTGTGGGTCAAACTATTCAGGTCCAGCTGTGATATAAAACTTTTAACCAGGTTGGCTCAAGGACTAAATATTTTCACTAGTCAATAAAAAAGGGAAATGGCACAGACCTACAATTGTCTCAGCTGTCCAGTGCACTCTGTAGAATTGTTTAGCCTGTGCCAATTAATTCTCACAGCCACAGTTTGGCTGATAACACATGCTAAGGCTTGTTCCTAGCAGGAAATTCAGATGCAGGCATTCTGCTTGGTGGAGGGGGAGTATTTCAGCACATGGGCATCAGCTGTGCCACAACAGATGGCTCAGGGCCTCAGATCCCTTGTCCATTTTTTTCCAATTGCACAGGCACAGCCAAGGAGTCCTTAGCACACATTTCACCCAGGGAAAAAGGTATCCAAGTTTCATTCAGTTTGATCCATTCTGTAACATACACCTTCATCTCTCAACAGACAAATCTCTGCTGAACATCTGAAAACATTTCATGCTCCACAAAGTCTACCCCTGGCTACTGCAGATGAAACTCCTGCCCAAGTCTGGCAATTAATTTGTAGTTTTTTAGTCTTCAACCTCAGAATGAAAGATTCACAGCCACTAAATACAGGTATCAACGACAATCTACTTCCCTTCCTATCCAGAAAAGAAAATTATACTTGTGCTTGTGACTGAATGCTCATTTGTCAGTAACTACAGTGAAATCTTCTTATCACCTTGTATTAAAAAAAAAAATCACCTTTACCAAAACTTTTTCACATATGTAGTCCCATTTAAACTAATTTGATGGCTTTTTCAAAAAACAGAAAGACTTACCATATCACTTTCTTTTTCCAAATAAAGGTCTTCTTTTGTATCCTTACCTGAAAAATTATCACACTTGCTGTATGTATTCAACACTTAGCAACTTTACATTTCTTACATGGAATTTTAAATGGATTCAAACAAAACACAAGAAGTATTAACAAAATCTAGCACAAAAACATAAAAGCTCATAACCCATGATTCAGATCTATTCACAAGCTATTATTAGCACCTCACAATTTTACCATCAATGAGATTAACCTGCACTGAGTGAAATTACATAAAACAATACTCATCAGAATTCAGACTATATTTCTTATTAAATGGAATACAATTACCTTTCCTTGAAAATCTCTTTAAATTCAAAGCTTTTTTCCTTTTCTCTTGAAATTCAATTTGCAGTTTGATTTCAACAACCTGAAATGGAAAGCAAGTCTAATAAAGCACTTTTATTTTACAAATAAACTACTGAAGATGAAAAAATCACCACAAATTGCACGAGTCCTAGTGAGTGGGTCCTTTACCTGCTCAATGTTAGACCAGAAATATTCTATTTCTCTAGCAATGGATGCTGCAATCCTTCTCAGTTTGTTCTGTTCTTCCCTTTTAGCTCGCTCTTCATTAAGTTTCTTTTCTTCATGGTAACGAGCCACAGTTCTTACCATCTAAAATACCATGAAATAATGAATTAGGTTACCCCAAAATACATATCATTGCATTTCCTAAGATTATAGTGGTTATCAGTAGCCAGATGTTGACCACAGCTTAACACACACAGCACTTACCTCCAATATTTCTAATTCTTACCATGCCAGTACAGCAACAGACAAGAAACTCAAAGAAAAAAAAATTACAACTATAACTAAGCAATCAAGTAGGAAACTTTTAATTTGCTCTCTGAATTCAAAAATGAGAAAAAATTCCACTGAAATTAGCAGCAAACACACAAAAGAAAACTTTTTTTTTTTCAGACAGCACAGACGACGTCACAGAAATCACACCACAAAATGTCAGAGACCAAAGCTAAAAAATGAGTTCAAAAAGAGTGTACATACATGAGTGAAAGACCAGTCAATGGCTGTTAAGACTGACTTGATTGCAACCTTTAGCTCAGGAGGTCCCTAAAACATTGACTTCCAGAAGTTTGAAGCAAAGTGCCAGGGGAAGGATCATTTCACATTTGCCCTTCCTGTTTCTCCTATTCTTAAAAACCTACCATTGGCCACAAATGGAAATTCAGATTTAAATTATATTCAAAATGCAGATATTTATTGTACAAAACAATACACTTATTTCAATACTTTGCTTCTGAGTTTCCATCATTTCAGAACATGCAGCAGAAAACAACATGGCAATTTAAACTAATGACCTTCAGTTGCTCTCTTCATTACTCTAAATTGGTCATAAATGTATCAAAAAAGAGGCAACATAGCTGATATCCATAGAAAACCCTTGCTTACTGTACATTAACAGATTTTATATATTTCATCTCACACTACAGGAATTTTCATTCCACTACTGGATTCCTGCTGTGCTGCTCTCTTCCCCTCTGGAAACAGTTCTCTACCATGTTTCCACTAGTCTTTACTCTTATTTTTCTGTGAGATTAAGAAAAAAGAACTAGACAGACAAGCACACCCAATGGAAGTTATTTACAAAATCCTGTATTTACTCTGTATTGGCAGGAAATAACTCATTTGTGAGACAGGCATGACAACTCTATTTTTTATTTAAATATAACCCAGTCAACATATTGAGTGGGTTCCTAAACAGGCTACTTGATTCCTAGAGGAATAAAATCCACAAACTGTTATTTGTACAATCTGTACAAATTATCCAACCTGTCCCAGGTGCCACATCCAAAACTGACAACGTAACTTTTCATTTGAGGTAAAAGTTAGTGCCTCATCTTTCCTTTACTTCTATCTGTAGCAAAAGGTATCTCAATAGCTTTGCTACCAAACTGAGTGATACCAACCTTTATTGTTCTGAGTTATAAAATGTTTTTTGAGTACCTTCTTAGCAGTTGCCATCTTCCACTTTCTCTCCTGGGCAAAATCAGTTGCCATCCACTGCATTTCTTCCAGTAAATAATCCCAGTGGGATTTTGGTCTTGGAGCCTCTTGGAGTTTAGGCAGTCGCCTGGGGGACCATAAACCTTCCTTTCTCAGTTCTGCTATCCGCTGATGGATTTGATTTTCCTTAAAAAGAAGTACAGAGACTTACAATGAAGCTGCAGAATACATCTGAAGTCTTAGAATCAGAGAAAAATAGTAATTGCTTCCACTTTATTAAAATAATTGACAGGAAAAGGTGTACAAGCATGACACAGAAAATATCTTACCAGCTTGACTTGCTCAGCCAGTTTGTCTTGAGAGTTTTCCTGTGGCAACACTGCTGCATTCTGAGCTGGACTTTGTGTTTTTGGTGCTGCTGCTGCTGTTGCTGCTGCTACTGCTAATCCAGGAGGCTTGGATGCAATAGGAGACAGGGACTTGTTGGTTGCTGGAGAGGTCCTGTTTGCTTGCACTGGGTATGGAGAAGGTGGTGTTGTGCCTGGGATGGCTGCTGGAGCGATGGATGAGGTAGGTGGCAGTGGATTTGCTGCAAGACGCTGAGAACTCTGAGCAGGATCTGCAGATGGTCGTGTCAGAGTCACAGTCTGCCCAAGAAACACACTGGTTACTGATGAGCTGAGGATTCCATACTTAGTCTATACCAGAACATAATGGAGACTTTAATAACAAACGTACACCTGCATTTTTACAAGGAAAGGATTTAAGTGTCCCGTGGAACTAAAGATGAAGACAGCATTTTTAGGTTTTACTGGCCATGGAAACAAAGACACACCCACCCCATACCTGCTGCTGTACTGTAGCTTGCGGCTGTGACACTTGGCTGGGTGTCTGTCCTTGCACGTGGATCGCTGGTGGCACCTGCTGCTGGAGCGGCGCTGGGAGCGGAGCGGCCGTCAGGGGCACGCTCTGGGGCTGGATCTTCACCTGGATCTGCGGCTGGGCCGGAGGCTCCACGAGCTGCGGCTGCTGCTGCGGGAGCTGCAGCGTGGCCGGGAGCGAGGCCATGGGGACGCTGGCGGGCTGCAGGCGCGCCGGCAGCTGCGGCGGCGGCGTGTGCAGGCTGGCCGCGTTCTGCACAGGAGGGCCCTTGGAGGGGTCGTACTGCTGCTGGCTCTGCTTCTGCCCCGTCAGCTGCACCGTCTGGGGAGTGGGAGGCATCCCACCTGCAGGGCAAGAGGAGACAGGCACAGGTGAGATTTAAATATCCCATGCTCTCTGGTGATTTAAGGAGGAAGTCGACTGCAAATAGAGAGGTTTGGTTACTTACTTTGCCACAAGACACCATCACTTGAAAATACCACATCACAATCACAAAATGAATCACCATTACAATAAACAACAAAGTACTTCATGCACAGGACTGTAACTAAAATTTGGAGCACGGCAACTAAAAAAAGAGCATGTCATTATAAGTCTTCTAAATTTTGTATACTCAAAAAAAAAAAAAAAAAGGGACTGGTGAGCTAATGGAATTCAACCCAAAAAACTAGCATGAAGTCTAAATACTACTCAGTTCTTTCTAAGAACACATTCACTCTAACACATATTCTAAAGCTTGCCATGACTAATGAATAAAAATTTGTCATGATGTTCCAATTAGGTGGTTTCCTTTTCGTAAATCATTGGTCCAGTTTCAGAATTCTCAGATTGGCCATTTTGCATCAGCACCTGTGACGTATTTCCATGCCCACATGCACCTTTGGAGCCCGTCACTCAGCTCCTTAAACAAACCAGGCATTGCATACCAAGTATTAATTTACATGGAGAAGTGTGTGGTGGGACTAGGATCTTGGCAGGCTGGGAGCCCAAGTTTCTAGTTCCATCACCAACATCTCCTTGTGAAATTAATGTGCAGCTGGCATGTGGTGACACAGTACCTTGTGCCGTTGGCATTAGCTGTTGAAGAGGAACTCCTGAAGCCACACCCGGGTGCTGAAAAACCATCCCATGACGGCCCACTTCAATTCGTGGTCTCTTAGACGAATCTGTGATATTCAAATTCCATTTATGGCATGGTATAGTGGAATGGGTTCAGTTTTACAAAGCACACTACTACACATGATTCCAACATCAGCTCCGAAAGCTACAACTACTGTACATGTGTAGCATTGATGAAGAACATGCTCCAGGGGCACAGTCCCTCTGACTTCAAGTTGGCCATCTCCAATCTTCTCAGCTAGAACAATCAACCTAACCATGTCTGCATGCCTGCCAAATCCAGGCCTATCTACTGGGAGTGGAGTGCACACTTCCCACAGCACCAGTCACAGTAGATAGCCCTAAGGATCTGGTGATTCCCAAGGTGAGGCAAAAATGTATTTCAAGAGTTACAGAACAGTGGGCTCCAGTCACTGTCTGGAAAAAAAAAAAGAGGATGGAAGTGGAATTGTGCCTGTGGAACATACCTGCTGGTGCAAGGGCCTGCTGCTGTCTCTTAAAAGCTTCAATCTCTATGGTGCTCACAGTCGCCGTCGCTGGAGTCCCTGTATGCGTTTGCTACAGGGAAAAGAAAACAAATCACAGAAGTTCAATCTGCAGATGGTCTGACACCAGGAGAGAATTCACAAACGGATCTAAAGAGCCCAGCACAGAACAAGTCCTTCAGAACAGCTGTACAACGAAGGAAACAAGATTCATTCAGTATCTGCTATGAAGTTTTAGCTGTCCACAATAGATACTCTTCGTTGAGTTTAAATTTTACAGTGATGAAGTTGGTTATAAATAATGTACACCTATATTTTGTTAAGTGATACCAAACTCAGGAAAATGGGATATGTAAAAACTAAGCCTGCCCAGTACTTTTTTTATTTTTGGGGTTTTTTTAATTAATGAATTAGTGTATTACATCTGTGTGGAACATAAGTAACACACAAATTCATCCTCATCCTGGAAAGAGTATAAGCTTATTTGAGTCTCCAGCACACTCACTCTCAGGATAGAGCTTTGTGAGAGTTACCATTGAAACACTTCAGCAAAAAGCTAGGAAGATGGAATAAAGAACCTCAGCCAAGGTACACAAGTTCCAGTTCCAGTTTTCCAGATGCTGGACTTGTACCTATTTGCACAGCTGGCAAAATGAGTCTCATGAATAAACTCAGTGAAGAAAAACAATATTGCCATAAGGCTAAGGTGACATCAGAGCTCACCAGAAATTACTATCCATTTTGTCTGAGGATAAACAGCACACAAACTGTGAATTAACAAGCCTGGAAGAGCACTATTGATATTGAGATGCAAAAGGAATCACTGGGCTCTGATTCAGCAAGCTGGAATTTAGCTTCAGTAAGATTAAACAATGTATTCAAACTTTTATTTTTAAATCACTACATTTAATATTGGTAATGATGGCAAGAACCTATCCCAGAGAATCCTTTCAGCATCAAGCACAGGTAGGCTCATGCACAGGATTACTGAAGCAAACAAATTGGTGTATATGACAATTTTCAAGCTCTTTGGGCCCTCAGCATACTGGTAAGTACTTATTAATGTCCATCAGTGTCTGCTCAAGTCCAATTCCTTTCAGTGAGTTTCAAAGTAATTTTTAAATTCCCCTCAATATTTGGCCATGCTGCACCCAATATTCTACTATGAAACTTAATATGAGAAAAATAAGGACTATCCCAAAAAGCATCTGAAGAGATCCCATCTGAAAATAAAAACAAGGACTTTATGAATGGCAGTCTCTGTATTCTGGGAAATTAATTAATTAATTTAGCACTCTACTTCTCAAAGTGTACTTTTCTAATGGTGAGAGACTTAAATATGATGAGGTATAGTAATGGTTTGCAAATGTTGTGAAAATTTTTTATGGCAACACAGCAAGACATTAATTTCCCATTCTTTTTTAATTTTTTTTTTTTACTTTATTCACAGGTATTTTCTTCTCAGATCTTAAGTGAAATTTTATCAATATAAATTAAAACAATGGAGGTAAACACCAGTCTATACTCAAGTCTATACTATAACTCAGTGACATCCTGCATCTTCAGTGCTTCACTTCATAATGTTAATAATCACAGCCACACCACCTACAATGACTGGGTTTCAAATGCTCCTTTTTGGGCTGAATACATCTCATGCCCCTCAGACTCAATCAATAGCTATGAATTAATAACACTTTTAATCACTTTGCTGCTCTGAGGGCATTTGTGGCCACTCCAGTGATACAGCTACACCTTAAGATGTAAATTCTGGTTTTAAGTATCTCTGACTCATATTCATTGTTCACTGCCATTTCACACTCAATAGGGATTAAGTTTTCAAATAAATATTTGTCTTGTCACAAGGTAAACATGCAGCATATTTCACATCCAACAGTCAGTGTCTGGCAGAGTATCACAGACCTGGGCATTTACAGAATTTTCAAAATAAGCCACAAGAATTGATTTTGTAAATGCTACTAAACTGACTAACAAATTCAGGTTATGTCCCATTTGCATCAGACATCAGTTTAAGAAATTATATTCTTTGAACTCCACATTAAATGCCACAGATTTCACCTGCTCTCTCCCTCTGGATGACTGCATACTCAGTTTCAGGCTGTATCTCCACTTTAGGATTTTTGACTGACATTTTCTTAAGAATATGCCTCCCAGCTGTCTGCATTATCACCATGTAATTTAGGCCAGACTCTTCAGAGAGCAGACATGTTATGTCTTTATAAATTGCAGTCACATACCACTAATATTAGCCTAAAACTGTCCCAACTTTAATTAAAATAATGTAGTTGTCCCGAGGTCATGATTATGCAGCATGCACACAATAATCACTCTGAGTGCTGCACTTCTGCTCTGGGATTTGAATGGTGATGCTGATTGGGACACATTATTTCTCTATAAACAGTTGCAAAGAGCAAGACTGATGGGAAAAAAAAGCCATTTTCTGTTAGCAGATTGTGCTAAAAGGTTAGTACCACACAGAGTGTACATTTTTAGCATGAACCAGTTTCCCTGAAACTGGTCTGACATGGTACAGTACCTTCAGAAGTATCATCACTGTTGCAGCTACAGCTTGGTGATATCATTACAATAAATAATCACAATAAATAACCTGATACAATACTAAGTATTTTAAACAGCTTAAATGAAGCCTGACTACCTAAGGAGACTTCCAAGACCTGTCAGTACTGGCCCTAAGGAGGAGCTCTGAGTGCAATCCCCTTTGCTGCACAACTCCTTTGTACAATAGCCCAGGGAACATCCCATTTGTTACACACAGGAGCACAGCCCATCTTGTATTTCATTTCACTTTCCATTTCCAAAGCCTAGATAAAGGCAGCACAGCCTGTACAGCTGCTGTGGTACAGCAGAGTAATCCACCCTGCAATACCTGCTAAGCATATCATTGAGCTAAAAGGTAAATATTTCAGTTGCAGATGGAATTAGGGTATATTACTTCTCAGGGTATGTATGTGGTGATGTCTGGGTAACAGAGTTGAAGGCAGCTGCATAAAACCAGACTCAACTGAAAAGTTGCACCATCACTGATCCACAAAAATTTTAACTGATTATCATGTTTATTTCTTGGCTTTCTCCGGTACGCCTCATGAAAAAAAGGAAAAAACTGTTAAAAAAGACTTTTATAATGAAAATAAGCATTTCTGTTTCTTCTTCCCAACATTTATGGCAGAGCTAATGGAAAGCAGTTAATTATTTAAAACAAATTGTGTCAGAGGATTAGTATTGTTGTTTAACACATTTCAGGGAAGGCAAATCCAAAACCTTCTGTAGCCACACTCAAGACCTTTAATACATAAGGGGAAGAAAAAAAAAGAAGAATTTTAGAAGAAATCCACAATTACAATGCCACAGACAAAGAATCCATATTATCACTACGCAGAATGCACAAATGAACCAAATGCATTAGGGATACAAAAGACAAACAAACCAAAGTGAAAAACATTCAAGCTGAAAGTTAATGCAATAAGCCAGCAACCTGGAGACAAAGCTTTAACTTCCTCAAGGCTTCAGTTATACTGATGCATTTGAAGACTGCAAAGGTTTTTTGGTTTTGTTTAGATGATAAGGGATGGGCTCTTGGGAAAATTCTAATTCATCTAAGAAATATCAAATCTGAATGAAGAAAAAAAATCTGGGATGAAACTACATTTTAGAACCATTGAAAAGTACCTGAAATGGTTGCTGCTGGGATGAAAAAGCAGCAGAAACATTTGGAGGAAGCTGGGTTGCTATAGCGACAGGAGTACCAGTCTGCCCATCCTTTCCTGTCACAACCTTTACCTGAGAGAAATATTTTGGGAAAAAAAAAAAGAAGGGAGAATCATTTTCTTTTTAGAAGTTTTTCTCTTTTTTTTTAACTGTTCAACACACTCCTTTGGTACTGATGGTACCTCACTGAAGAGGGGATAATAACTAAACCACCATCAGTACAGCTTGTTTTGAGCACAGCCCATTTTTAGAGTTCTGTCTTGTATTTAATAGCAGAACAGAGCACAGCCTTGACTGTTTATTGTGACTTCTCGCCACTGGAAACGTTTTCTTAAATCCAATTAACATAAAAGTGTGTTTTAAATTGAATGATTGCTGCTGCTAACGGACAACAAATTAGCATGACAGACAGTTTGAACGTAAGAGAGCTTCAACATTTATTTAAGCAATGAGCACAGCCACCATTCACTCTCCCCTTGAATTCCCAGAGATCAACCTTCCAGGCAAGGGATGAAGCGCGTTGCTTTAGCAGAAAGTGATAAAGAGGGGAAGGGGGAAATAAAACAGAAGACAACAACAAAATACAAAGAAAGAACATACTCAAAAGATGTCTTAATCTTTCAGAAGGATTCATCACTTAAAAACACATAAAGACTTTTGCTGTTACACTTTGCAAAATTCTCCAGCAGTTACGGGAACACGCAGCTTCCACAAACAAAAGAGGATCCACCACGAGAAGGCAGCGAAGTACAGCAAATTCTCAACCCAAAACACCGAGGGGTAGAGCCTCAACTCATTTAAAGTGTAGCAGTGCCACTGACTTCAAGGAACCTATACCATTTACACCCACTAAAGATCCCTCAAAGTGTGCAGATGGGAGTTAAAAATACCTGGTTATTTCAGCTGACAAACACGCAACCCAACAAGAACACCTAAACAATTTGACAAAACACAAACCAGGTGAAAAAAAAATACTGAATATCCATTGTCAAAAAATTACAGTAACAGGCTAGCTTTTATGTTACTATATAATGATTCCTTCAAAATTGTCAATGACTGTCACAAGCAGAAACGTATTTTCCTAACCAAGAAACTCAGACAACAAAGCAATGAATAGACTAAACTTCAGCCATTATTCTGTTAAAATTTCCCACAAATTCCAGCTGAAGGCATGATTGCTAATGATTCATACCTCAGAGTCATCAAATTTCAGTGAAGGCACTCATTTCCCAAGGGTATTTAAAGCAACATGAGGTTCTTTACTTAATATTGGTTCTTCTACAAACTGCCACCTATATACCCTTAGATATTTTCACAAATTTTAGAAGATACTTATGAGTGCCCAGTGCCATCAGTTCTATCTACCCTGCTGCAATCACTTGCCATGTTGGCTTGTGGGCAGGCTCTGCACCAGACCAGTGCTCCAGCACCCACAGATGGGTACAAACATGCAGGAGAAGCTGCACAGTACCTTTCTTTCAAGTTCTTTGCAATTAATAAGTAGTGAATTCAAGCTAGTTAGTAATTTAAACCTTTGCATAAATAACAAAGTGAGCTTGTCAATGTCCAGTCTGTAAGTGCTGGTTGTTAACCCTTTAAACAGCAACTTACAGAGCTCCAGGGCACCCTGAAAGATGTAATACATGACTGTGGACCCTTACACATCCTCCCTCATTAAATAGATTAATTTACATTTTTTGTTGGTTGCAGCAACACTGAACTTCAGTAACATCCATGATTAGAAGTCACATGAGTCAGGTTAACCTCTTGTATAGCTTTTGCTCATTCTTTTTTTGTTTGTCCAAGTCAGGTGAAATTCAGACTACAATTCCTAATCATAACCATTTTGAGAGCTTAAAGCTATTTCCACACTTCTACCATCTTTCCTTGTGTGCAACTAGGACAGTTAAAGTTCCCTCTCTATCCATTTATTTGAAATCCATAAATCTAACAGCACACTCAAACCGACCCATTGAATCACACTACCCAGCAAAACTGCATTCTCTCAATCCAACTATTTTATAAAAACTGCCATACTTCATCAAGTAAAAATGATTTTTCATGTCCTGTCCCATCATTTAATACTTCACAATCCCAGTGCTACAACTTCATCTATGATTTTAGTCCAACAAAGTTTCTTACCTCATCATTGATGACCTCAGATTGCTCTTCCTCTTCTTCTTCCTCCAGATCCAAGTCATTTTGCCTCAGGTACGCTTGCAGAGGAACACAATGTTTCTTCTTAAAAGCTAAAAAGTCCATCATATTCCCTTGAAGATGTTGCAGGAAAAACAGTTCAATCAGACATTCCTTAAAAGTTTCCCTAAGAATTTCCATCTGCTTGTGGTGATGATCCAAACATAGTTTTCTCATTTGAGCAGTTTCTTGGTTGGCAGGAGGAATCTCCTCCAACTTTTTGGGTTGTTTTTTCACTGCTGTGTTAGCTGTAGGAGTGAGAGGAAGACTGGACAGCCCCTGCGGCACAGTGGCCCGTGAAGGACTTGTGGGAGGAGGAGGTGATGTCATTCCAAACGCACTCGGTCCTCCAACTCCTGCTATCAATCCACCAGAAGTCCTGTCAAATCCAATGGGTCTACTCAGCTGCTGCCCTTGAAGCACTTGCTGCTGCTGTTGCATAAGTTGCCCCTGGATAATATTGCTGATTTGGGGTGGCAAGCTGGTCGTTGTGATGTGGCCTGGGCTAGTCAAGGATTGCATATTTGCCCCGCTGGCCACGGGGCTCTGAGGGCCGAGGTGGTGGATGGTGCCCCCAGACTGCGAGTGAGGCTGCGAAAGCCTGCGCTCCCTCACCGTGCCAGGCGTCCCAGACGATGGGAGCTGCACCTGTGCAGCAGCTCCTTGAGCAATCTGTGCAATCCCTGGTCCTTCCTGGTACACGAAGTGGCCGCCATTGGAAGGGCTCAGGCTGATCTGTCTCACGAGCACGCTGGCATCCACAAAGCCTCTGGTGGGGCTCTGGCTGCACATGCCCAGGCCAGGCCCGGGAGTGCCGGCCCGGACGTTGGGCAGCGCCTGCACCGGCACCGGGTTAGGCTGGGTGGGGCTCTGGGACTGCACCTGCTGAGGCAGAGGAGAGGTGACCTGGATGTACGAGGGGGATCCATGCTCAAAGCGCCTCTGCTGCGGGCTGAACTGAAAGCTCGGAGACGTCGGGTTCGGAAGCGGCAGCGGGGTGAGGGTGATCTGCTGGTTCCCCGAGGCCACCGGGCCCACGTTCTGCAGGGTGATGTTCACATTCTGCCCGGCCACCGGGCTCCTGCTCATGATGAACTGCTGGATTTGGTAACTGGGCGACTGCGGCGCCGAGGGACTCGCGGAAGGCGCGAAAGAGGCAGCGGGAGATTGGGGTAGATTTGCCTGTTGTTCTTCTCCCTCACTGCCTGTGAAGGACCGGGATCTCTGCAGCTGGCGCTGGGCATTCTGGGGACCATTGCCATGGTGCATCCTCACTGATCTATGGTTTTACAGTATACTCTAAAGAAACACACAAAAACAGACATTCAGGCAAGGTAAAAACTCCTCTGCAACTGAAATTATTTACCTATAGCTACAAAGATTACCTTATAGTAAGAACTCTGTTATCCTGTTTTTGCAGTTACTTAAAATGCTTTGACACAAAATCTCACTTAAATCACTCATAAATTTCTCTAACTAATACTGCTATAGAATAGTCCTACAAACGCCGTGTTCCCCTTAGCTAGGTAGAATGACTTCTCATAATAAAAAAAGAACGATCAGGACTTTTTCCCTTGCTTGTGGAACTTGAAGAAACAACGGCCTCCAGTATCCAAGACATCCACTCTTTTTTCGTGTCCATTATTACCAATGTTTCAGTGCTTTTAACTCTTAAAACAAAGTTATTGTAAACATAATTGCTAAAAAGAATAGTCCATTGTTTCAACAGCAACTAAAGAAAAGAAAATGGACAGACTGTTTGACTTTGTTGTTCTAGCTACTGAAGGCCAAGTCATCTAAATGTATGTAAAACCAGTGTACTTGATGCTTAACTTTGCCTTCTCTTTTCTTCAGAACACTTAAAAGCGATGAAAATTAAGCAAATCTGCATTTCATTTAAAATGCAGTTTATTGAGTCAAGCTACCCAGAAATCCCAAAACATTCTGGTTTTGTATTTCAATTACAGACAAACAAAAAATCCAATGGCATGCACTGACAGGTGGATTCAGGGCTGGGAGTCACACAGAAAGAGCAGCAAGAGAAAATGAAACATGATGTTTTGTGGTTTTTTCCTTTTGAAAACTCTCTCCTCTTTTAAAAGCAACACTTTCGTTTTTAGCGTTCCAGGCTAAACATACACAAACATGCTGCCACTCCTTGGTGTGCCTAACTCTCTAAGTCGGTCGCAAGTGGCAACAGGCAGCAGCAGCACACCGGCACGGCACGGCAGCGGTGGCCGCTCCCGGCTCTCCCGTTCCTCCGTCCGGGCAGGGAGCAGCACAGCACAGCCCTCCCTCTGCTCCCCGGTCCTGCGCTACCTGCAGCCATCTGCCCAAGCCCTGGGGATGGAGATATTCCCTTCCTTGCCCCGGGAAAGACGCGGCTGTCCGGCAAGGTGGAGCAAAGCAGCGCTGTCACACACGTGCCAGCAGTGACAGGGTGCCGAGAGCCCGGGACCTCCCGTGCCGGGGATACCGGGGGTACCGGGGAGCGCAGCCGGCACAGCGGCTGCTCCGGGCGGGTTCCGCCTCTCCCGCACCGGGTCCATCCCGGCGGGGCTCGGCTCCCACTACCGGGTCCATCCCGGCGGGGCTCGGCTCCCACTACCGGGTCCATCCCGGCAGGGCTCGGCTCTCATCACCGGGTCCATCCCGGCAGGGCTCGGCTCTCCCAATCCCCGGAGCTCAAACCTGAGCGAGCTCCCTCAGCAGAGCGGGAAGGGGAAAAAACTGCACTCCTTACAGGCCCTTTTCCAAAACATTGGACAATACTGCAATTCTTCCAGGTAGTGTGGTTATTTCACAGCGCCAATTCCAAATAATTAAGATTCAAACGATACCACCAGCAACAAGGTCTTATTATTTTAATTACCCGCACCTCACTAACACTTATGGCCCCAGTGAAAACACTTAATTAATTACAGGCCGATAAGGGAGGTCCCGAAGCAGGGATCGCCTTTTGTGTGCGAGCAGCGCGGCGGGCCCGGCGGGCGGGGGGCGAAGCCCGGCCCCGCCGCCGCCGCTCCGCGGGGACTCCCCCGCCCGGGGCTCCCCCCGCCGGGGCCGCGCTCCCCCGGCCCGGCCCAGCCCGGCCCTGCCCGCCCCGCGTCCCCCGCCCCGCGCCGGGCGGGCCTGTCCCTCCGCGGCCATCCCCGGTACGGCGGCGGGGCCGCCGGGGGCCGTTCGGGGCGGAGCGGGGCGCGCAGCCGGGCCCGGGCGGGCCCCGCGGGCCGCACTTACCGCGGGCGCCGCGGGTTCCATTCGCTGCGGGCAGGAAGCGCGGGCGGGGGCGCCGCTACCAGCGCCGGCAGGAGACAAACCGCGTCCCGCCGCGCCTGCGCCGCCACCCGCGGGCCGCGCCGCGCCTGCGCCACCGCCGCGCCTGCGCGCACCGCCTGGCGGCCCGCGGGCCTGTCGCGATAGGAACGGGCTCGGCGACAGGACAGAAAAATTGCATTTATTGTAGCGGAGGAAGGGGAGGGTAAGGACAGAGCAAAGGGTGGGTTCTGTCCGCGCAGGGAGAAGGGCTGTCGCTTCTCTTAAGAGACGGTGTGAAAATCCACACTTGCAGCTGGCAGGGCTTGTACTCCTCAGGGCAGCAGAGACTGGGAGAGCCTGGAGCGGGGCCAGCGAGGGAAACAAAGGTGATGAAGGGGTTGGAAGGCTGCGGGAGCGGCGCTGTTCAGCCTCGAGAAGAGGCGGCTGAGAGGGGACCCCATCCCTGTGTGTCGGTGTCTGCAGGGAGGCTCAGCACGGAGCGGGTCACAGCACAGGAGACAGCGGGCACACACTGATGCTCAGGAGCTTCCAGCGGGACAGGAGGAACTACTTCTGGTACATCGAAGCACTTCAGGCTTTTCTTTCTATCAGCCCGAGCACAAATTTGATTCTTGGACAGTAAATACTACTTTACCTTAAGGCTAAAGGTCGTCATACACCCTTCGATAAGAAAAAGGTCCCCGAGAAATACATTCATGCTTAAGAGAAGCCAAAATCACCAATCAGGCCAGCAGTGATTTACTGTTAAATCTGAAAAAAATTACTGACAGTAGAAGTAAACTTGCAGAAATCTATATGAGGAACTTCCTTTTCTAGTAGTCATTGGCATCAGTTCAAAGTGATTTGTATAGATTTGAATACACAGAATTCTGGACTTCAGCACAGGCTTGTCTAACTCAAAGAGGATAACCACCTACATTCTGGGATAAATACAAAGTGAAGGCTTAGGTACCAAAAATACATAATCAAAAGTGCCCTGTCTCAAAATTCATAGTTGTCAATAGTCTTGACTGAAGACAATTCATATCCTATCACTTAAAAGTTAAATAAACAGCTCCCCTCCCTTACTTTTATTATACTGGTAGTGAAAAATTATACATCCAAGGTCATATTGTCATAACATTGGGAAATTCATATTCCTAAGTGTATGGAAATGTAGTAAGTACAACCTATATTAGTCATACTGTTAGGAGAAGGTATTGACTAATGTTTGCTTGTATACCAAGCTATTCAAAATTCTAAAATCTAGTTATGTTTCTGATTAATAAACACTCATGTAGTACTCTAACAGCAATGAAGAATTGAAAGGGGAAAAAAAAAAACAAACACAAAAAAGACCCCAGAAGCCCCCAAGTCTTCACAATTCAAAGCAAGTTTCAAGGTAAACTCACTTTTCCCTCTGGACCTGCAATGGTTTTATTGTAAAGATTTTACCATTGCTTTGGAGAGTGATTAACATGGTTACAAGAGTTGACCACACCCCTGACATGAGCCTAGACCTTTAAGAAAAAAATGCAAATAGTCTGGCAAAGCACAGGAGTCTGAAACAGTTTTACAACATAATACAATTTAGTTCACTGCAAATTACAACCCTCAGGAGAACACTAAATGTTTCAGAACAGATCTATGAACAGGCTCAAATTACCTCTGAGTAGTTTGAGTGTTTCAGTATTTAAATTTGCACAGAACTGTCTGATGTAAATGGATTGAAAACAAGGCTTTACAGAAGCCACTCGATTACTGTGGAAAGTAAACACCAAATGTTGGTAAAGGTTTACATAAAACAAGGGAAATCCCCATACCTGGCCCACCAAGCCAGCCAGGTGTAGGAACCATGGTGTTTTCTGAGTCATACATCTCCAATCTAAGTAATTTCTTAGCTCAGACAGTCTCTCTTTCATAAATGTTCTAGATTCTTTTCCATATTCACAGCAAAGAACTTTATGGAAATATGTTTTTAAGTACTCAGTAAGATAAGGCATGATATCAAAAACTATTTAGTCATCCTAAAATCAAGTTCAGAAAAGTCAGATCACAGATGTGTTTGACACTTTTTGCTGCAGATGTTGCTTTTGATTGATTTAAACAAGGTCAATAAAAGGATAACGTTATCATTGGAACAAGCAAATCTTTATTACTAGATATTGTTGCCTACTGATTTTCCATATAGGCTGACAGTTCAGGATTGCTTCTGAATTTAACTGTGAACACATATCCCTGGTTCCCAAACAAGCCTAGAAATAAATAAACCACTACTTTTTCAAAATTCTCAGATCTAGTAAAATGCTAATTTTTAATGTATCATTAAATAACTGCTCACATTCCTAATGTTACAGTACCTGAGATAAAAAGTCGGTTGAACAATCCCCCCAAGCAGCCAATTCTTGAATCATATGTTTAATGCTCTTTTTCAACAGCCTTTCTTCAATAGAATTACCACTTACAAGCCTGTAAAACAAAGAAAGCCATTACACTCCTTGTGCTCTCAACACATCCTTCCAAGAAAAGAAACAGTCATTTGAGAGAAGCTTTCAAATACAGCTCAGAACTACACAAACAGCATCTCATCACTGGTGGATCTGAAATCCAGTGATAATCAAGAATGACATTTCTTGTTTATCAAGGGCTGAAAACACCCACGTTTATTTTGGCTGTCCCAACAGAGAAGTCCAGATGGTTTGTTAGATGAAGGCGGGAGGGAAGGACAGGAACAGCAGTGTGGAAAGGACATGATTTTCATTTTCCCTCTAGTCTGAAGGGAAGTGGCATGATATAATCTTTGAAGGGATTTTGAAAGACCAAGTTACTTAAATTAGATGGTGACCTCAACCAAAAATCCTGTTCTCTCTACTTCTGACTTTAAAACACTGATTTCTTGGCATAAAATTCACCTGTATGTGTGGGTGTCTCTTCCTCTTGCAGTTTTGTCACAGCATCCCTCAGTCTTCGTGTCCATCAGCAGATCTGAATCAGTGTCATAGAAGAGCAATCACATCTGTGTGACTGACACCTGTGGAAGGAGTGTGGGATAGCACAGAAGATCACTTGTCTTGGTTGAAGTTTTTTATTAATTCCTAAAATGGGGAAACAAGCAACTTAATTATAAACTCACATTAATAAAGAAAACATCTGTAAACAAACTTTTTTAAACAGAGTGAGAAGACTGGAAAAATTGCTTTCTTATTACTCCCCCAACCTACATCAAGCATGTAGACATTTCAAGTTATCTGACTGCCCACATTACAGATCTACACAATTCATACATAATCTACCCTTAAAGCTATTAATTTAATCAGTCAGTCAGATAAAAATCTGAAGATCTGTTACAGTAATCACATCATGTCCTATGACTAAGCACACCTGAGTTGTTATTCCTGTACATGTTCCATAATTTTTTTTGTCTATTGACTACATCAAATCTTTTCTGTTGTGCTGCCTTGTGCTGCTTTGAGGCAAAGTATTCTTTTATGTTTTATACTGCATCTAACAGAAAGCATAATGATGCAATTTAGAATAAAAAAAAGAAGAAAAACTTCAATATACTGGTAATGTGTGCTCAAATTGTAGGCCCCAGAGGATACAGAGAATCTTACTGGGGAGGGAAAGGAGCATACTTTCAATTTATCCTCAGGCAATGCCAGGGCACTCTATGAAAAATAAAAGCCCCTGGAGTAAGGCTGAGGAACTGCCAACATAAAAACACCAACTCCACTTAAAGTACTAACAATGCAAATAGCTACAGATAATGAAAGCAAAAGCAATTAATCAAATTGCTATTGTGAAAAAGAAATCTGCATTTGAAGCACAAATTGCTCATAAATGGAGGATAACTAGTGGCATACTCATTGTAAACACCCTAGATGCCTCATCAAATAGTAATCTGACTGACATATTTCATATATAATTATATATTTGTGCTACAGCTACATACATAATTTGCTTCAATAAGTATGGAAATTATGCAAATGAATCTTGCAAATGTATTAGACTTCCCTTTAGCATTTTCCCTCCCACCATGAGCATCTCCTCACTATTAGCTTGAGTAAGAGATCCTCTTACCAGATAAAGCCAGCTGTGAGCACCACTCTCACTCACGTGAGGAAATGGAAGTTCAGAAAAAGCTCCAGGATGCTGAGCATTGCAGTCCTCTGTGTCAGAATCAGCACCTGCTCCCCCTTCTGCTTTCAGCTTCCAAAGCAGGACAGCCAGAGCTCCCAGCTTGCTAGTTATGAATGAGAACCTGGGGGTTCTGCAGGTCACACTCACAATTACAGACTGGTTAGACACAGGTGTAAGCAGTGGTGGGTGTTTGATACCTGAATCACCCTGCACCATCTCTGCTCCTTGAGACTGAACTGCAAGAGTTTCATTCCAGGGGTCCATCTGTAAGGATTTGCTCCATACAAACATGGAGGAGCAACAGCTACAGCTGGGAACACACACAGGGTCTCTATAAAACAAATCAAAACTTTATTATACTCATTTTTAACCACTTGGGCTATTAACCACTCAAAAACAATAATATTTGCAAAGAAGCACAAAGCATCTGGCTAAAGGTAATAGAAAGTAAATCAGGACATGAAGTTTTATGTTGACATCAAGTAAGTGCAAAAACATGAAGAAGAAATTACTACTATCCATACAGTTACCAAGAGAGCTTATTACAACTCTGACATTTTTTTTGTCAGCATTAATACAACAAATACAAGATATGTCAAAATAAAGTAGAATTGTTATATAACTAATAACAGTTGCCATGGAACTATTGAGAGTTTCAGATCCTAGAATGAGCCAAAATTATACATCTGAGATGTAAACAGGTTCAGCATAGAAGAATGTAGCCTTCAAAAAGGATAAAGCAAGGCAGCCTATTTATCATTTAGCATTTTACAGTTGTTCATATAAATACCCTGTTTTGCAGGCTAGCACACACCCATCAAATCTGTGCAAAGACTGCAGATGGATTTGTCTCAATTACCTGGTAACAACATCCTTCAGGGCAATCTGTTGCTGTTTCAGTGTCAGAATGAGTTCCTGCAATGGATCCTTAGAGCCTCTGAAGTGCTGGAATATGGAAGGCAATTTGGAAACCCAGCCCAGCACCACTTGTTAATCCTGGCAGAACAATGCTGGCAGATATTTCTTTCACTGATCCAAAAGCAAGTTTCCAACAGGTCTCTACCATACAGGGGGGTTCTGGAACAATGATGCTCATTCCAGAAGTATATTTTGTCCAGGTGCTCCTTTAGTTGTCTTTTTTTCCTTGGGATACCCTATAAATTCAAAATTCTTTTCTGAATCTATTGTGACCAGACGAAGCTTATGCAAAAAACAAGGGTGGAAAGAAGGACAATTTAGTTCATGCAAAAATTCTATTAATGGAGAAGAGAGCAGGAGAAAAGCTGACACTTGTGATAGAAGGACAAATGTTAGCTTTGATATTAAGATGAAAAATAAATCTGCTTTTCTACTCCATGCCTGCTGGCAAAAATATTATTTTTAGTCATTAATCTGAGCTAAAAGAGGTACCCAGCTGAAGAGCATATGGCAGGAGGGATTCAACACAGAAGGAACACACTATACTGTAAAATTCAAATACACCAAATGCTCTGATGCTCCAGTCATCTCTGAAGGATCACATGGAAGGGGCATAACAGAATTCCCATAACCCTTAGTCATCTTTGGAGTCTGGAGACAGCAACAGAACTCCCCAAAAGATGCTAATAAGGGACCAACTTCTTAATGGAGCAAAGCTTTAACTATGGGTATGGTTTCAAAAACACTGAAGTTTAAGAGCTGATTTCACAGTAACTGTTTTGTGTACACTGTTTCCAGGAAACCAAAGATGTCTAAACAGAAAAAGAATGAGCTCTTTTTCTGTTTTACATATATACTTCAGCTATCACTTTCAAGTTCTTAATTTCATTAACTGCCAATGCTCTCTTCTGGCAGAAAACAGCCTAAGAACACTGGTGCAAGTCATCCTCTGTGTCACCTGTCACAGTCAAATGTCACACAAGCTGTCTTGGGCTTCACTAACCATATTCTTCTCATTATCGGGCTAATTTATTTAAAATTCAACTCTACGTTGCTCTACAGACTCAAAACTGATTCCTCCTAACTTCTCTTCTAAGGGTAAAAAACAAATAAGCTCAACATTTAACAGAGCATTTTTTTCTCCCTCTGTCCTTCCCTCCCCCTCTCCCCCCCACAAAAAAAAAACCAAAAATCTTTAAGTGGTTTGCCAGTACATCTGAAAATTATCTAGAAGGAGAAGAGTTAATTATTCTGCTTAGGAAATTCTACTCCAGAAGTAATTTTCAGTGTTTAATCACAACCACAAGAGACTTCAACTCTTGAATATGGCCAGAAAGATCAAAACTGAGCTTTCATAAATGAAAAGAACTATTAAGCAGTAGGAAGCACTCTGCTTTCCCTCAGAAGACTGAGGGAGAAGACTTTAAAGGCAGAAAGTCATAAAGTGATCAGTTTGGAAACAAAAGCTAAAAAAAGAAACAAATCATTCTGAATGAGCCCTCTTGGCCCTCACAAATATCTTTTTCATCTGTTACTTTAAAAAAAAATCAATAAAAAATAAATCAGTCACCTGAACACTACATACCTTATTTGGTTTGAGCTTCATTGGCTCAAGTCTGAGTGATGAAGGGGAGCAGCAGATCTCTTCAATAAGCTTTCCAATTACCTTCAGTTTTGGCAGCATTTGTGCTTCATTGCAAGTAATTTGGTTTTCCATCCCAATCACATCAAAGAGAGACCAGTCCGTGTGTTTGAGTTACAGTAAAAGAAAAAAAAACACAAAGAAATATTTTACAACTCTTCAGCTGCAGCTTAAAAAAAGTAAGTAATAATAGCACAGTGTCTGAGAATGATGAAAAAGCTCCCAGCTGATGGCAGAATTAAAGTGGAGTGTGGAAGAGCCACGTGTCATGTGACTTTGCAGAGAGCAGCTGCTGTTACTTTAAAAGGTTCCAAGAACCCACACCACGGAAATAGAGCATTATGCTCATGTTACAGGAGTCACAAACAGGGCAGCACCCTCAAATGACAAGCTCTGTAGTCAATTCAATGCTCATAATTAAACATTTGCCTTTGTAGAACTGGCATTCCAGACCCATCTATTCCCACCTTGACACATTAACCCTAAAATAAAACCATAAAATTATTTTAACTTTTTACTCAATTCTATCTAAAAAGCACATTTCTAAAGAAAGAAAATAATTACAATCCCTTTAGGAGTACTGTTTAAAGTTTACAAACAGTGGAGAGGCACCCCCAAACTCCCAGATCCTCAGTGATCACATCCTAACCCTGAAAACGCTGCCTATTCTTTTCCAGTTGAAAATATCAAATTCACATTACTCTCTCGGCAGTTATCATCTTTCATCCTCTTTCTTGAAAAAAAAAATCAGTTGTCATATACTGCATTTCTTCCAAAAGATAATCATGGTGTGATTTGTAAGTTTGGGCAGATGTTTCAGAGACCACAAACTTTCTTTCCTCAGTGCTGTTATTTCACTGCAGAATTTCATTTTCCTTAAAGTAAGCATGATTAAACTTATATTTCCTACTGCACAACACAAAACCAAGACAAACACTGTAAAAAATGCTAAAATGTTACATGGATAATCAATAGAAACGATTATTCAGTCCTTGGAAACATTTCATAAAGTACAACTTCAAACACCATGGAAAGATAATGAATAATGCATTTTGTGCAGCTTTTTGTAAAGTCTCTGAAGGACTTTGTGAGGCAGCAGTAATAAGAGTAATCAGCAGAGAAGCTTGGGATGCAGAGCTACTCAGTCTTGAGAATTTTTGTTTTTCCTCCTAAAATACAGTACCCCTAGATCTCACGGGAAGTGCTGGCTGATTCAGTGAGAAAATTCACAGAATTTAAATACTCTGCCAGATGGACAAAATTCTCTAAGAAGTTCATATAAAAACACATTTAGTTTCTGGCATTTTTATTAACACATGTAAGCATTCTGCAACTGCTGGCAAGTCAGCACAAGCAGCACAAATTTTCATTATTATCCCCCCTCCCTTATTCTAAAATGGTGCATAAAAATTTAAAATAACAGATTCTGTTTAATTAAATCTCCTCCTAGGATTTCATTACAAGAACAAATGCTACTTCCCTAGAGAATGTGTCTGATTCCTTCTCACCCCTTTCCTTTCTTCAAGAAAAATCATGTATATCTGCAGCACTGATTAAAACCAAATGAGAGACACAGGCATCCACAGAGCATTCTAAATTTAAACGAACACAAAGTCTTTTTGCAAAGAAAGATTCATACCCAGCCCCAGCTGAGATATACCACAGCTGTCTGAAACAAATTATCAGACTTGGCAAAGTCACCTGCAAAAACTATTGGAATTATTTGTTCCTTTCTCCCCAGGCTGGAGTGATAAATTCTGCCATCCACAAAGTCTCCATACAAAACACAAAGGTCAGCACTCCCCACACAAGATAATACACAAATGTTGTATGATAGAAATGTTGTATAACATGCAGATATACCTGTTGTTGTGAGGGAACTGGAGCTGGGACCACAAGCACATGGTTCTTATCTCAGCCTGCTGGTTGTACCTGCTGGGGCAGAGCTGGGCTCCTGCTGTGAGCAGTAGGTAAGGAATTAAGCAAACTTGATAAATTTGGTCCATCTCGCTGTTGGTTTTCCTCCTGGCTGAGCTGCTGAGCCACTTGAGGGACAGGAGGCATTCCACCTGCAGAGAGACTTTTAAAAATTGCAATTTCAGTAAAGAAAATAGTGACATGACATAGAGAACCAGAGAAAGTGGCAATGCAGCCTGTTACATTGCTGGTAAAATCAGCTTTCCACCACACCCCAACACACCTGCCTGCCTGGAAGCTCTGGAGGTGAGACTCAATCAGCATGCCAGTCTAGGATGTCCTTATCCACTCCTCAAGCTGACAAGATCTTTGCTAACAACACCCTGCAGAGAGTTGACAACTACACAACCAATCTCCATCACGGTATCAAATGACCAAAAGGGAAAAATTTCATGCAACAACACTAATTAAGGAAAGCAACAAATTAGGCTCAGAGGGTACAAATTTAAACCCAATGCATGGAAAATGAGATGTGCAGCACTTACTAGGATCTCCAAGATTTTCTCCAGAGGGTTTTTAAAACGTGTAACAATTGGTATTAGATATAATGTTACAATTACAGAACATCTCATTAAAGCAATTATCTTTAATTATAAAGCTTAAAACTTACACTTAATCTTAAGTCATTAAAATAAGCACTAGATGTACCAGCATTATTTTAAAGTTCGTGACTTTTCCTTTTTTTTAATTGCTGCCAGAACTAATTAGGAGTCTCTCTGTGAAGTACTATTTTGGAGCTGAAATGAAGTTAACCTATTACAGTATCTCATTATCAATAAAATACAGCATTGAACTACCAACCACTTCCAAAAGTCTATCCTCTCATATCTTGATTTAAATTTTACATTTTTATTTTGCTACAAAATGGGGTTTATAGTTGCAGAATTAACTGTAAAGGGAGTTGACCTCAATGCTCACTGACCTTTTACCCAAATTAACACTTGAATTCTTTTATCGTCACAGTAGTATCCAGTTGTTCTATCTCTAGCAGCCAAACCTGGAGGGGTGCAGCTCATTCTGAGTCTGGACCGGGTGTGTTTGCACTTTGAAGAAGATGCAGGATGGTCGAGCTGCAGGGCTGCAGTCACGGGGAGAGGCCGGCGCTGTCACACCCCGGGAGATGACGGCAGCTGTGCGGGGGGTGCTGCCCGCTGTCACTCGTGCCATTCACACCTCCCGTTCCGCAAGCAGCGCGGCGGGACGCTCCGTGCTGTACAGGACGTTCCGGCCCGGTGCTGCCCCGGGACAGGGCAGGCATCGCTGCGTGTCCCGCTCCCCGCGCCGGCACGAACCTCCTGCCACCCACGGGTGTCCCCTGTCCCCGTCCGCACTGCCCTGTGCCAGACCCGCAGGCCTGACCGCACACCGTGTGCTACCCCGCACTGACCCAGCACGGCCTGACCCGCACACCGTGTGCTACCCCCGTGACATCCCGCACACCCTGACCCGCACACCGTGTGCTACCCCCGTGCCATCCCGCACATTCTGCACCGCCCACACGGCCTGACCCGCTCCGCACACCACGTATTACCCCGCACTGATCCCGCACCGCCTGACCCGCTCCGCACACCACGTATTACCCCGCACTGATCCCGCACACCCCTGCCCTCCCCGCATCATCCCCCGATCCCGGGCCCGTCCCGCTCTCCCCTCACGCCCCGGGCCCGCCGCACTCCCCCGCAGCGCCCCCTGGCGGCCGCCCCTCGCCCCGCCCCTCCGCCGGCCCCGCCCCGCCCCTCCGCGCTCGGCCGTACCATTTAACTCCCACCGCAGGGGGGGCACCCCCGCCAGGCGCTCCCACCCGCACACAGGGGGAGCCGCGACCCTTAACTATTTATTATTATTATTCATGTTATTTTCTCTCTCCAAATAAATTTTTCTCTTTGATTTTGACTGTGGTACATACCACAGCTTTGGGGATTTTATTATAAGTAGATTAATGTGTTTGGTTTTTTTTTTTCCAGATTGAAAGGCGTTGAGAAACGGAGCTTTGGATGGAAGTTAATGCAAGTAGGTCAATAGTATGGAGCAGCAAGGGATGTAAATGAAAATCCAAGAGAAACTCTCTCCAGGGCACTTCTAGACACTTGCTCTCATAACATTGAGCAAGGCCTCAATGATAAAACAAAAAGCTCAAAAGAAAACCCAGATAAAATGAATATGGGAATCCTTTTTTAAGTGACAGCCATGCCCCAAAAAAATACCCCAAAATCCCCACCAACCCAAAAAACCCCTGCAAAACCAAAAGAATAATTTCAGAAGGAACCATAAAATTAAAGCCTTTGGCCAAAATCCACTAAATGTGGGAACAAGAGTTGATTCCTCATCTTCAGTAACTCCTGCATTACAAAGGAAGTCTCCACACAGACTCAGCAAGGACTTGTACCAATATCCAAATGCCTGGAGTCTTGTTCCAACCCCTCAACAGTGTTCTGCAGGCTGGTAAGGCAGGAGGGTGTCATTTCTTCTACCACCTCCACAGAGAGTTAGAAACAAGAACCAGAAGTTAAACCACTAATGGGAAAAAGGAGCATGACCTCCAGAGTATGCAATTCCTGAAAACACAGAAAATTAAAATTGTTCCCACAGGATGGCAGCGCTCAGACATGTAACTCCCATATCACAGTACACATTCCCTGCTCTGAGGAGCTTGATGGGCTTGAAGAGTTCACAAACCCAGGCCTGATTAAAGCTCAGAGAATTCAGCACCATTTCTTTCACACATCCCAGTCAATTCAACTCTGGATCCTGTGAACAGCTCAAGAGAATTTCTGAGTTACACCTCAGGCAGCAAAGGCCCAAATACACCTGGAGCTGTGGATTTATATCCTTGAACCTGCCCAAGCACGAGGGCAATGCTGGGAGGATTTCCCACAGAAATGTCTTGGAACGTATGGCTCAGTCCACATCCCAAACTGGAGCCCTCTCAGGAATCATTTCTTTTAGACCTGCAAAGCTCTAGAAAACACAGAAATTTGTTTCAAAACCAAAAGAGCTCACAGCAGTCAACATGATAATGAGTTCCTAACCCATAGTTTTTAAATCACAGTGTATTCTGAGTTGGAAGGGACCCACAAGGATCACCAAGTCTAGCTCTTAAGTGAATGGCCCATAAAGGGATTGAATCCACCTTGCATTTTTAGCACCACTGTAACTGAGTTAACCTCAGGACCATGCATGTTATTCCATAGGAAAACCATGGATGACATGAAAAATAAAAGCTTAGAGATTCAGTTTAAGTAAAGGTAAATAATTTTAAAAAATCAAAAGCTCATGAAGTCATAACTTCTTAATAAAAAGGAGTATATTAAAATTATTTTCCCCATTTTTATGTAGAGACTATACATATTTAAAATACTATTTTCCAAGTAAACATAACAAAAACATTATTCAAATAGCAATTAAGATATCCTGCATTTCAAGATTTTTTTTAGGAAGCTGCTTTCCCACTACACTGTTTTCAAGTATATCAGTCAGGTGAATCGGTCAGTGGTATAAAAAGCTTCTGGTTTTTCTGTTGCACTGTCTTCCCCACACAGTTTCTCCTGGGCATCCAGCTCTCATTCTGCAAACTCCTGTTTCACTGGACTCTTGAATTTAGAAAGGCCACTTTTTTGTAGGCAAAGGGAAGTGCAAGCAGCAAGGGTCCTATGTCCAGCCACTCGCTGGCTCAGTCAGAATCATCACCACAACCATCGCTGGCTTCGAGATCGCTGCTCTTCTGCAAAGCAAAACACAAAACGGTTTGTCAGGGTTGCATTTACATCCACAGACTGACCTACATCAAAGGTACTGATTTTAAACCTCTCCACAGGTATAAGAAAAGAATCCTGGATCCCAACTTCATGGTTAGACCCATCTATTGTAGTAAATACCTGTGGTGGTAAAGATGCTTCTTGTAACAAAAATGTAATTTGGATTACAGTTACCAGCAGAGGAAATTTCTTCTCACATTTACAACTCTGTAATTACAACCTGCAATATGTGGGACACTTAAAAGTGGGATAGTAACATGAAATGCTGGTATTTAAAATAAATGCAGGTGGGACAAGTTTAGTGCTTTTTTATGCAAGTCCCTCAAAAGCTAAGCTTGTTACATTGGCTAAAGCCAGATTCCAGAATTTTTCATCTGCAGAGAATTTATGTCCATCCTGTACTGCAGATAAGCCAGGTTTAAAAGTGAAGTCAGTTGCACAAAGCAGTAGGAAGGAAAAACTACAAATGTTAAAAACTTACAAGGAGACTGAAATCAGAGTTCTCTGGGAGCCACTCCTTCAGGAGTAAGGCAATATGGTGCAATTAATTTGGGGGGCTTATGTATTTTTAAAGCAAGTGTTTTAACTGATATGACTGATATCAAAGTACTTTTATAAAGAGAAGCTAGCAGAGTATATATTTATAGACTGTATGTCTGTAGATACCCTTTTTTCCCTCTCACCACCTCTTGCTGAAAACACCAAATCCCACAAATTTAACACTGGCAATTTAATATCCTACTACAAAACAAATCCTAAGACACTCACACAGTTGACTTCCTACCAGCAAGCACAGCTCACTGAAGTGCAAACAGCCTGCAAAATGTCAGCAGAGTCTGTCATATCATGCCTTATTTATCCTTCCCAGACAGCCTGTGCTAACTGTGAAGCCAAATTCAAACTTGGTCGGGTCCATCTGCAGGGAGCAGATCCTGCCTCCTTCCAGGAATGCATCAGGGATTGGGAACCTGGCAGCACCAGGTCCTGCCAACAGCACCAGGTAAAGGACTCTGAGCCACACTTTTTTTTTTTGGGTTCCATTTAACCAAACTAACATAGCTTTTGCTGTGACCTCCTGTCACAAACACCCCTCTCACATATCCAGAATTCAGAACAAAATTTCCACAAGTATAAAAATAACCCTGAGAAACTTATGGTATCTTGTATGTGCTATTCAACAAAGCTGTAAGTCTTATATTATTAAATTAAACACTTTCTTGAACTCAAGCAAAAAATGGTAGAGACATAATTAAACCAAACATTCTCCATTTGCTACACGAAATAAAGCTAATTTTAAGGACTCTGTTAAATGAAAAAAGGTCATTATTTCCTTCTGAGTTGCAGTACACGGAAGTTTTAGCCCTGCCCATCATTCATCCTACAAGGACTTGTCAGCCTTTAACTGAAATTTCCTTTTTGGCAAAAATGTATTGTACACCTTTGTTGTATTGCACCTTACAGCTCACAGGAGTTCCTGTTGACACAAATCCAATTCCACAATATCCCAGTTACTCAGAAGTTGTTCTGATAGCCTATTCTGAGCTCATGGCAGATTGATTTAAAAGAGCTGGTCCTAAATTTCCCTGACTCCAAAACTTATCTGGTAATAAAATGAGAATTAGCCCAAAATCAGAGAATAAAAAAGCCAGCAGGTATTTAAATCAAAATTGCCAGCCTGAAACCTAGACTCCCAAACACTTTCACAACAGCAAAGGCTGGCAATGTGTCCACAATTTTTGCTGCCAGTTTATGATAATGCAAACTGCTTGTGCTTAAAGCTTTCCTTCTTCCTCAACTACTCCCTGTAAAACCCTACAAAAACAATGCTTTGTACAGTTCATTCCACTATCATCAAGTGCACAAAGACAGAAAAGATTATACACATTTTGTACTCCAGATGACTGTCATTTCCACAGCATTTCATGGAAAACAAAAATGTTACAAAGGAAAGAGACGTTTCAACTTGACAGCTTCTATTTGTAAAATAATGGCTTCAGTCATTACCTTTGAATTTTTGTTGCTAGTTTGCATCTCAACAGCAGATGAGTTGAAGTCATGAATGGGGAGGGTGTTGAGCCAGTTTGCCATGGATTTCTCCTCCCTTTCTGTGTTGATAATGGTGGGATAGATGTACTGCTCTTTGAAAACAGCAATCTTCTCCTCCTCCTCTGTCCACTCCAGTGGCTCATGCAGCCCATCATTCCCAAAACGCCTGTTGTATTTTTCAAAGTGTACTTTCTCCAAAACCAGCCCAAGTCCTGGGGCTTTGGGGACATCAACCTTCTCCTCTCCCCAGCTGCGCTCCATGATGGACTCAGCAGCATAACCTTTCACAATTGCTATCACCAGCCCAATCATCTTCCTGATCTGGTGCATCATGAAACTCTGACCTTTCACTTTGATCACCGCAAATTCCATGTTTTCCCTGACAAAGGGCTCTCCACAGTACATCTCCATGATGTACCGCTTGGCACTGGGGTCCCTGGGGCCCTTCTGGGATGTGAAGTTGTGGAAGTTGTGTGTCCCTTTGTAGCAGGCCAGCAGTTTATTGACCCTTTCAAGGGTCTCTCTGTCCAGCCTATAAAGCTCTTCCTGCACCTCATGGTCCTTATGGGCAAAGGCAAACGTTGGCAGCATGTAGGAGTAGGTTCTGGCATCACATTTGTTCTTGGAGTTGAATCCCCCGGTGACTCTCTTCAGGCCTGGATTTAAAACTGGCATTAGGTTTGTGATCAGGAGGTTACAGACTGATTGTGATCTCACTACTACCAATAAGAATATTTTCTAACAAAATATGAACAAAAAATAGATGTGTTCTAAAATAACTCCATTTTCAAGCTAATAGAAGCATGTTAAAAACTAAACCCCTCATAAGTAAAATTATAACGGTAAGGGAGAGACTTTCTGCAGGAGAAAGTTTTCCTTGAAAACATTTTCTCTGCCCATTTCAGTGTTCTTACCCAGAATTCTGATGTGAGAAGGAAGATGATTATTGATCTTTTCTAATATGTCATCTATTAGCCTGACCTTCAGTGATACAATCTGTCCAGCTGCAGACACACCCTGTAAAAACCATAAAACTAGGTCACACAATGAAAATAATAATAAATAGGTCACATAATAAAAATAGGCCACATAATCATCTACTTTGGAAGCTCTAGGATACCACTTGCAGAATGGAAGTAGCTGAATAACAAGTTTGCTTGTACTTTAATTTAATGTGGACAAAAGGAGAAGCTTCAAGCAATATTCACTGTGAACAGCACTTGCTGCTGGATCTCTCTCTGGACAATGCTTTACCAGTCCATCCCAGCAGCAGAGGTGTGCAAACCCCAGAGTTCAGGAGAGCACAGCCCTGCCCAACCCACCTTATCAGTTCGAGCACACCGCTGGAAAGACATCTTCTTCATATCCTCCCCGTGGTTTTCTGGGATGCATCCTGACTGAACAAGGGCAGAGACTAGGTCATCTTCAATTGTCTTGAACTGTGAAGATCCCACGTTTCTCTAGGAGGGAATAGGTAGCAAAAATAAGAAACAAATCACAATAACTGGATAAATGAATATGGAATTGTCATTAATCAAACATTGTCATTAAATTCTTTTAAAGTCTTCCCTTCGCAGCCTTAAGAGCCATTTTCTAACAAACTTAACTGTATTTTACCAGAGAGTGTTAATAAAACATCATTCTGATTTTGCTGTTACTGCAGCAGCAAGTAAGGGCCCATTTCTAATTCCACTGTGCAGCACTTCTGGAGGTTTTTGATGATTCCTTCAACTGAATGAAACAGCACCAATACTGTCCCAGTGCCTGCAACCTAACAGCTGCAGCTCCAAACCCAGCCTCTGAAAATTTTTCTTCTAGAAATTAGATTGGGTTCTTTTGCTCAGTTCACCTGATGTGCCTGTAAGCATGATGTTTACTGCTGGTAAAAAAACCTCCTCTGTGATATAAGCATGAAAGGCTCCCCTCCCTGCCCTGGAGCTTTTGAAGTATTCCGTGTATGGAGTTTGCAGTACGTGGAGAGGAACAGCAGATGGAG